>NC_134645.1:43061393-43370395 GCF_030463565.1 Pelecanus crispus | reverse complement strand
AATGATGTCAGTGCTGGGGAAAGGAGCTCCAGGAACAGATCGAGAGGCCAGTGCTCTGGAGGCAATAAGCAGGGAACAGGTAAAGCCCCGAAAATGGAGCTGTGCCCTAACCTACCCACACCAGAATGCCCCGTATCTGATCTGGGGGACCTAAGCTCCGGAGGTAAGGCGGCAACCGTCCAAGCCCATTTTTTTTCTGGCTTTTCTAACAAGGTTGCCAGCAAATAAATTGATACGGTGCTGTGGACACCCCTAAGAACTGGGCTAAAGGCTGTCACCAGCTCACTTCAAACAGGCCTGCAGCTGAAATGGATTTGGTCACTGGCTCAAAGTGATTTACCAATTTAGATGGCTCTTTCCATCATTCCTGCTCTCCTGACCTGGACAGTTCCTCTTTCAGAGCTGCATTAAGCTAATGCCCACTTTCTTGTGCGCCCTCTTGGGATAATGGATTCAGATATGCAGAAAGAATGCAAAAATCCATCTGTTATCCGGGATGAGTGATTTGCACAATAGTGCCCATGAGTGTTTGTTTAACACTGTGGACAGCAAGAACCCTGCTAAGTTGTAACACGCTGAGAAAGGGAAAGCAAGAAGAGAGGAGAAAATAGCCTGACTGTTTTAAAACCATGTCCACCGAGCTGTGTGCATTTTTTGGCTTAGTTAGCTGTTTGCCTGTTTTTTGTGGGAAACCAGGAAGGACACGTGGAGCTTTTCCCAGGCATTAGAGTGTTATTCTCTTGTTTCCAGCATTGAGTTTTTGTATGCGTTAATTGACAGTAATTCATGTAGAAAATATAGCGCCAAGAGGTTATTTACCTTGCAAACATTTAATCTGCTGCCCCTCTCTCCTTTCCTGTGACTCTTTCAGGTGACGACTGACTTGAAGTGCCACGCGCACCTGAAGAAGCATCACCCCTGCCAACCTTGGGCATAAGCCCCCTGCCTGCCCAGTGTGTGCCAGCAACCTGACCGCACTTTCTGGGCAAGGAGCAGCCATCTCCTCACTTCCTGGAGGTACAAGAGGGCTCAGCCTAGAATGTAAAGCACAAAAATGGAAAGAATCAGTTAGATTATAACACGACAAATTGTCGTTTTTCTAGCTGAAGAAAAACCCACCCCGTGTTTGATTCTGAGTGACACTGATCGGTTTGGCACCAGCAGCTTCTCCGCTGGAGACATGAGTGACTTCTCTTTAAGCAAGCATCAGAATTATCTAGGCTGGCATTACAGTTCATCACACTCCTTGCTTTCTCTAGGCAAAGTTGAAGGAAAAATCTGCATTTGCATTGCACATGTCATCGAAGATCTCAAAGTACATGACTTATCCTAGCCCACACAGCAAATCTGTATTGGAGTTGGGGTCAGAAATCCTGACTCGCTCTCCTTTCCTCCAGCCAGGATGCCTCTCCCTCAAGGTTAGCTATGACTACTGCCATCAGGGACGTGCTATACTGTCACCATCTTGCCATACACACCAGTTTTAGACTCCCTGTTTTTCAGCCATAGCTATGGAAAACTGTCTGCAGAAGAGGCTGCTAGAAAGGAAGTCGAAGATTGCTGAAGTCTATTCTAATCCACAGCGTCTATATTTATGCAGCCCTTGTCACAGCAGAGCAGAGAAAATGTCACTGGAACAGTTTTATTTTTGCCAGCAGGCAAGAGGTTTAAAAAGAGGCAGTATAACCTCTATTTGATGATGTGTTTGTACAAATGTTTAACTTGCTATTTCATTTAAAAATCATCTTTAATGTTGATTTATATTCCTGGCAGTGAAGTCAGGAGGTTGGCAATCCCATTCCATTTCAGTCTGTGCTCTGACTGAGGCAGTAACACAGATCAAAGAGAAGTCTTACAGCACTCACATTTTGTCATCCTGAATGTTTTCAAGTTCTCACTCTGATATTCATGGGCAGATTATGTAACTACGAGATTTATACTTCTGAAGGCCAAATAGTAAAGATTGAAATGTTGTATCATTAAGAGGAAGTATTTGGAAATAATTGAATTGAAACAAGGAACAACATCTCAAGTGAACATTTGACACAAGCAACACTGCTTTCCTTGAGATGTCGTCTTGCTCCAGTCTTCTGTTGGGTCAGCCATTTGTTTTCACGCCACAGAGTATCAAATTAACTACGTTACCATACATTCCAAGTCTTGCTTTCCATCTAAATACATCAAGCTGACACTTTTATTGCCTTAGTAATTGCTAAATATTCAAGGACTTGAATTCCTTCATTAACAGTTTACCTAACCGGTGGGAGGAGAATTAAGCCACGGACCTTCTGTGAATTCTTTAGAGGATGATAACTTCCAGTTCACTAACGGGTCAGAACATGAAGACTGGCCTTGGTGCCCCCCTCGAGCCTCCCTGCCCATTGCTTTTGCACTGTATGCCATAAACACTGATAGGTTTAGCTGCCTAGCACCTCGGGGACTCTGATGCCATAGCAGTACCCTTTTCATACAAAGGGGAACAAGGACAGGCAGAGGTTAGCAGATGCACCAAAGGACAAGACTGCTGCAGAGCAGCACTCGGATCTGCTGCCGGCCGGAGGCCGTAGGCATCCCCATGCCCCCGGTGGCTGTGGGGCCGTCAGAGCCGGACACGGCCCACCCTGCACAGGCCCTGCGGCCGCCAGCCTCCCCAGCGCAGGGGCCGGCGTCGCGGGCCTGCCTCGGCCTACGCGGGGAGATCCGGGCTCAGGCCCCGCCCCGGCTCTCACAAGCTCGGGCTCCGAACGAAGAAGGGCAGCTCTGCCTTCCCGCGCTGCCGGAGCTGCCGGCTCCCTACCGCCGCCTCGCCCAACGCCCGCCACCCGCCGCCGGCACCCGTTAACGGTCACCGCGCCCCGCCCACGCACGAGCCACGCCCCGCGAGCGCAGGGGGCGGGGCCGGAGCCGGAGCGCGCCCCGCCGAGCGGGAAGACAACGGCCACGCCCCCGCCTCAACCCCCTTCCCCGCGCCCCGGAAGCGCTTCTGCCGGGCGGCCCGGAAGTGGCGGCGGCAGCGGCGGCGGGGGAGGGGGCTGGCCGGGGCGGCTCTGCGGGCACCGGCGTGATGTTTCTAACGGTGGCGGCCTGTAAGTGGCGCAGGGAGGAGTGGGGGTGGCGGCTTGGAGCGAGGGTGGCCTTGGAAGGCGGGCGGGAGCCCAGGCGGCGGCGGCGGCTTGACCTGCCCTGCCCTGCCCTGCCCTTCTCCTCTCGCCGCGGGGGCCTGCAGCTCCCGGCAGGCAGTGCGCCGCGCCGGGACTACACTTCCCGGCGTGCCCTGCGCCGCCTCATGCTGGGGCGGGAGCAGCCGTTGAGGGCGCGAGGCCGGGGCGGGAGGCGACCCGTCCCCTGCCCTTGGGTCGGCGGGGCCCCGCCGACCCAAGGGCAGGGGACGGGTCGCCTCCCTCTGTCCTGTGGCGATGGAGCCTGCTGCTCCGAGTCGGCTGGGTGTCCCCGTCCCCGGGAGGGATGGGGCTGTCGTCCAGGGAGGGGTGGTTTCTGCCGGGGTGAAGATCAGGGCCGGTGGGAGAGGCCGGCGGGGTGTCTGTGAGGGGCGCCGTTGGCAGAGCGGCCTAGCCCTGTGACACTGGGTGAGGTGGGGAACTCGAGCGAAGTGGAACTCGCCAGCCCTCAGAAGTGAGGTTAAGAAGCTTCATCTCTTGAGTGGAAGAAACGGGAAGTCGGTGGAGGGAGTCGGGTGGTGTGGGGGAGAGCATGAGGTGAGAAACGTGCCCCTCATGGCATCTGGATAAGCTTGGGTGTGGTGAAGGAACAGTGCAAGACGAGGTTGATGGGAAGCTCACAATGGCCTAAGCAAGACTTGCATGGATGGAATACAGATGAGCAATTTTTAAAATTTTGGTGGGTTTTTTTTGCATTTATGCTGTAGATTTATGATTGCTTTAAATTCAGTGAGCTGACAGAAGAAAATAATTCTGCCTGTTTCATGCTATGTGGCGAGTTAGATCACGGGGCCTAAAATCAGCCTTGTGAGAAGGTTGGTCTTGTCTGAGAACAGCTCCCCAGGACGGTTCACCATGTGGCCATGCAAACCTTAGTGTTGGCACTATGGCAGGAACTGGAGCAGGAGTGGGTGTAAGCAAGTAGGGGAGAGTGGGGCTCCTGTTTTCACCAGCAGTGTTAGTTCATACCTGCCTTAACCATGTATTCATCTAGTGAATTCATACTCAGCATTGAAGCTTTCTATTGAAAACATCTGGAGGCTGCAACAAGTGCAGTGTACTTGTACAGCTGCTTATAAAGGCAGTCTGATGGAAGAAAGAGCAGGCAACTGGTAGCACACAGATGGAAGGACAAGTGGCATTTTTTTGTCACAGTAAATCTCTGCACACTCTCCCTGGGGCTATTGCAAAGGGAAGGCAGTGGAAAACCCTTAATCTTTATATGTTCTTATAAAGGAAACAACATAAAACAATAACTGTTTCTTCTTTTTTTTTTCTCCTCTTCATGCTGCAAAAAAACAGTGGCCAAGAGCAAATCTAAGTAAGTCACCAGTTTTTTATTTCTGCTACCACCCTGTATCTTCAAGTGACTTTACAAAATATTAGGCTTCTCTAGAATTTTTTAATATAGCTGAGAGAATTGCAATCCTTGAGTCTAGCTGCGTCCTCTGTCCTTCTGCATGTGTGTCTATTCACAGGTAAGTACAGAATAGTGTGAAAACTCCCTAGGTTCTAAAAATGCGGCAAAGGCAGGTTTTGTCCTATGGGCTGTCGCGTTGAGCTGAGCTGTAATATCCAAAGCGTGCTGCGCAGGGGAAGCACGCCTCTGCACTTTATGATGAAAGAGAGGTTATAAATTATCCACATAATCTTCCACTTGTTTACCTTTCATACTTTTAGCTGAGGAGGGCAAGCTGAGGTACAGCGTGGGTCTTTGTGTTGTTTGTGGGCTGGGCTTTGGGCAGGTGCTGTGAACTGTTCTCATGGGCAGGGTGCAGAATGCTTCCCAGTTTTAGCACGTTTGTATGTTTATATGTGAGGAGCGGACGGGGCGCAGTCAGTGCTCCAGCCATCTTGATTTGCTCTGTAGTCCAGCTCAGGAGAGATGTTAGTGGGCTCTGAAGAAAATTAGTCACAGTCCTTTGCCCTGTAAAGAAAGCTGATGTGTTTTAAGGGTTGGAAAGGAAGGAATATATACTTCCAGCACACCAGTAGTCTTACAGTGTGGATGCAAGCAGAGAAGATTCAAGCATTGGAACAGGCTGCCCAGAGAGGTGGTGGAGTCACCATCCCTGGAAGTGTTCAAAAAATGGGTAGATGTGGCACTTCGGGATATGGTTTAGTCTAGTCTGCCCTTGATTGGTTCACGTGGGCTTGGTAGTGTAGGTTAATGGTTGGACTGGATGATCTTAAAGGTCTTTTCCAACCTAGACGATTCTATGATTCTAAGATCAGGTGGAGAGAATGACTTGCATCCAAAATGTTCTTTGTAAGAAAATTAGCTAGACAAACCCAGGGAGCTAAACTGATACACTTATATGAATACATTCCTGTCTTCTGTTTCTCAGAAGTTGCGTTCTGTGCAAGTGCATTACATTTGGTGCCACACAACCTCGGGAACTATGGCCTTTGGTACATTTTCTGATTTTTTTTTTTTAAGAATCAGCCCCCAACAGAGCCAGTACCAACCACTTGCTGGGTTTGAAGAGAGTCTTCTGTTACAGGATTTCTGCACAATTGTCAGGTTTGAAATTAAGAAAGCACTTCCCAAGTATGTGCCTGACAGGGAAGAGAGCAGTTTGACATCTCAGCATTCTACTGTTATCTGTTCGCAGAAACAAACACAGCAAAGCAGGATGTTTCCACGAGGTGAAAAAGTAGCTTTTAAGAATGGTGTTACCAATTTTAATGTAGTGATTTGGTTTTTTTCTTCCCTCTCCTTTTCTTTTCCCCCCTGATATTCATTTCTCTGTTCTTTGTATAGTGCCATATATACTTCAGGAGTATGTTATCTCCTTATATTATTTATCCTTCTGTGCTACCCTTGGGTTTCCTCCCCGTGTCCTGATAGCATTCCACTGTTCTTTTCTGCCTTTGCTCCTAGTTACATTTCTTCACTGGGCAGCAAGTTTTCTGAACAAGGTGTATTGTTCAGAAAGGGCTTGGCCTCAGATATGTGGTGCACAAGAGTGTCAAGGCCTGGTCATACTGATACCACTGATTCCACCAGAAAGGGGGAACTGCACGGAGGCTTTGAGGAAGTGGGTAAGGTATAGGGGAAGGGGTCTGTGTGGTTACTGGTGCTACACACCACACCTGCAGTAGTGTAAAGGAGAGGACAATAATTGGGGATAATCCCTAGACTATGCTTGGTCAGTTGTTCTGCAGGAATCTGGTGTTTTTCTGTTTATTTTGAACTCAGCAGTAAATTATATCGCAAAGCTGAAAAGGGAGAGCTCAAGGAAGTACACTGGTCAGAGCTGCGCAAGTGAGGAAGAATGGATGTCTCTTTGAGGTTACTTTTGACAGCTCATTTTGTATTAGAAGCAGGAAAATCCAGGAAAATGAATTGAATGCCCATGTGCAGAGATGTATCCATCTCATTATTGCCATGGAGGAGAAAGACGTAATTCACAGACTGGTTAAAGGGTTTGACCTTTCTCTTGAAACTTCAGAAGATGCCCTGTGTCTGGGAAGTCACGCAGATCTCGGCATGCTTCCAGGGTGGAGGGCATGGCGGAGGCTTTCTCAGTCTCCTGGCTTTCCCTGCTCCCAGGGATACTGCAGCTGCTGCCAGTTCACCCCACAAACCGAGAGCCCTCCAGTGGGGAAAGGGGTTCCCCTGGCTGGGTTGACATCAAGCCCTGTATCTCTAGCGGGATGGACGGTGCCAAGGGGCCCTGCCTCTCCTTTTGCATGCCTCTTGTTCCATCCTATCTGCTCGGGTTCCTCTCTGCATGTGGAAGTGATAGCCTGCGATGCAGTGTTATCTACAACCTGAACATCTCTAACTACTATCACCCTTCCTTTCTTGCCATTATCTTTTAAGCTGTAGTGACTCAATTGTATACTGATTTTTTGGATTTTTTCTGTTCTTTCCTTCTTTCCCGTTCTTCCTGCCCCCTCACTGTTTTGTGGAGGAGCTACTTCTCTCTGGGCTTGTATTTTGTTCAGGAGTCATCTACCTCGTGATGGAGCTTCTGGTTCATAGCAGGCTCTTTGTCTGTGTTGTAAGTTTAGCATATAGTATTGACGCTCCCATCCAGAACATCTGTGAAGTTGAGATGAAGCATCTTACGTGACTGTGCCAAATTGTTTATGCTAAAAGCTTGTCCATTTGACCATGCCCTGGCAGACACATGGTGGGTCGTTGCTGTGTGCCTGTGCACTGACACAGAGATTCCTTCTGACTTTAGATACATTCTGGTGAGGATGAAAAGTGCGGCTGAGACGGGCTACTGTTTCAACATCAGGAGACTCCGACTGCAGGAAAAACTGGTCCTGCTCAGATACGATCCCATCGGTAAGAGCTTGGGGAAGAAGTCAGCCTGCTTTGTATAAGCTTCTCTGACTGTGTGGGGCAAAAGAGTTGACTATAACAGGATTTTTCCCATCTAAGTAGAGTATGTCATAACATGTTTCATACTCGGATGACTGTACAGTTGCTGTTCTTCATGACATTCCAGTGGGAAGTAAACGTTACCCTCATTTTACAGACTGTGGCAGTGAAACAAAGTAATGGCTTGCCTGACACATCAGAGTCTTTGATGACAGCCATGCCACATGTCAGTGGCAAAGCAAAGTGACACAGGAGCTCTTTCATTCTGTTTCTTTGTGTGGTTTGCTAGACTGTGCTACCTCCAACAAGCAGCCACGAAGTATGCATCAATAGAAATGTTCTGTTAAGCTGCCACGGGTGCTCTAGACAATAAATTTTAACCATCACTTACAAAATGGACTTTTTCTTTTAAAGAAATAAACACAAGTTCTTTCTCCTCCACAAATGATATCGCTCTCCAGATGACAGTTTGTGGGTTCTTTTATGTTCCTCTGGTCCTTGCAAATTTTCTCAGTTTAAGAATCTGATTTGTTGGGTGGTTATAGCACTTGCCAAGTTGCCTTTTGCTCACCAAGCTTTTTGAAAGGTGACTAAGAGCTTGAGTTTCTGGTGGAGGAACCAGTCTGTAGTTAACATTAAAAAGCTTAATTTAACGTTAAAAAGCATGATCTGGGGAAACTTAGAATTTAAACCAGACCATGCTAGAAATAGCACGGGGGAGTTAATGCAAAAAAGGTTTATTTAGATCTATAGGATAAAGAAATATATCAAGCAGCTCTACGTAGATAACGTAATGCATGGCCAGTAGTTAGGTGGCTCAAGCTGATGTTTTTCTTATAATTTTATGTTCTTGTTAGATAACTAACTTTTTCATACTCAGATCTAACAGTACAGGAGCTGTATGGCAGGTGAGAGAAACCACCAGAGAAGCAGTATGCTCTCATCAAAGCACTCATGCTGACAGAGGTTGTGGCTCTCCTTCTGAATTCCTTACAGAAAGGGAATCGGAGATCACTGGGATTATTTTCTTGACTAAGACAAGTTTAAATTACTGCACTGAAACATTGTGCAAAGTGATCCTCCAGAAGCTTCGCAACTTGTAGGAAAAGTGAAGAGAGTGGAGAGCTGAGGCTAAGTAGCGCTTCTGTTGCAGAACATGTAGTAGGTTGTTGAAGTACGAAATTGGAAGTAATTAAGAAAAAAAGCTCTGATCTTTGTAGCCTGTAGTAGAACACAAGTGAGAAATTGATGTGAGAAAGTGCTGCATGTGTGAAGGGAAGTAAATTTGAGTCTAGATACCAACTCACATCAGGAATATGTTAGGAAGCATTTTCACTTGGCATCCATTTTCACCTTATGTTTTGTACTTCTCAAAAACCTGGGACCTCCACAGAATGAAGCTTCTTAGTGAAGTAGTGGCAGTAGTGCCCAAGTTTCACTACCTCCTAACTGCAGCAACAGAATGTGTTACTAAGTTGCAGTATTTCTTAAAGCGAAACTTTTATGTGGAAGAAGAGATTTGTTATTGCGTGGATTGCTCTTGCATAGCTTTCAAAGGAATTCGTATAATAAAGTTCAGTCAGAACAGCGGTGCTTTTCAAATGGCATTGTAAAGCTTTGCTTTGCTTTAGTTTTTAAGGTGGTTTTTTTTTTTTTTTTTTTTTAGTAATGCATTGGTGATGCTTAACCTGTAACTGAACTAACTTGGCTAACATCAGCATCAGGTGTTGCAAGCGGGGTCAGTTTGTGCCTCATTGAGAGATCCGCAGGACACTTAGTTAACTTCTCAGTCAGTCTGTGAGACCAACTAGATCCAGCTCATCATCTGTAGTTGTTTGGGCTCTGAAGTTGAAGAGTAGTAGAAAGCAGTAAGAACCTATTTTTGTCCCTGCACCAAGCAGCTGTGACTCAGAATAGTCACACAGAGCAGCTGTCGAATGTTTTCAGCCACTCAAATCCTGATACTTATTTTCACAGAGGTAAAATGGACCTCTTAGGAACTAAAAATTACATGTGGTAAAGTGAAAGCGCTACTAAACTCCTTCAAGAGTTGGTTAACAGCAGCGCTGTGCCAGTCAGTTGCTCCACGCTCACTTAAGCAGTGAAGGCAGCCAGGAGAAAGGGACGTAGGCTCGTTGAAATGAATTTTAACACTTCAGGCTTCTTAACAGATTCTTTTTTTCCCTATAGCAAAAAAACGTGTCCTCTTCACAGAAAAGAGAAAAATCCGCTCTATCTGAACAATGACTGGACTTGATTTATGCATGAGGAGATGATGGTGTGGGGGGAGGACAGGGTGAACGCTGATTCAGAAATCCAGCAGCATGGGCTGAAAAGAGAGGAAATGAACTGGGATCACCGTCTCCTGTGATTTGAAGGCCATTGTGAATAAACAATGTAGAGAGAGAAAATTCTTAATGTCTGGACATAGATCATCACAGTAACATTTATTTATCTTTTGAGTTATTTTTACAGTACTCAATTAAAAAAAAAATTAAATAGCAAATCCCATTGTCTGTGTTTTCCATTGTGAAAGAGGCTGTAATCTTCAAAGGAGCTATTGTTTTATAAGGCAATAAAAATTAACATTTTCCACAGCAGGAATTCAATGGCAGGATCGCAAGTTTTTCTAACCTACCAGCCACAGATTCAACAGTAGTGACCGCGAATTGGTGTCATTCCTTGGAGGGGTAGTGTTGCACCAGCTCTTTCCTAGGAAAGGAAGAAGCAATGGGAACCTGGTGAAACCAGATGAGCTTTTGGATAAGCTATGGCCACGGCTAGAAGGGTATACTATTTTCAGTCAGGTAAGTAGGATGGATTTTTCACTCCCGGATTTTTGTCAAGCAGGAAGAAAGTAGATAGCCAAAGTAGTTCTCTGATGTTTTTGGAAGTTGTTCTTCTTTAGTTAGCTCACCTATGTTTAGAGCAATATGGCTAGAAACATTTTTCAAAGTCTACCTCAGTAGCACTCTTGTCCCCTTTCCAGTTCAAGGGACCTTCCACGGTCTGGTGGAACGGCAGAGCGCAGTGCCGTGGCACATGGGAATAGAGGGGCCAGGGCTGGATCTACAGTGCCTGGCTACCAGCCAAACGCTGGCCTGGGTGTCCACAGCTGAGGACTGAAGTTGTGGTCTCAAAGCTAACGCTCTGCTTCATGCACTGCCATTGCACATCAATTGTTCTGATAAAATCAAGTAAAAATACTACCAGGAGCCCAATACCCTCCAGATGTTTCGCTGTAAACTTGATGTAGTTCAGTACAGCATGTTGTGTGGGATGGCCGCAAGCCCAATGGTTATGTGTGGGGCCAGGGGGACCTGCTGTGCTGTGTGTGAAAGACCCACTGCCCCCACCCCATCTTACTCTTGTAGAACAGGAACTCATAGGATTCCTCAAATAAAAAGCAAAGAGACTTTCCTGGTCTTTCCAGTCAGCAGAGGAGAACCTCGGTGCAGTCAGAAGAATAATGCTGTCTGGGATAAGATAAAATCAGTACGTTGAGCTAGACAATGTCAATTAGAAAAGGTCCTGAGGCAAGTCCTTCCTGTAAGGATATGAAGATTGTGTCCCCGATGCCTGGACGCTCACTGATGCGACACGGTTAGACTTCCTGATCATTTCCTCCATGGGTAACTTGGGATAGTAAGCCAGGTAGAAGGCCAGTGCTCCCACAAAACTGTCTCCAGCTCCCTAGAATAAAATAACAAACAAGTTTAAGCGTACTCACACAGGGAAACAATTCAGATGTGTTTACTGGAAAGACAAAAGTTGCAGCACTGAGTGCAGGAGTCAGGAAATTGTTCAGGGCTTCGAGTTCAATTCACTTTTCTATGCCTAGGAAATTCTGCTGTGTTAAACTAATGCCACGATACTATCTTTGTGCCTAGCTGTTGAATCAAGGTACACACTATAATATGGCTTAAATTTAAAGAAAAAGAAAGGCAAGTGTACTACAGTTCAGCAACATGCTGTTATAAACACTGCTTTTGAAACTTCCTGTTGTTGGAGTGTCCGATTTTGATTTCTCAACCCGAACGTTTCATTAAAGCTATTTTTCTCTGATTTAACTTCTGTTTTTCATAAAGGGCAGTGGTAGAAAGGACAGAGAAAAGGGGAAAAAAATAAGCCATGTGGCTTGTGGTGTCTGTAAATTCCTAGTTGCAGAATGATACATTTTGATGCCTCCAGAACTTGGCTGTTGTTACGAAAAAGGTCCCAGTAACAAAGGTCTATGCTGTGTCTATCACATAAACTGCTCTTATTCCTGGGGCAAGCTTTCCCACCTGTGCTGGGTCTGACCACGGCGGTGGAGGGCAGTGACATTCACTGGGAGCTCTGGCAGCCGTGGCCCTCTCATGTCTCCCCACGAGAGCTGCCTGATGCTCTGCCCGCCCCGCGCAAGCCCTCGGCAAACAGGGAGTACAGTACGCCTTCCCCGGGCCGTGGCTCACTCTGACCCCCTAGCCCAGACACCGCTAGTCCTGCTCTGGTCAGCGGGGAATGGCAACTGTTTGCCTCCTGAGTGCTTTTTAACAATAACTGTTGTCTTGCGATGTTCGGCGCGCTGTAGCGTCCCCGACAACTGGCAAAATTAATCTTTTTTAACTTGATTTGCTCATTTCATTCCACAGTGTCCCTTCTCCCTCCTCCCCTAAAACTGGCTTGATTTCTAAGGCCAGACTGATAACAATTCTCGTTGGCACCATAAAACTGGTTCCAAGGTCCCCTTTTTTTAATCATACTTTTATACCAGTAAAAGCATTACGCTGGAGACACTGGTAGTATCTTATTTCACTCGAGAACCAGCATAGGGACTATCTCCCCTGAGGGGTTTTGCCTCTGTAGTTGTAATAAATAGGCCCCAAGAGTCATGGGACAAGAGCAAAGGGCCTGGAAAAAGTTAGTTAAGATAGCTGAGCAAAATTTCTAACTGGAAGTTAAGGCTAGGAAGTAATTTTCCAATTTTGAGTTCTAGTGGTTCTCAGTGTTAAACTCCTACTTACCCTAAAATCAGCTGCATATAATATCATTCCAGAAAAAAAATACCATTTCCACAGAAATCTGTTTGCGACATTACAAGCAGCTGACAGGGCAGAGCAGCGTGGCAATTGCAAGGGAAGCCCACGCCATGCCTTGTCTCTCCTGGCCCAACCCTTCCATAGCAGCTGTTTGCACTGGCGTTCCCAGTCAGGAAACTCCCTGCTTAACTCTTGCTTAGCCTGAAGCATGGATGCTGTCTTCCATCACCTTCACAGTGGGGTAAGACGTAGAGTGTCGCCTGGCAAATTACAAGTTAATAAACAAAGTTGTACCAGCACCTGTTTCAACAGTTCTGTGTTCCTGAACACACCAGGGGCAGGCGACAGCTTTTATCCATTTCTGTTGGGCCTTTGTCTCCCTTCTGGTTTCCAGAGTGCTCCCACAATGGCAGGTGGAGCAGGAGCAGGTGACTGCTAGTTAAGCATTGCCAGTGTCTTTTGTCTGATGCATAATACAAAAATCTCCAGCCCATCACAGAGTTTATAATCTAATCGGCGCATGATTAATTATTAAAGTATTTTGGCACTGCTGTTACATACAGAAGTAGAATTTCAGCAAGCAGATCTGTTAAGCTGTAGCTCTAGCAGGAAGAACTCGTCATTTTTACATCAAATATTTCTCATACAGTGATCACTGGGTAATGGAAGTGGCCAAATACTATTTTAATGAGGACTACTCAGAATATCTGGTGTCAAATAGCATAAACTATTACCTGGCAGCAGCATGGAGCAGAATACTGTCTTTTTGCTTGTTTTTTTTAACGGAGGTAACTAAATACTGCCCCAAATAGTTGCTGCATGGTTTGCCATTGGAGCAAAGAAAGACGAACCGCACGTCACCCAGGTCTTAGTTTGGATGGATGACGGTGAGACGGAACGGAAGTTCTCCCTGCAACATCACCATGCCTCTCCACTTGAGGGTGATGTTCTGAGGTTGTGAGGTGGCTGTAGATCTGCCTTTTGGCCAGGCTGAACAATGTTAAATGACTACAAAGGTGGAAAACGGGATGAATGGCAGACTTCCATACAGAATGGAAAAAGGCCCCCTAGTATTTTTTTGCAAGAGAAAAGATTATGGAAGATTGAGGAATATACAGAAGGATTTGATGCCAGTAAACTTTTGCTGAAATCCTTACTTCCCATGCATTGGCTGAAGCAGTCAGTATCTCTAAAGCTCAGATGCTACAGACCCCAAGGGTATCATAAACTCAGTTGTTGGTAAGTAAACATTTTGTGTGGTGGGGTGTTTTCGATATAGGAGCTACTACACTGAAAACAGCGGCGTGCATCAGGCTGACTGTAGATACCCTGTTCAACCTTGCTTCTGGTCTGTGCAGACATGACTGGTCAAACGTGACTTAAAGAGCAATAGCAGAACTGATTCAGCTGCAAGGTTAACTGCAAGTAAGAACTATTTTTGGCTTACAGAAACAGACCTTCCCTCTTTGGTATTGTGGATTAAACTACATTGGGCTTGGTAGATTCAGAAAAGGTCAGCACAGAGCAGAAGAAGGAACAGGCTAAGAGTAAAATCAAGATTATCCGAACTCCGGATTAGCAACTATTAGCTTTACATTTAGCTGTTTCAAAACCTGCTATAAGGGAAAAAAAAAAAAAAACCTTACTTTGCAAAAATAATGTATTTTGAAAATGACCAGTAAGGTGCACTTATTCTGCCTACTGACAAAATACAAACACAGAATATGTAATATTTTACATTCTTCAGCATTTGTCTTCCAGGAATCCTAATACACTGCAGACTTTGAGATAATCCTCATATCCTTGAGTGCCTGGAGACAATTCATTCCATAATTATAAAAATATAACTTGTTTAACATTTCTCTAAAGCAGAAGACGCTAGTTTGTATGAAATAAAATAAAGAATTGGATCAGAAAAATTGGCTGATACGGCGTGGCTAGTTCTAAAATGCAAATGTTACGGTTTTGACTAAGTTTTATGGTTTTGAAAACTTATTTATATTCTGTGCCACTAGTCTGGAAGGTCCTTGTTTTCCTGTGTGTCTGGAAAAGGGCATTTTTGTTTTTTACAATCCAGCACTGATTGAGATTCTGTGCCTCTAGAGAAGAGAAAACCCACGAAAACACTTCTATTTATACCTTAGCTTTTGTTAGTCCTGATTTGTCAGAAGCTGGTTCACAACTTTAGTATAACTATTTTTATATGATGCTGCCCTGAGAAGCTTTTTAAGGAAAGTGCTTTGTAAGTGGAAACTATATTGTTCAACAGTCTTTCCAGCAAGTAAAGCATTTTTCAATCAGTCACACGTAGAATAATAGGATGCTTTTCACTTATAGAATAAGATGACTTGTTCACCAAAAAAATTTGGAGGCCAGGAGGCCAAAAGCTACAGTTCACAGTGTCACAGCAGTTGTAGTGCCTTGTTCCAGGGCAACCTCTTGCTCAGCCTTCGCCCTCCCAGCCTGTCCTCTTGGGCAAGAGTAATGGCAACCATGGAAGAACAGGAGGGGGCTCTGGCTCCTGAAGCCTGACGTTGTTACTGACCCTCAAAAAACCCTCACAGTCCATGTGCACTCTGCATATTACATGGATTCATTCTATTAAATACATTGTAAGAGCATGTTACCAAGTCCTAAAAGGAATGATGTGTTGTATAGCAGCGCAAGAGAAACATGAGGCATGCCTGTAATGATAAATTCTTCGTTTAGTGAATAAATCAAAACATCAATCCAAAAGCTGGCAAAAACTGCCTTATAACGTAGACTCAACGATATTGCTTGCAATGATGCTTCTGTCTCCTAGGAGCATTCACAGCAGTGCTCAAATGAACGAAGCCTGAGGATCACAGTGATGTAGTGCAGTCTAAATGCATGGCAATGCGGAGATGCCCAACTCCGTGGAAGGAACTGGGCCCTGGAGAATTCCTGTTGTATTTATAGCACTCCATAACCGTGTGATACTGGATTATGCTAAGGATGTTATCGCTCTGCGTCACATCTGCTCAACACTCTTTGCTGTACCCCTGCCTGCTCTGTACCCGAACTACAAATTAGCCCTACGTAAAACGAAAATATCTGTCAGCGAAGATGCTCACTATCGTAAGTGGGGAAAGCCTATGTCTCCCTACAAGAATCCCTGGACTGTGCTTTGATGAAAGGTTACTAGTGGAACTGGAGAAACATTTCCAGCCTTTGGGATATATTCAGACACTCTTGTGCCAAGAGGGTCTATGTCTCAGCTAAGAGATAATTTCAGCTGAAATGCTCAGGCAGTAAAATATCTCTTGGTAACAGTGGTTGAATCAGTTACGCACAGGTTTTTTTTCCCATCTTTATTTTTATGATTTCCTTCTCCCTGAAAGAGCCCATGTTTATCCTCTATGTGATGGAGAATAGTTTATTTCTGGAAATGTTACTGGCTGTTTTTTTGACTTTTGCATTTATTTGCCCGTGCAATACTGTTTTTTGTTTTTTATTTTTGGGGGGTTTAATATTGCCCCCCCCTTCACTTTTCCTTATGTTTCACTGGAGAGATATTTTGGCAGTTTGAAGTAAGACAGTCTTTAAATTAAACTAACTCCGTTATCTTGAAACTGTCCTGAAATTAAACAAATTTGACTATCTTCAAACTATTTCCTAAGCTCAAGGCCTAACAAGGATGACTACTCCCATGGCATTTGGGGTTGCTGTGCGGAAGGATTGCCACCTTTGTAGGGCTTCCTACAGATACTGCTGGGGCTCTGCATGGCTGTGCTTACAGGAGCAGACCTTTGGTCACAACCTCTAAACCCTGAAATATTTGAAAATTACAGAGAAATTTGCCACCAGCACAGTTATTCCTGTATCTATGCATGGAGTTTTGAGCCAGAATAAAATGATGAAAAGTCCTTAACATGGAACTACCAAATTTTGCAATAAAAACCAAATGAACTTGAAACAAATAGCAGAGCTCGCCTTTTTAGATCTAAGTTAGGCTTTTGGTGCACACTAGAGAGCACTACAAAGCTACCTGGATTACAGATAAAGGAGAAGTACTAGGAGAGCACACTGTGCCCCAGACTTTTAGGGTCTGGATCCACAACTGCATTACTGTGCTTAATCTGTGCTCTGGTAATTGAATGTTCTGCAGTCTTGTCACGAAGACAAGCTAGAACATATTGCCCTAAGCCAAAGGAAAATACACAGAGAGAATCCATGGTAGCGGCGCTCGTCTGTTCCTTTCTTCTCCCCCCTCTGCCTTCCCCAAACACACACCGGTGCTGTCTGATGTGGTCTGCACACTCCAGGCCAAGTCACGGGGAGCTGTTATGCTATACCCTGCCATACGCTCCTTCCTCCCAGCCACGTGCAGAATGGCTGTATTCAGCTGCTGTTTAAGAACGGCGGGAGGTGTAAGCTAACACATTTTAATTTGCATTCCCTGTAGGTTGACAGTGCACTCTTATTTCCAGTGATTCAGACTGCAGTTTCATAATAGGCTTAAGCCAATCCATGGTTATGTTATTGCTGAAAGGCTCAGTCCCCACTCATGTTTTTATCCTTGTCTCATGTTCCCACGCCCTCCCCTACATCAGATCTAGGACTCGTGCAGCCAAGCAGTGAGGCAGACCAGTTCTCTGATCCGTCTGAAGACCAAGCCAGCCAACCCTGACCAAGAAACATTAGTTTCCATCCAGATGGGCAAGCTGCTGTATTACCATGATAGCTAGTCCAATGCAAAGGAGAAAGAGGTTAGAAATGCTCCTTTCAGCAGCAGCATGATCTTGGATCAGCTTAAGCCAACTGTGAAACCTCACCCTCAGTCAACACCAGGCCATTCATTAACTCAGTTGTGTATCCAAGTCCTAATACTCCGGCTCCTCGTTCAGACAGGGAAAGCCGCCTGTTCCACTCTTCCCCCTGTACCCTGTGGGCTCGGACCAGAGGAAAGAGGGAACGATCACACTTCCTTTCTGTATCTTTTCCAGACTCTGTTCTGGGAAGCCATGGGAAGGAGCAATCCCTGACTTTCTTGCAGTTATGTTGCATCGTACTTGCATAGCCATGCATGGGGAAAATTTCTTGCTCACTTACTCAAGCTGAACAAGGGCAGAATGTCATCTGGTCCTTCACATTTCTTAAGAACTTAGAGGTAACTAAACTACACCCACGGTAGACTATCAGTTGAGAAACATCAAAACCAAAGCACACCACACAATGCTTCACATCAGCCATCAGGAATTTTTACCCACTTCCTGACAGATTTCCTGATGGTTCATTAACAGTGATTAATCAGCCTGACCGTTAACCCCCTGCATTCCTGAGAGATTAATCTCGATACAAGGCCTCCTGCATGCATTTTCTTTCCTTTCTGAAACATCCTACTACATTAAGTTATTCACTGTTTCTAAAAAAATCAGCGACAAGCGCTACAGATGCATGAATTCCCCTGAAAAGTTATCTGGTTTGTGGTAAATCTTGGAAATAAAACATACAACGTTCACAACTCTGCAATCTTTAATATTTATGTCATCTAAAAAGCACAGCTGAAAGTACCTAGAGATCTGGCAATATCACACGGTCCTGCTTTACATTTCAAAGCCCCTGTACAGCATCTGTTTTGAAGGCAGGTAATAGCGCTCTCATTTCACATGACGGGAAAAGAACCCAACTTAAGATCAAGGATGTTAAGAACACCCACTTTGAGACATCTATGGGCTGAATCCAGAGCTCCTGACCTTGCATGGACTTCAACGGGAGTCACATGAGCTACTCATCCTTCAAAAATCAGGCACAGCTAGGGAACCCCAAAACTGAGGTATCCAAAATTAGTAAGTGGACCTCCATGAGTTGCCCACAGCTCTGCTAGACTCACAGTCAGGATCAGAACAGAGGAGCTCCCGCCACGCTGTTTACAAGAAGAATACTGCAAGGTGTCTGTGAGGTGGTGGCTTTCCCTTAGCGCACACTAGTGATGAAATCTGGGAGGGAGCATGGGAGAGCTTCATTCTGCCAGGTAATAATGTTCCAGTATGCCACTCAGCACCAGGGAAGAAAGTTATTCTGTGTTACACACTAACCCCAGAAAGCCAACAAAGTATTCATCCAGAGGGAGCACTCGTTTTTCTGAATCATCGAAACAATTCAGTGTGATGATGCTCATATAAACTCCTTTCAACTCTAGATAGCATTAATGAGAGGTGACGAATTTCTTTCTTTCTTACACAATGGAGTAAGAGCACTGAACCAGGAACTCCACACGCCGTTCTGAAAACAACGGATCCGTGTTGCTGAACCTGTGAGATTCCCATCAACAAAACAATTCACCACTAGTCTGATTCCTGCGCTACCAGTGTGATAGATATTTTGGCAAGGAATATTTCAATTTAGGATACACCTCTGTGTAAATTTTCAGTTTAAGCTTCAGTTAGCTTTTGCCTTGGTACCTGCTTCTTCGCTGGTTTCACACTTGAGCTGTGATCTGTGACCTCCTTTCATTTGATCTGAAAGTTCATACCTCACAGAGAAACCCAAACCAGCAGAGGAAACCCTCCACACTTGTTTTTTTGCTGGAGTGCATATAGAAAACTTACGACATATGAAACACAGCACTGGAAAACTCTCATTACACTTCAGCTCAATACAAAGCTCTCCAGTGACATAAAGAACAGCATATATACCAAGATGTGTCAACAACAGGGAAGCACGCAGACACTGCCGCTAACAGAAATAAGACGGATTTTCAGTTGAACATGCTACAGGAGCTGTATCTGCCTTTCCCAAAGTTTGAACTTGCACGGAATCAGAGTCATGGTTGAAGCTCGGCCCTAAATATAGCAGCTCCTCAGAACGTTGATTTGTACTTCTCAAACTGGTTTATCAAGCTTCAACAACACGCAGCTACTCTCCTACTCTAATCAAAAGCTTCACTTATCTCACTTCCTTGAGAAGCACTTCACTCCCTTCATTATTCATGTCACACTCATGCCAACTTGTAATTTCTTCCTAACAAAGCTCACGCTTATGTGTTAATTTGCAAATTTCATTTAATGAACAAATGAAACGAGAGCCCAAGCCCTGCCCAGAATCCATCACGTTATTCTGATAGTACACTGCAAATACTGGCAGTGGGTTTTCCTTCCAAACAATGAGCTCCCCAGCCAGAAGAGAACTGGCCAAATTGTCACCGACTGTGTCACCCAGTATCATGTCAGGGGCTGACGTGGCTTCAGGACCCCGTAATCCAACAGCCAAGTCAGAAGGGGGAAATCTCCTTGCTGGGCAATTTCACTAGCCACGTGTTTTTTTCCTCTCAGACTGAAAATGCCAAAAGACTCTTAGTGATCCCATCTAATCTGATGAGATGCACTCAGAATGACACAACTGCCATCTCGCCTGGAATTGATCAAAAAAACATTCTTTTTTTGCACGAAAGCTCCATATGCTCGAGTGCCTCTTTCAAAACCACAGTATCTAGCCTTTGTTGGCTGGCCACTGCTCCCGCCTACCTCTGAACTACACATCCTGGAGGGAAAAAAAACCACCAAACTTCAGGAGGTTTTTTTGTCTGAGCTCACTCTAGCATTGTCCTCTTGCCAGCTCCCTGCATTCTTTTTCCTACTGAGTTTGTCTAATCTTTTCAATGAGTACTCTCTAAGTTCAGTAAGATGTGACCTATAAGCCAGAACTGCTGCTCTGCTCTGGAGTATTCGTCCTGGTTTCAGCTGGGATAGAGTTAATTTCCTTCCTAGTAGCTGGTATAGGGCTGTGGTTTGGATTTAGTGCTGATAACACACTGATGTTTTAGTTGTCACTAAGTAGTGTTTACACTAGTCAAGGACTTTTCAGCTTCCCATGCTCTGCCAGGTGCACAAGAAACTGGGAGGGGGCACAGCCAAGACAGTTGACCCAGACTGACCAAAGGGCTATTCCATACCATATGATGTCATGCTCAGTATAGAAACTGGGGGGAGTTGGCTGGGGGGCAGCGATCGCTGCTCGGGAACTGTCTGGGTTATTGGTCAGCGGGTGGTGAGTAATCACATTGTGCATCACTTATTTTGTATATTTCTTTTCCCCCCCTTCCTTTTCTGCCCTATTAAACTGTCTTTATCTCAACCCACAAAGTTTACTGGGTTTTTTTTTTTTTTTATTCTCTCCCCCATCCCACTGGGGAGGGGGAGAGTGAGCAAATGGCTGCATGGTGTTTAGCTGCCTGCTGGGTTAAACCAGAACAGTATTGTTCTCTGCTACCCACCCATTCTGTTGTCCTTAACCTGTGGGGCAGGCGTGCAGACAATAGGGCTCCCACACCTCATTCATGGTCTTCAGCAGTAGGTGAGCACCAAGGCACCGATTCTGACAGAAGGGCATTCTCTGCGGGATTCCCTGTAAAATGGATCTTTCCAATGAACATACTGCTGGCTTAATGATTTCAGGAACAAAATCAGACACCAGTAATGAGGCACAAGCTTCCAGAGAGCTTCCTTACCTTTTCCCTGTATTCCCGTGTCTATTTGTGCTTTGCAATGAATAAAAACAATAATCCTTAGCCATCTGGGCAGCTGAAAAACCTTGCTGCCAGAATTTGGGAATCTGCTTTTCTACAGCCGAGTTGTTCTAGAATAGCTTGTTTTATATCTGTATGTCTATCTCTACACACACAGCCACAAAACAAAACCCTGAGAAAAGTGACAAAATCATTACACTCAACTGCAAACTGGCCATTAAAGGCATTCCTATAGGTTACTGCCATCAATCACCAAAACTTATGGGTTTAGCTTCCTTCTATTTGTCTAGTTGAAGCTGTGAAATATATTCTGTCCATGGGACAGGCTACGAAAGATTAGCTCCTTTATTCTTGATAAGAAATAAAACTTCTGGCATTTTCTGTGGTTAGAATTTGCAAAAGCAAGAAGCCTGATTTCCCCACTATTCTCATTTCTCTGTTCTTGTTCTTTTGAAAACCTACTTATGCAATATCACTGATCCAACGCAAACCTTTCTGGTTTCTGTAGTGACCAAAATTACTTGGCAATGAAAACTCTGTTGTGGGAAATCAGGTCTTAGTTCAATATCAACATTACTGCAATTGGCATTTCCGGGTAACTAATTAGGCAAGGGGCTCGTGAGCCAGGTTTGCCTTCTCTCCCACCATAGCCAGAACTGATGTGAACAAACTGACAAGAATAGGTTACGTTCCACAATAGCCAGGATGATACCTGGTTCTGCAGAGACTAGCTTTAAAGAAGAAAAGGAGGCATATGACATTTGTAAGCTAACCATAAATGCAAGAGGTAAAAAATGATGAGGAGTTTGGCCAAGAATATGCTGCACTATTACACATCGGATCACATTTTCAACTTCCTACGGCTCAGGCCAGAAAAAGATACTTGGGAAGGTGACGCTCTGGATGTGCCAGAAGCGCCAGCTTCCAGTAGCTATTTTTAACTGCAGGAATTTAATTAGAAAGGATGGCTGCCCACAGTTGGTCTTCCTTCCTCTCCATCCTTTGTGCAACTCAGTTATCCCAGAGTGCTATACACCATTACAATGGACACCGTCTTGCGTGCATGCATTGGCAGCCCAGTATTTGCTCTGAACACAGGGTGAGCTACATACCAGGATTGAACATCCTCTTGGAAGAGACCCTGTGCTGGCTTCATCATAAAGACAAGGGGAGGACAGCAAATCAAGAAAAGGGATGTGGCGCGTTCTGCTGCAATGATTTTGACTTGCGTTGCAAGCCATAGTTAGCCCACGAGAAGCAATAAAAGGGTCATTTCCTACTCTGCTCTCAACCTGTATAAATTATACCATTGTTCCATTTACTAAAGCATCCCAGAAGTGAGGTGGCACAAAGATAGCTTCAAGGTATTTCTGAACTCAGCTTCCCTAGACCTCATCAGAATGTAATCTCAGGCCCAGATGTTGGATGCTGTATCCTTCACGTGTTCTGGCCCCCAAATAAAACATTTGAATTGGTGCATAAATGCTGCCAGTGTCCCTACCTTCTTCTGTCCAGACCAATCAAGTGGGTTAACTTCCAAACTGGAGTATTTCTCAGTATGACAGTAGTGGAGCCAAAGTACTCATAGCACGTTTCCACAAATCCCTTATAGCCTCTTCAAGAAGCATCCAGTGCAAAGCAACTCTGCACTGCTATGTACTTTCTCATTTACGTGGACATCTCCAGTGATGCCCGGTTCTAAAAATGAGACAGCTGATATCCTGACAATTTTTTTCCTCCAGTCCTAGTTCTCTTTGAAGAGAAGCACAGAGAAGAAGTTATGGTTTTATGAAGGGAAGCAGGTTCATTTGCCACTGACAAGCCAGTCCCTGCGTGCTTTTGTTCCCATCTACAAAACAGTGGTAAGAATAGCACTTTACCTCGTGTTGCGAGTACAGAAGCAGTAAATAATGTAAGGTGCTTAGCAACTTTACGTATATGTATACGTGGATATGGAAGAAAGCTGTAGGACGCAATGGGACAAGATGTCATGACTGATACTGATGGTGTGTAGCAAAACTAAACAATTCTTGGTATCACTAAAGTAACCAAGACAGAAATTAAGTTTTACTATGAGGTTTTTGTTCCCTGGCACCCTGCAATCTTAGAAGGGGCTTAGAAAACTAAATATTGGTTTTAATCTTCTTTTTATTCTACATCTTCATTAAGTACCCTCTTGTAATTTAATGCAATTTGTGGCAAATGCTAATACTGCTTTGGGCCCACTTCTCCCTGTCAGCTGTATCTCTGTTAAATTATGCATTTCCATCTGGAAAGAAACTGTACAGGACTGTAGGCTCTCTTCCACTTAGAGTCAGGAATGGAGAGGGATTTAATTAGATGCTCCGTGGTTGAGAAAAGGACTAGAGCAAAGCCTGGGTGGTCTGTGGAATCTTCCAATGGAAAACAAGGCTGCAAATTGTTCTGTACAAGCCTGCTTCTGTTTGCTCATTTTGTTTACATTGTTTGTTCTTACAGATGAAAATAGACAGTTACTAGGCAGATAAACAGTATTTCCTTCCATGACAATATTGTCTAGAAGTTGAGTAGCATGGGACAATACATGCCCGTGCTTCATTTTTGGCTACATCACCCCTACTCCCTCTGTAACTTGGAGCAGGACATTTTTAGCTAGTGCTTCAGAGCACCTAGTCACTAACATTTTTGTTCCATTGTTTCTATCTATCTGTAAAATGGGGATAATACAGCTTTCTGCTTTCAAAGGGGAAAGAGGGTGCAGGCAGCTTGCTCCACCTTTTCTCAGCTGACTGCCATTGCAGAGGGATGCAACTCTTGCAATGCCCCTTGTCACTGCATACCTGTACACCCTTAGGCCACTGACCAAGCCTTCAAAAACTGAAGTGTCTTTAGAAGGCCTGAATCAGAAGCAGAAACTTGTGATGAGCCAAACAATTCCCATCTACACTTAACTGTGAGTCAACTCAAATGCAGTGATTTCAGTCATGTGCCCTTTCACAGTTCAGCTGAACTTCAGGACATAATAGATGCAGCTTTAAATAGATTTACAGTGCAGATTGCTGATTGGAGTGTCTGGCAGATTAACTTATTCCTCATGGTTTTTCTGTTCCAAAATTCAATGGATTCCATATTTGCAAAAGAGGGAATGCAGAAGGCTAAGTCAGAAAGTGGGCTATGACTGGAACTAAACTTATTTATTAACCTATTTTGGTTGCATGTTAAAGAAAGGAAGCTATTATGCTGTCAGTTTGTGGGATGTTAATGGGAGCTCTGGGCATAATTACTCTGTGTTGGTGTGTGAATAAACCCCACTGATAGATAAGCCGTTTGCCCGATAGTAACTTTTTCTTTTTCCTTGAAAAAGAAAGAGAAAAAAAGAGAAAAAAGAAAGAAAAAGAAAAAGAAAAAGAAAAAGAAAAAGAAAGAAAAAGAAAAAGAAAAAGAAAAAGAAAAAGAAAAAGAAAAAGAAAAAGAAAAAGAAAAAGAAAAAGAAAAAGAAAAAGAAAAAGAAAAAGAAAAAGAAAAAGAAAAAGAAGAAAGACCTTGCTCTTTGTGGTCACTTTACTCCTTGCTACATCCTTGGGTAGGAAAAGGTTAAACACTCAACAACATTTTTCCCTTCTTAGCAAGTTAGAGAACTGTACATCAGACACATTGTCTGCCAAATGCTTCATTTACTACCAGCTGCATTTTTACTTTGTTGAGAGATAGCTGAAATAAAATCACTGTTCTTTGTGCAAACGGCATGCTAAATAATGTACGGCTACAAGATTATTAAATAGCAAAGGCATTTGATAATATTAGAGTCAACCACAAGTCCCACTTCTGCTGATGCACAGAATTTTGAGTAATTAGTCATTGCACAGAGTGTTGTATTTATATCCCCTTGAGCCTCAGACGTTAGGCCACAAAGTCAGGAGACAAAGAATTGCTGTTATTAGGAGGACTGTTTTGGATTTATTTATATTCTAAGGCTTTATTTCAGTGTCCACTTCACTCCTCTGGCTCAGGCTTCCTCCAAACCAGAAGATACAGCTAAGTCAAAGAATTTTAGTGTAAACCATACTTTTACAGACAAGACCTCTCAACTTCAAGCAGAAGAACTTCAATGAGTTTGCAAAGCCCCCGAAGAAGCACAACTGGCCTGAGGTTATATGACAAGCCTGGGAAAAAGGCCTCCCAGGTTCTGTTCTGATCTCTAACAGACTTCTCATGGTTTATATGCAATACATTAATAGCAGCTCCAATTTATGGATGGATAAATTGGGATACAAAGAAGACAAGTAACTCTCCCAAGGATTTACAGCAAGTCTTTTGCAGAGCCCTGGAACTCTTACTCAGTCCTTTGTTCAAATCGCTAAACCACCCTGCCTTCTTTAGACCACAATTACTGCACAGGCCTGAATACTGTGACATATCTAAAATTACATAGCTATACACTTAATGAGGCTTTATTAAAATAAAGATTGTGTAACATCTTCAGAGTTCAATACAAAGCTGCTCAGTGAGCACTCTACTGCTTAAAGACAGCCTTTTTAACTCTCTCCCATAGTAAAAGAGCCAGCTCTAATATATTGTAATAAGAAATCAGAGGGAAACTTAATAGGATTTGAACACAAAACATCTGATGACAAATTTATATTGCAGCAATGAGCCTTCATTTTGCAGAACTGACATGAAAAAATAATGGTAACATTTATGATTATGACAAATAGTATGTATCATCCCTCTCTGAGAATGTCGTACAGAGAAGGACTATATAGAATAAATCGTACACTCATGTCAGATGTCAGGCATAACTGAGTAGATTAAATTTTGAATTCTATCATGTCTCATAAATGAGTTGCCTGTTTATAAGCATGGCGCCTCAACCTGTGATCTCCTTGGCTTCCCTCAGCAGGTTGTGCACTCTGTATCTGAAAAGCACAGCCAGAGATGGGAAATTTAATGGTTGTGCTTAGAAATACTGCGAAGTAGAACATTCTAGGTTCTCCATGAGATTTAAAAGGGAGACCATGGACTTGCTGTGATTACTAGGGGCATCACTGTGAAAAGTGATTCCAAATTTTCATCTAAATATTGCATGCCCAAGTGTCTCCATTCGCTTTTACAGAGAATACATCCATGCCTAAGCCAGATATGCAGATGCCTGATCTCCTGATTGTGAGTGTGCTAATGAAGGACTTCTGTGCACATAACATTGGCATGTGTAAACCTAGAGGTCAAGTAGAAGCTGATGAAGAGATCTTAAGCAGAGCAACTGTACTATGTATTTAAAAGACCAGATGGGATGGAAATTAGAAAGTCACACTAGCTGATGCAAGCATGTATAGATGCTATTCAGCATCTTGATCCAAACTGGGCTCTGGAGCAAAGTTGAGGTTACAAAAACTAACCCTAAGTACTTCCCCCGACAAAAGTGACCACCATGCTGCAACTTGGAGATGGGGGAGTGGCATCAGGGCAGCTCCCATTTTCCACTAATTCCCCCGCATAGGAGAAATTCTGCCTGTGCCAACCCTCTGATTCGAAGCAGGGAACCTAGACAGGACACTCCACCTTCAACTGCAAGGAGCAACCACAGTAAAAGGCAAAGCCCCAAGCCCTGGGGTGCAGCCCCAGAGCCAGCAGACACGTTCCAGCCTGCTGTAGCCACCGACCACCAGACTGCCTCACCTCCAGAGGAGGCCTGGCATGGACAATCCTCTAAAGCCCAGACCCCACATAACCTGGAACTCCAGACAGCCCAATTGCCTCTGCAACGCCCACCTGCACATACCAAGCCCTAGGCAGGCCTCTGGCAGCACCTCACGGGCTCGACTTGGTCCCCAGCTGCCACTTGAAGTGCTCGGCTCTATCAGATCCCATAGTGCTTTTTTGCAAAATGGAAGTGAACTAATCTCACTGCTGGCCAAATTCCAGCTTTGAGTAATTACATTCTTCTGACAAATTTTCCTTGGCAGTTTCAATGGAATATAATTAGTAAATGTAAATAGATGTAAATAGTGCTGTAAATTACACTTTGCGTGATTGTCAGAAGCAGAGGAGGTAGCGAGGGTGAAGGGGCAAAAAGAGCAGAGCTTCGGTCTCCCATATGGACGATGTTGTGGCCTTCTCTGTCACCACACTGTGTGTGTCTCTGCCAGGATGGCGTGTACACGGCTACTGCAGCAGCAGATGCCATGATCCAGGACCATCGTGTGGTTCATCACACAGATCATCCACTTCACCTCAAGTACAATTTTGACCTGACAGTGTTTGGTCATGTCCTGCAGCTGTGCTCGCAAGCAGCTGCTGTGTTCCACCTCAGCTGTGCTTCTGCTTCAGCCACAGGCAAACTGCTTCTCACACACACATGCGCGAAACTGCAAAATGTGTATATATGATATTATTGTGTCCTATTAAATGATTATCAAATTTGTGAATGGTTTGTGAAACCTTCTGCTACCAACTGAAGAAGTGTCATATAAATGGAATGATATAATTATCCTTCACAGCTATTTTAATGCAGCTTCATGTACTAGTTTCACCTGAAGTGGAAATAGCTTCTTCCAAAAATAAAGTAAATGCATGTATTTAACTTTATGTAGTCAAGTAGATTTAAAAGCAACTATTTAAAGTAATGAAAATACATTATAATGTATACCTTTCTTATATTATCTACATATTAGTGCTTTTCTATGTGTCAAATGTCTCTTACGTACATCCTCTGCTTCAAATACAAATTGATATAGCTAGTGGGTTTAATCAGATCTTTCTTTCATACAGAAAATTGGAGGATGATTTTTCAATAATTCACTTATTTTTATTCAAAATTTGCATATAGAAAATAGCTAGCAGAAACTAGCAAAATGAAGGGAAAGTTTATTTTCTTAACAAAAGCTTGTTGCACTATTTAGCTATAACAGGAGAAACAGATGTTTCAGCTTTACAATACCATGTCTTGCAAAACTTCCTTCTAAACGACTATTCGTGCTCTACATGTTTTGGACTGTGTATGGAGAGCTCTGCTAACAGTCATGGCAAGCATTGCATACATTAGTAAAGCCCACATTAAGATAATTAGTGCTAAAAAAAAAAAAATCAACAAGCCTTTTTTTTTCCCTTTATAGTATTGATTTAGTGTGGGTGAAAAATGCCAGATTTTCAATCTTGAAGATTCATGTTCCACCACAGAGCGAGAGATGGAGCCAGCTTTTCCCGGTGTTCTGCCAATAAACTCTTAGATTAACCATCTCAAGGGCTAGGAGGAAGAGCCAGGCTCTACGGTCTATCAACCCTTAGTCTCTCTGATGAACCCATAAACACAGAGAATGGGGAGCACACCACCTGGGACAAGGAACTCAAATTCTTAATCTTTGTGGCTGTACCTACCCAAGTATTTTCTTGTCAAAGATTTTCAAAATTGCTGTGGACAACAGAAATGACCAGGAGGCAGTATTGAAGCTGCGCTGCTCCAGAGAGGACTCTGGGCAGTGGTAGCAGCTATGGGAAAATTTCTACGGTGAAAGAGGCCTTTGAAGCTCATTTAGTATCTTTTATATATATATCTTCTAAATGGCAAACTCTGTTTTAATACAGACTATTTTCATAAGGGCTCTGTAACCTTGTGTAAATCCTACGATGGGTTATACCCATCATTTAACTCTTTGTCCGGCAGTAACTTTACCTTCTGCAGATCCAAACAATGTCAATATGGATACAGGCACATAACCAGATGTGATTGGATTACGGCAGCTTAAAAATTTACTGCCTGGTCAAGATGCTGAAGTCAGAGCAGTTTAAGGTAGCAACTTTTGTTTAGTATTAAATGGCATGTTAAGAGCATGCATATGAACAGCTGTGAATACTCTGTGGATAGGTGGCTACTTGCTAAGTCACCTTACAGCTTGAGCTTATTCCCCTGGGGAAGGACCCCGTGCAGACATGCATCTGTAGAGAATAACATGTCCTACCAGAACGTTTAGGATTTATTTTAGTAATAGAGCTATCTAGGTTAGCTGAGGATGACATTATTTTGCTTAGTGTTTGGAAGGGTTGCTTTAAAACCACTTGCTTTCAGGCAAAGCAATAATCAGTCTAAGCACTGTAAGGCTTTTATAATGGAAGGCCAACACATCTTTTTTCATTCAGTCTGCAAGAGTAAACCGAGCACAGCTGTTTTACTGAAAACAACCCACTGGTATTTAAGTAGATTAACAAAATTAACTGTGAAAATCCTCTGCTATGTGAACGCCAATAACCTGTTGGCCACAAGGAGGCAGGGCAACGATTCAGTAAACTCAAAGAAATTGCTTTTTTTTAAAAAAAAAAGAAAAGCGTTAAATTAGTTCAGTCATGAAACTCTGAACTGCTAGGCAAGATAAAAAGCACTTTTCAGCCACAGTGTGTGGTTTCACTATTGCTGTTTTATTCCAAGAGCAGCAAATATCTTAAGATATCCAACAATAGCTGATCTGGCAGCAATTTTCTGCTTCTTTTGAAGAAGCAGATCACACATGTTTCTTCTTCATCACTTCTGTGTGATGTAGGGAAAAACTCTAACAATAAGCTTTGACAGCAAGAGTGGATTTACCAACTCGGAGCAAAAAGCTGTACTGCCAGGTTCACAAGGTTAATAAATCCTGCTTCTGGGCAGCTTTGGGAGCTCTGCCTTTCACTCCCTTGGCACTTCTAATTCTGAGCTAAAAGCAGGCAGAGGCAGTTACGCGTCTGTAGTCCCCTACCAAGTACCTTACACGCAGTACAGTCCAGTGGTGCCTCCCTTAACCAGAACTTTAGGGCATTCCAAAATCAGCACTAACTTGAGGTCAAACTTTTAAATGACAAAGGGCAAAATAGGAAAACAAAGCCAAAGTATCTCTGTTTCAGAGTTAAATTGAAAAGGATTAAATTTAACAGTGAAACAAAGCCTTCCACAGTATCAGCCCATCACAGTCCAAATCTATGAGTGATCTTCTGCTTTAGAAGAAGTGACTTTACTCCTAGCTCTGCCCCTGCATGCTACTGAGCTAGGTAATTTCAGTCCCCTATGCCTCTGCTTCCTCATCTTTTAAGCAGTTGCTTTCCTTCTTTGTGAAGCAGTATGAGGTCCATGGATAAAAAACATGCCACAAGAACTAGTTATTATTAATGCAATTCAGATATGGAATGCACCAGATGGTAAAATCTCCAGGATTTTAATGAACTATTGTAACAGAACATATGTAATATGACGTTATTATAGCAGGCATTTAAATGTATAGTTAGTACATACAACGTGACCTGCTCTGCTCTCAGTAACTCCACTGGAATTATTTTGGATTTAAGTCAGATAATACTAGGAACACAAAATAGCCCCATATGTGCAATGTGGTAAGGTTGTCATAGCAATGCTATCTTAACTATTGCCTGTCCTGTTTTTATTTTTTGCTGGGGGTATTGTATTTAGTGGTCTGTTAGAGTACACTTTCTGCATTTAATTCTGAGCAGGAAGTAAAAAAAAAAACCCTCATGTCAAAGACTAAAATGCCTCTGACCAAGTATGCCTTAGCTATCATCATAAAATAGTCACCATGAAGCAGCAAGAACTGTTGGGTTTTTTTCCACTATATTCTGTAAAAATTGTGTCTTTGATGCACCTTACGCTAGACTCGGTAAGCAATTCATGCTTGTGTCAGAAGAGCCAAACATTCAGTTTCAGACTGTGAGGGCAGTAGTATCTCCTTTCTCCCACAGCATTTGAGTTCTGGGCAAGATGAACTATACGACTGGGCAAAGGTGAAAAAACAGGACTGCAGCTCAAGCCACTGGCATCACACATTACAGTCAGAGACAGGTACTGACTTCAGTAAAGGAGGAACATGAAGATACTATCAGTATGTATAATAATTCTAGCACATCTACAATACAGACTATGAAACTCAAGTGAACTGACATTTAATATACGAGAGGCTGGAAGCAAGATATCAATTTCACATCATAAATTAGCCTTTGTGCTAGTGCCCAAAAATTTGGCTGATTACTCATTGCTTTCCCTTAGTGCTTAAGCAGTCTTTTCCAAAGCAAGACAGTTAAACCACAAGAACGTACCGTAGTGTCCACAGCCCTGACCTTCCCAGCAGGAATGTGCTTTGGAATGGGTTCTTCTCCTGATATCATCATGCAGCCTTCTGCTCCAAGAGTAACAATTACGAGCTTACACCCTCTTTCTAACAGCATGTGTCCCACCTTTTCCGCATCTTCAAGATTGCCAACTGGGACGCCCGTTAAAATTTCTGCCTGGAAAATAACCCACGCAAATGAAAATCATAATCTGACAGCATTCATTTTTGGACAACAGTTGCATTTGAAAACAGTATTTAATATCTTTTTAAAATGTGTATTATAGGATGATCATGAAACCACTTCCTACACTGATATTCGGCTATGTCTTGCTCCTCGTTTGAAATCAGCGAGTACTTCAGGGACAGCAGACTAACAGACAGCAGCCTAGGCAGAGAGGCAGGAGACATGGGTTCCGTTCCCGCTTCTACGACTTGCCTGGTATTCAACCCTTAGAAAAATCACATTTCTCCCATGTGCCTCAGTTTCTTCACCTGTGACATGGACACAATGACACAGCCTTGGCAAAAGCATTTTGTGATCTAATGTGAAAATGCTACATGACAACTTGGTCACTATTGATGGGGGATATTTATCACTAAGTGAGAAACTTTTAAAATTCTTTTTTAAATTCTCAATGTTCAGCTAAAGAGAAATCACACAGGAAAATTTCTTTAGGAAAAAAAACCAATTGCTCAACTTCGACCACTCTGTTTACTATGATATATATTTTTAGACAAGAATACCTAAAATTTATCTGAAGCTCTCTTTGGGTAAAGGCCCATTACAAGATTATCATATATTTGTGTTATGGCAGTGTCCATAGGCCTCTGTCAAGACAGAGACTCTTCTGTGTTGGCTCTGTGCAAACACAGATAAACTCTTCTTCTAACAGATGGTGACCTTAAGTCAACTTCTCCCAGTTGGCTCTTAAAATTAATCTGTTCTAGTTCCACCCAACTAAGAGCAAAATTTCCGAAAAATCTGTGATGAAGACTCCAGAATCAAGCATCCTTTTCACCACTTCATACGTTTTCTTGATGGCATAGCATTGTCAAATGTCACGTACTTTTTCTTTTTTTTTTGGCAGGGAAGAGAGCAAGAATGAAACAGGAAGAAAGCGAAGAGAAAATACGGTGCATTTTATTTGAAACAGTCTAGCAGGCAGTACTCCTGCATAACACAGTATGCCTGCAATTGTAAGTAAGCAGGCATATTATATTCTGCTGTCTTTACTAAATCTTGTCCTGCTTGCCTGAGAAGAGGGAAGTCCTACTTTATCTTGCACTACAAGGCTGCTGCTGGATCCTGAAAAATGCAGGCTGAAGTATTTTCAGATAACCGCCTAGTAACTGGGCATAGCTTCCACACTGTCAGGGCTTATTTTCAGTGGAAAACTTACTTCGGAACCTGTTCACCAGCTACAGTTCCTGACTGCTGCTGCATGGGCAGCTCAGCTTCTTGGGAAGCAGCTGGGGAAATATTTCAAACTACCTTCCTCTGTATTACTGAAACCTGAAGTCAGTGCACAGATGTCTTGATATAACGGACTGTAAGCTACAGTGATGAAACAACTGCTCCATAAAGCACAGGCCATGCCTGTAGTAAAGAGAGGGAGGGCAGACAGCTGGGGACAGGAACTACTACAGCCATCCCAAAGTAAACCGCCCCCAGCTGTGAGTCAGTGCCCGCTGCTCGCCACTGTCATTTCCTGTGTTTCAGCCTGACCCAGGAGAGAGAAGCCACCCTTAGGCTCTGAAGGGCCAGATTATGCCAACACACTCCCTAGAGTTTATAGTATCATTACCAGAGTACTTACTGGTTTTACTTTTCAAACTTACAGGACCAAGTTCTGCAGTCCCTGCTTAGACAAATGCACAAATGATTTCAAGTGTTGTTGATCTGATCGCTACAAGGCAGAATCTGGTGTGGCAGGCCTTGGTGGGTACGCTTGTGCACTGCAGGGGCAAGGTGTGGTTAACACGTACATGCAATTTAAAACTACTTTTTTTAACCATACTGATTCCAGACAAGAATATAGTAAGCTTCAAATTATGAGAAGGCAACCAAACCTATCCAATTTTCTCTTTGGCACACCACCATGCTGCTCAAACTTCTCTTGCAGTACAAATTATTTAAGCAAATTAAACCTATTTCTGTTTTTAAAAGGTTATAAAAGTATTTTCAAATAAGAAAATTTGTTTCAAAAAGTATCTCACAAAACCTTTTCAATGTATCTTCTTGCAAGGCTTGCAAGGAGTCAATACACCAACAATGGCTTTGGAGAAAGTAAGGATAGATAATAAATAGTATTTATATAAAAATACATATATATATATATACACACTCTGTTCTAATATTCCAGCATCTAAAGAGTCTGTGTCTCATCATGAGATCTCTGGAGCAGGAACTATGCATTCCTGTATTCAGACTACCTAGCACATCATGTTACAAGAATAAAAATGGATTAACACAAATCCTTGAATGAAACTGGTTAACTGAATTTCAAATGTACTTCATGATGGGCAATTATTCCAAACATTCTACCTATGTTGCAAAGTCTCCAGGACAAAAGTGGATTTGGGTTTGGTAGAGAAACAGTAAATCTAATTTGGGTTTATTTACTGGGTATTTACACTTCTGTAAGCTCATGAGCAAGGTAAATGAAGTACTTAAATATAATATTCTTCCTAATGAAATGCACATGCTGTATGCTTAGCATTAGCGTTGTACCCCTCCTTGTGATGTCTGTGTCCGAAGTCAACAGGATTTCTTGCTTGGGTAGTGAAAGAATTGTTCTGGGACTGATATGTGAAAGGTTTTACAGAAATCTTTCTTTTCATCTTTACACTGCTTATACCAATAAACAAAATTATTTTGAACAGAGTCTGTATAAAAGTAGATCTTCAACTGCTTGAAACCACTATCATCTATCTCATCTACAGCAGGATGGTAAAACTAAAAAACACTGGAACAAGCTGGAAGAACCATAAAAGCAGCAGAAGCCAGACAGATTCTGTGCCAATAATTAGAGATTGCGGTAAATGTCAACTGATGTTAAATACTGTGGTGAGTTTTTAAGTTCCTCCCTTCAGTAGAATCTTATTTAAAAAACAAACTGTGGTACAATTGAAGGAAATAACTAATGGTTATGTAAAGAAAAAATTAAATAACAATACTAAAAGCCCAATGTGGACATTTGCCATAGTACTGTACAAAAGAGCAGCAAATTAGGAATTGTATTTTTCTGCAGCTAGTCTCATAAAACTCCTCGGTTAATGGACCTATTAAAGCAAGAGGACATTCCACAAAACTGCTGTCAGAATAAACCTATGACGGATATTATATAATTAATCTATACAGAATTTTCTTAATTTTGTTTACAAAAGTGGAAGCGAAATTTAACCAAAGCTTTTAATTTAACTGATATGAGGGTTCTTGCCCATAATCCTCACTAATCTTAGTTAACTCTCCATATCTTTAGGCTGTGGAGTCTAGTCACAGTAAGTTGACACAAACCAGCACTGCTACAGGAAAAAAATGGTCCCCTTTTTTTCCCTTCCGCTCCTGTCCACATGGCCCATTCTCTTGTGCCAGCACAGCCATTTACGTAGCCAGGAAACAAATTGGATTGCAAGGCAGATTTGTGTTAAAATTAACACCACCCCCAATCCCACACCACCCCCAAAAGCCAACCCAAAACAATTAACTTCTTTTGACAGCAGTACTAGTTTACACTGGCTAAAAGTGAGAATGAAACTATGATATGAACCTTTGCCAAGTGTTCCTAGCTGTGATGCATTTGGGGCAGCCTATGGCTTACACAGCCACTTTCAGGGAGATGTTCTGGATCCTCTGCTTGGCATTTGCAAGACCAAATCTGCAGCATGGTATCTAGTTTTGGGATCCCTGGCACAAGTTAAGACACTGACATACAACAAATCCAGTGCAAGGCCACCAAGACAGTCAGGGGGCCAAAGAGCAGGACATACAAGAAGAGGCTGGGAGAAGCAGGCTTGTTCAGCCTTAAGAACACAAGGCTAAGGGGAGATCCAACAGTTGTCTACAGCAATTTAATGGGTGGGTAGAGAGAAGATGGAGCCAGACTCTTCTTGAAGGTGCACATGGATAGGGCTAGAGACAACAGGTACAAGATGGAACATGGGAAATTCCAGCATTAGGACAAGCTTTTTTACCATGAGGGTGATGAAGCAGTGGAACAGGTGCCCAGAGGTTGTGCAATCTCCATCCTCAGAGATTCAAAACTTGACTGGACAAAGCCGTGAGCAATCTGACTTAAACTGGCCATGCTTTGCCAGGGCGTTGGACTAGAGACCTCCAGAGGTCTGTTCCCAACTTCTGTGATACTGTGATCATCAGCAAACAATAACAAGAAGTGTTAATTCTCTGGGGAGCAGTCCATCATTCAGACTGCTTTTTGTGCACCTAGCACAACAACAACTTTGCAAATGTCGCCAGGTACTGCTGGAACAGAAATAATAAACATTAATAGGGAAATTGTGCCAGTTTTAAGGCTAACCCATCTAAAACTACATATGATAGTTTAAAATATTTTTTATTTTAAATACTTAAACACAGTAAGCCAGTTGGCTACAAACTTGGCTTGTACCTTAGGAGATGTCTCTGAGAATGACAGAACAAGAATTCATTCTCATTAATTCTAACACCACATGTGAACAGTCCCAAAGAAGTAGTGAGACAGATTTGGTGTATAAGCAATTGCAAGATCAGGCCACAAGCCAAGCCAGTTCCAGTTGTTCCAAATTATAAAATTTTTACATACATACAGGCAGAAATACTTATCGTGCTAGAATAATTAAAAACTGATTGAAATGAATTGGCTTGAAGCTATTCCCTCCCCTCCCAAAAGTAACATCTTTCATTTTAGACTAAATATGGGAAATTTCGTAGTTTCCAGCAACTGATAAAATGGGGTTTAGAACAAAGTTGGAATTAAAGTATACTGTGAATTGCTGGCAACTTCTACATAACGCAGCAATAGTAGCTTTCCATTACTTAAATCAGAAAAGGCAAGTTGAAGAGATGTTCTGAAATATTTTAATTCTAAAGGACCTTTTTTTGTTTTGACTACTAGAGATACCAATTATTTTTTCTTAAGAAAGACTATCCTTAGTATTAATCTCTCTATATTAATAAACAGTATCTTAAGTGTCCTAATCCAAGGCTCCAGATATAGTTTTATAAACTTGATATTCTCTGAATCTTGTAAAAGTCAATATTGCGTCTTGATTTTGGACATACTAACAAGAATTTTAATTCTTAATATTTCTTCCAAAAATTATCCAGCCTCTAGTAATAGACAATAACACTTAAAAGGAAACAGTATCGTAAATAGGATAGTATCTATTTTTCTGTAATATTTTTATACATCTTGCAGATTTGTTTAACAAAATTAGCAATTAACTTACATTTAGTTGTACTGCTTTCTATCACTGAAGCCCCAAAGTATTCTGTTAGCATTTAATTAAATCTTTGCTAGGCTTTTTTATTTAGATCAGAAGTCTGATACCCATTTTACATTAGGGAGAAAGCAGTTCCCAGTTTTGCATTCAAAATAGCTTCACAAACCAAATCATTTGCTGTAACCATTTAGGAGTTTTCCTTCTCCTGAAGGGCTCCTCAGTATTCTTTGAACAGAGAAGCAGCTGTTCTTCAAAATGTTTAGGACCAAACTGAAATTGCTGATGTGCAATATATTTTGGTTCCTAACCTGCAGGGTTATGTAATTGCATGCACACATTAAATAAGAAAAACAACACATGAACTGTATTGACATTGTGGTTGTGCCTAGAGCCATACTGCAGCAAGGAATCACACAAATATGTGGGAAAACAATGGTAACTATTCCAAAGAGCTCATCTTGTATAGGGTTGTCTCTTTTTCAACATTTATAGATGACTGAAAAGAACAACCATTGGTTTTCACTAACATGACATTGGATACATTTATTTTTCATTAGAAGAATTAAGGGAATGGAGAACTAGCACATTCCTGCACAAACCTCAGGGATTAGGCTGTGCTACATCTGGGAATTAACAAACTAGTCTCAACAAGTTTGATCTTTCTGGGAAAAGATAAAACTGAACTACAGGCTAAGCAAAGAAAGAACTGATAACCTTGCAAGATTTGTTCTGAGTTTTTTTGTTCATGAACCACATAAAAAGAAAGTAATGTCAGACATAAAAAAAAATTATTATTGCAACAAGCAAGAGTGAAAAGAACAGCTTGTGAAGAGCCTTCTAGACAAACTAATGGTAGATAATTCACTGATAGTATAATTTTGTTTGCTTCTCTCTAGCACATAAATCCATAAGAACAAGCTGTGCTGTTATACCAGATACCGTGTGTGATTTCATTAAATCCTAAAGCATTTAATGAATGATGGAGTATAAAGTGGGATGTTGTATTTGATACTTGCATGTTTGGGACCCGACATCCCATATCCCATAGCTGTCTGAAACTATAGCTGACATTTTAAAATTTTTGTTCTGTGACAAAGCAGATCAAAACTGCTGACCTTCATGCCAGTAAATAAAAGAAACTTCTGACTCAGTAATAATTCAGCTAATCACGACTACCCCCTTTTTCAATACAAACACTCCACATAGTGTATGAGATGTCTTAAATGGCTAACTTTCTCTTCTACAGCTAACATAATCTTCTGTTACAAACATATCATTCACATAATATCCACAAACCACAGGATTTTATCATTTAAAGGTATTTCTTGGTGAACAAGAAAGATAAGGACATTTTGGTAAAATTGTGTGATAAATCCTTGTAAATTTAAATGACTAAGAAAGCCAAACTAAGCAATAAAAAAAAAATCAGTGTAAACTTAATCTTGTCTTAGCATATACGTCTGTGTTAAAAAGAATGTTTTAGAAGCAGTTGAACTGGATAGCTCTAAAGAGTTCATCTTTAAATTCAAGATGATTTATTAACTGTTTAAAAGATTTAGTAAAGATAAAGCAGAAATACACTATTTTTTTTCTGGTAGTGCCTAAAAATCCCAAATAAAAAAATAAAAGATCCCTAAAGCGCATAAGGCTGGAACAAGTAGGATTTTGGCTAGAAGGACGTTATATAAGACTTAGAAATACCAAGTAGGAGGGGCAATGGAGCTGGAATAGAACATCTCAGGAAGGCAGATGTAAGCAGCACATTCAATAAATTTGGCCATAGAGAATAATAAAAAAAAATCATAAAATAAGAATGGCCATAGTGGTTCAGACCAAAGGTCCATCTTATGCAATTGCTCTTTTCTCAATGCTAGTAGATACTGAGGAAAATTAAAAAAAAAAAAAAAAAGTATAAAAAGATCTTTTCCCAGTATATATTCTGGATCATCAAAGTCTTTAGGTACTTCCTGATTTAAGAACATGAAGGAAACACAGATGTAGTTGGTTGAAAGGACAAAGTTTAAAAAATTAGAATTATCTTTAAGATTTGTAGAATTAACTTATTGCTTTTAAGTGCCATACAGAGATGTGACTGGTAACCTTTATTTGCGTATGTAAACATTTATCTCTATATCAAACTTCTCAAGTGCATACATTACAGGGATCTGAAATTAAAGAAAGTCATGAAAGAAAACAGAAAACAGATGGCATATGAATATATAACAATTACTAAAAAAACAACTTTCAAACTTGTGACATAAGAAAAACAAATGCTTCATTTCTCCTCTTTTCTCAGCAAAAAGAAAGGAACAATGGCAATAGTTCATCCCTGAAAATCAATTCAGTAACAAATCAGACACACAGAGAGGATGAAATCAAACATAATTGATTATTACAGTCATGCTAATGTAATTGATTTCATTGTAAAGTATGAAAAGGTTATTGTTAAAAGCAAAGGTATTTATGTGCCATTCTTGTTCTCAGAATATGCTGTTGGAGTCCCACACTTGGATCTGTGCTTCCATGATATGCTGGCAGGAACTTCCATAGGTCTACCATTTCCATAAATTCAGAAGAGATAAGCCTCCTCAACAGTAGAGAGCCTATTTCTGTGTCTGATTGTGCGTACAGTGATCCCAGCTATCTACCGATGGTAATTACTTTTTAAAAGAAAATAGCAGAAAAGAATGCAAACTGTACCCCCAGCTCCACAGGAAAGATAGATGAATGAGCAGGGATCTATTATAATTATACACCTGTATTTCTTGTTCTCCAAATAGAAGTAATTTTCTTTTCTCCATGTGGTAGTAATAATAATAATACACCCTGGCTCCAGCAAGCTAAACTTTTCAAAGAATGTCACTTTCTGGACTGTCCTCTAGCAATGAAGTATAACAAAGGGAAAACTTTAACATGTGTGTTGCAAAGGGCAATGAGAGAAAAGTCAGGAATAGACAAGTAATGAAAAACAAAGTTTTGTTTCTAACATATGGGGGATAAGTTTTTGCAGGGGGAAAAGAAGTAACTAGTGACCTTATGAAAAAAGCAGACAACAAATTACATTTACTAAATTGGTGGGAGAGTATGGGTGTTCTCAGCCCAAAATGTGTGCTGTTGCACCATTTAGCCAATCCAGGGGCATAGTCCAGGCATAAGTGCTTTCTGAAAGCATGAAGAAAACACCATATGGGTGTCCTGCAAGTCCCCTGAACAAGAATAAATACTTTGCCTTAGCATTCTCTTCATCACATATAATTGAGTTCTGAGAGCTGTTGGACAGTGTCTGAGCTGCAAATGATATCACTGCCAGTTACACTGGAAACTTTGCCTTCTAGAGACCTGAGGAGCCGCGGCATCTTCCACCTTGCTATTTTGCTAATTCTTGAATGCTCTGGAGTATCTGAACCTGGCAGACACATACTGAAAGATCCCAGAATAAAATTCGGATATCCACTTGGGTTACTTAGAGTGACCCTTAAATGCTAGAAGACTCATGAACTGAGAACTTCTGATATGGTTTGGGATGGGTTTTAACAGAAATTTCAAAAGAGGGTAACTGAGCCTTGAAGAACTTACTCTGATAGACATTGTCATCAGATAAAAAAATCCTATAAGTAAGCAGCACCATGCTTTTTTCTAGCTCTTCCCCCTCCTCTCCACCCAAAGGTATTGTGTTCATTGCAGAAATCATGTTTGTTGGAGATAACTTTAACTATGATCAAGGCATGGCTTCTATCCACTAGGTTGCTTCTCCCACATTCCTTTTTATATAAAGAGAGGGTGAGGGGAAGGAACACAGCATACATAATGCTAATAAATAGGAAATTTAAGAGAAGGCCTTATGACACGAGCTTAATTTGTCTCTTGTGACAAAAATAATTTCCTTTGGGAGAAATAACACACTTGAATTAGAAAAGAGAAGAGAAGGAGGGGGGAAAAAAAGAGGGAAAACATACAGTTGAAGGGCCAGAGAAACAGATTCACTGAAAACAGATCTGACAGGAAGAGGCATATGAAGCTACTATTTACCATCAAGTGCGGCATGCGTGCATCACCTTCTGGCAAGTGAGTTTAAAACTGTCAGAACACTATGGCTAGCACATTCCTGCTAATCATATCAAGGGACTGCAGAACAAGGACAAGGATCTATTTTAATATTTACCACTCAGTGATAACATTTTAAGTGTCCTTTTATGGATTGGTTTTACTCACCTACTTGTAAGGAAGACTGGACACAACTTTTCCGCTGCAAACAATTAATTTAATTTTGAGTGCAACCTAGAGGTTATTCTAGAATGTTCCTCTTTGCTCATTAGGTCAGGGATCAAACTTGTCACCTCCTAAAGTCCTATGTAAGGGGAGCATGCCTCAGTTTTCCTGCTCCCTATGCTGCATTTCTGAGAACAGAATCTCTCTGAAATTTTACTCCTTAAGACTCCCTCTTTAACATGACATATGACCATTACCTCAGTTTCATTGCAGCAGAAGATATCAGAATGGGTATAAAATTGTGGATCTAGGTCAGCAAGGGCTGGAGCTGGATTAAATAAAGTCTTTACTGAAAAAAAAAAGAAAAAGAAAGTCTAAATCTCTAGTGTTTTAGATTCAGAAACCATCACCTGAAACACCATTTTGGTTAATTCACAGCCCCCAATGTTTATTATTAACATACAAATGGCTCTCAGTTTCTGTGTCCTCATTTTATAGAACTGCTAAAAGTTTTGTTTATTATATTAAAGTTCCCTTCTAATTCATGTGCAGGCACCTGTCATGATGGGAACACGACAGAAGAGTAACAGAAAAAATAATCAATAAATTATTAAATTAAAAAAAAGACTTAGACAGTAATGCAATTTGTTTAACTGAAGATGCTTCTTCCAGGATTTTAATAAGTTTTACAAGAACTGACTTATTTCTAAAATTTTTTCAGTGTTGTTATCTGTGTTCTGTACATGAAGAAACAGGGGTATGGAGTAATGAAGGGCATGTCCAGACAAGGAGTTAAACATGCTTTTGAATGTGTTACCTAACTTGTTCCAACTGCCACATTATAAAACTGTAGTGTAGACAAGGCACTGTATATTTTTAATATGCTATCTGGCAGAGCTAGACCTAAACTTAACACGTAGTAGAGTATGTTAGCTAACCTAACTTTAAACTGTAGCCTAAGGCCCCGTGTAACAGCAGAAAAGGTTTGTCATGAGGACAGTGTAAGTGACTTACTCACTGTTAACACAGGAAGTCTGCAGACTTGGTTTCTCACTTTGCCAATTTTATGATTAATACTTCTGTGTCTTAACCACAAGGCCATCATTTTTATACAAAGCACACTTTCTTACTTCAGAAATATTCCCTATAGTAAGTGATCAAATCTTCCAACTTGGATGCCTAAATTTTCAGTCCTAAATGCATATTTAGACCCTAAGATATAGCACATAATATTCAGACACCCTGAACACTTGTGAATCCCAGTTAATGCTCTAAAAGAGAAAGATGCACAGACACTTCTGAAATCTGAGTACCGAGAAGTTTAGATGACCTTTTTGATTAACACTCTGAAAGTTTTAGCCTTTGACTATACAACTTTATCATGCTTCTCTACCTGCATTGTTAAAAAGAGTATTAAAGTGACAAAGACATTTACTCAGAAGTCAGAAAATGCCAGGATTAGAAAATGCCAATGAAGTCTTAATTTGGCTCCCTTATATTATTACAATACAGTATGTATTATAATAAACTCTTTAATTATATGATCACATACCACTGAAAAACAGCATGTGATCACATAATTAAAGACTGCAACATAATACATATGCAGAAAGGAGACAAATTAAGGTTTCACAGGCAACCTTAACTCTTGCATTTCCTATTTTCTGAATTGCAACCCTAATAAAGTTTTTTTTAAACACAAATCTTGAAGGTATACTTTCCTAGGTAAAACAAACACAGCACATATTGGAAAACAAAGTCTGTCATGTGGTATCATACTGACATATACATGGGTCAGGAGCAGCACTGGAAGTGTTCCAACTTGGGTTTTAAGTAATACAGGCTCATCATGAACAGGGTGTAATACATGACTATTAGTTTGCTCCCATATTTAATATCTGCCGAGCAGGGGGGAGGTAGAGGAACCCTAAGATTCTCTTTCAGGCTGTGAAGAAGAGCATGGCTTGTGAACAGGGCAATCTGTTTGGTCCCCCTGAGGAACACCAAATTATTTTCTGCCCAAATTCTTTCTCTCCCTTTGCCAAAATCCATTCTCTTAAGTAGTTTCCATTCTTTATGACTCCTTGCATAGGCACTATACAATAGTAACCTTTTCACCCAACTTTCATCACAATCATCTCTCTTTATGCCCCCTCTCCTATGCTTTCTTTTTCCCACTTCCAGTACCCACAGCCTGCTCCCCGACTCTACCTCCACATTCCAATCTCTATTCAATAAATCCTATTCTTTGTTCCAATTTTGTTCCACTTTCAGTTTCTCTCTTGTTTCTTCCACTGCCACCCCCAAAATCAAGCAAATCCCTCCTACAATTCCCTTGCCTGAAGTCTACTCTCCCTCCCCACCATTCCTGACCAGTGTCGTCTCTTCTGTATTCAAATCAAGCAAGCTCCTTCTCTGCACTTCCTGGGTCTACAAGAGATCTTTAATAGTATAAAAGAAGTTGCCTAAAACCAGATTCAGGAATTACACTGAAAGTCATGCTGCCCAAATCAACAACCACCTGCGTGGACAGACTCTCAGGGGAAGCTAGCTGTGAAGCTCTAACAATTTCTCAAGTCTCTGTGAAAGGTAGTTATTTTCCAAAAGCAGATAATACAGTAAAAATCAGGGAGATTTCCATCATGTTGTAATGGCTTATCTTTAAAAGAAAGCTCCCTTGCTATCAAGTCTTAAGTAAATTTTAAGGTAGCCAGAATTTATACTTTAAACAGGGCAGGGTGGGAGGCATTTTTCTGTTGCTTGGTTTCTGCAGCCACTATGCTTTGGCAGAAATTTTACAAAGAATTTAACCAGAGACAAACAGCTGTTATGAAAAATTGGAGCCTGAGATTAGAAAGTTGAAACACCTGAAAAATAGACCCTTTACTTGCAAGTGGCCTGCAACCTTGATAACTGAGGCTGCTTCCAGCCCTGGTTATGATACATTTTCATTCTTCACTGCAGTATTAATAGGCTGGACATTATCAGCTGCCTTTTAAAGAATCTGTCATTACAGAAGCCCTGTCTGCTTTACAGGCTTCGATATACAATAACATTTTGCCCATCAATGAAGTGGTACCCTTCTTGGAAGCAGCAGCAGCTTCACAACATGTGGCCTTTAAAAACCTAGAATTTTCCAGTCAGATTTCCACCACAATTTATACCCAGTTATTCAAAACCCTCCTTCCTTCCTTCCTTCCCTCCCTTCCTTTCTTTCTTCCTTCCTACCTTCCTTCCCTCCCTCCTTCCTTCCTCCCTCACTCCCTCCCTTTCTTCCCCCCTCCCTCCCTCCCTCTCTCTCCCCCTCTCTTCCTCCCTTCCTTCTCCCCAAGATTGTCACAAGATCTTTAATAATCAATGCCACAATGAGAGGATGTCAGAACATGAGATGTCCCTCTCTAGCTTACAGATCCAGGTGATGTTCACTGAACAGAAGCAAAGGGTTCCTACCTGTGTGTCCACATTCTTTCTCCATCTTATTGTTTATTTCTTTCAGTAAGAATGAAGAAAAACAAGCAAAAAACCCTTCAAACAGAGGTTTGAAGCATCTGGGTATGCATCTGTTTTAAACAAAAATAGTCTAGTGCACATCCTAACATGCAGTACTGCATTATACATGAGGGTATTGCAGGCTAAAAGAAGGGAAATTGCATTAACAATTTAGAGTTGGCTAAGGATAGATTTTTACAGTGCTACAAACTCAGCTGTTTACTTAGATTTGACTGCACATGACATTTGAACATGTGTACTCTATTGCTTTAAAGAAGAAGCAACCAAAGCTTTCCTGATACGAGTGCTGCACCATGATAGCAGATTGACAGCACAGAACTATAGCTGGCCCACAGTTAACTACTGTCTTTTCTCCATATATTGTGCTGTCTACAGTTGCTAAATGCTTGCATGTCTGTTCCGTGTATCAGGTTTGGATTCTTTTTTAATTGCCTTTAAAAAAATCCTATCTTTTCTTCTCTCTCAGGCTGGCATTTTGCTGTAAGGGCTTCATACAAAAGTGTGAAGCAACTTTACCAAAACTATGCATAGAGTTAGAATTAGACAAAATAAGTCATGGATATTGACTCATGACTCAACTATAGTCCAGTAACCACTAGATTAAGAATGCTTTTACCCATCTTCATAAACCACAATGAAAAAATACAGTAAGCTCTGTTTCCCCCACACACACATACATTTTAAGCATCCCAGGTGCTACTCAGTTAACTTTTATTTAGTTAATTTTTATTTAGATATGCATAAGCCCAGTTTTGACATTTCAAACAGAAGTCAAAATAATTTTTCCCCATGCACAGTTCTGTTTATAGAGTTTATGACTATTACTACCACAGTTTCAGAGCCACTCTCTCCCAGCCTTGCATCTAACATAGCTGCTTAAATCAGCACAAAATACATGAACACGATGCATAAAGGTCACCTACATCTGACGTCTTCACCAGTGCGGAAACACTAGTGATCACAACAGGTGCACAACAGACCTCAGCGCAGAAGGAAGACTGAAGAGTCAACAATCCCAAGGTGCTATGACCTACTGGAGCAAGCCTGGGCCCAGCTGCAAGGAACCAGTTAGTTTTGATCCCAGTTCCATCCCTGACCTGCTGCGTGATTGACCATACTATGGCTTGTCCCCTCCCAGTCTTCTCTTCCGGATAGACAAGAACTTACTTTTAATCTCACATAGATGCCTCACTTGCATAATTATTTACTTAGTGTTCAAATACAGTGGTAATTGTGCTTGAGTAACTGAAAGCACTGCAGGCACTTAAAGAACAAAAACATCATGTCGGTAGTGAAACCCCATCCTGTTCAAGCAAAATGTCAGGTTTTATCTACGTATATGCTACACTGAAGGAACAATGGCCTACATCTAAAAGTACAGCACAGTAACAATTACTAACAATTTCACAGGCCATGACTCTGTCTATTCAATGGCAACATGCCAAGTCACACTCTAAGAATTTTGGTTAGGAAGAAAAAGCTTTATTTTTTTTACTTTAAGGATGTTAACTTCTGTATAGAAAATGACAGCCATACCTACTGCTGTGCTGGGAGAACAAGGGAATAAGTCTGGTTTTGAGGTCATTTCATTCACTTTATTGTGTATGGAACTTCACTGACTTGCATTCATTATGCTTGTTCTGCTCTGGAATAATACCAGAGTCAGGCCCATAGTTCCTGACCTAACAACGTTATACTGTATTTAGTCACAGCATGAAAATAGGAGGAAACGCAGCACCAGACCTATACGGGGAGATTATAAGGGTATGGGTTGATTTGCCATTCAAGGTAAACACTGCAAAATTTAAAAACTGAATTCAGTTTTCATTAATGTAGCATGAATTTGTTGGCTATTGTTTCATTTCTAAATAAAACTAGTACGACAGAAACCGGAATAGACCACAGGATCTTTATTTAGAAAGCACGATAAAGAATATTTTTCATGCAACACAAATGAGGGAGACAGAATGACTTATGTTAAATTACCTCCACTGGCACGTGCCATTTTCAGAGCTTCAAGAGAAACAGCAGGGGTTATTTCTAGCTGGCAAACAACCACTTTAGCTTTACAGATGACATCAGAAGCCCTCTTCAGGTCTTCAAAATTTAAAAGCAGGTTGGCTCCTGGGACTATGACAATAACATTCTGTCCTAAAGAGAAGATATTGTGGTTTTTACATTAACTTTTGCAATAAAGTATGTAAAACAATTCCTTGCTTTTCTACAATACATTTCAGATGAGGATTTCAATTTGCTTTCCAAAAAAAACCCACTAAAAATGTATACATTGCTGACATTTTCAAATATCCAAAGATTTCAGAAGATAATAAAAAAGATCGATGGACTAATGAATGCTACACTGCACAACAAATGCAGTATATAATTATTTGGGAAAAGTCATGTATGGGCTTTCCCCAGTCTTATTTTGGTGTTTTCTATGAACTCTAAAGAAGCACTGTACTAGTCACAGTGGAGATGGGGGACATACACTAAGGCTGATATTTGCATTTTCCTAAAATATTCCAGTAGCACTTGGAAGAGAAAAGCATCAATGTGATTACTGAGTTCATAAGCCAAAAATGCCATAAAAATTTTACTTTTCCCATCAGCTGGAAACAGAGAAGATTTCACACAGCTATGAAAATTATGCATGTTCTTTAGATTTCAGAGAAGCAGGCTTGCTCCATTTACCATGACACTTCAGGTTAGGGCCCCTAACCATCATGAAAACCAGAATCAGCTTGCCACCAAAACCCACAAAGGTAACGCTTATGTCTAAGGAAAGCTTTATCAGACGTGAGTAGAGAAGGTGGGTGGCTGATTCTTCTGCGCTTTAAAGGTGGTCAGTAGAATGGTCTAAGCAAAGCTATACATGCAGAAGCATGGCAATATCTCAAAGCACATCTAAGATCCTCTTCATTCTCATCGTTTATTTTACAGTTAGGTGAGGAGGTTCATTTACATAGGTTCCAGATATTCTTTTGTTTTTCTTCAGACATGCAAGTTGCCTTCTTTTATTGCAGTTTCTTTCATTCTTTCTTTCTTTTTCTAATCTCTGTTACAACACCTAGAGACCTTCAGGCATGGGTGCCTTCAAATTAAAATTTATTATTAATCACTCAGGTATTAAATTCAATAAGTCAGTTGTTCCTTGATTTACAGGCTCAGCCCGCCCCCGCTGAAGATTCCTTTAAGGACTGCCAATCATTAAAGGCTACCAATTCTGTAATGAACTGAATTACTCTGTAAATAAATATTTATGTTTTTAAATACATTATTTTTGTTGAATGCAACTTCAAAGTGCTTTGAATAAGAAACGTGCAAAGCTTGTCTCCCTAAATATGTTCTGAAAAGAAAGCAGGACAATGGAAAGAATAATATAGTGATCTCAGAGGGAAGGGCCCAAGCTTTCCAAAGCAATTCTGCTGTCAATGGTTTGGTACAGAACAGCTGCATAAGAAAAGCAAAACCTCAGCATTTAAAGCCAACGCCCTGCTTTTCAACATACAATGATGGGCATCTTGGATAAAAAAAAAGAAAAAACCTTCTGCAACAAGCAAATGCTATCAAAGATACCTGAATCCTGTTGAGGAAACATTCAAAGGCAAATTGAATTCTGCCAAATATATATTATGACAGCTTATAGGGTGCAGCAGTGCAAACAGTAAAAGGCAGAGAATCAGTGGAACAAAAATATATTTAATTTCTGCCTGGACTCTGTGCTACCTAGAATCTCAGACTCTATCTACATGTCTTGCTGCATTATCTTGCTGAACTATTTAGCTATACTGACATTTATATTATTATTAGACTTTAGAACTAATGGCCCAAAGCGATAAGGAAGGCTGTTTGCTTAAACCCATATGTGCAAATTCAAGGTAGACCATGCTGCAATGGATCACAGTTAGAAGCTTTTCTTTGTACCTACAAAAGGTCAGAGACTTAAAGTCTGCTTTCAAACCTGCCAGGGAAATGCAGTACCTACTGTGGTGTAACAGTCTGGGCGGGCTCAACCCAAGTGTTAGAGAAAAAGCCATGTTCTATTCTTAGCTACATATACCACGCTAACTGTGAATGACAGCAGTCACCACAAACTTACACTAGCGTGCATGAAAGCAGAATCTGGACCCATGCACTCACAATTAATACCAGAATTTTGTATTACCAGCAACCATTTTGTTGAAAGCAATTACTTCTTGCCAGGGAAATCAGATGGGAAATCAGCACCAGGGACAACAGAGTTAAAGACAGATGGCAAAGAGGGGTGGGATTCATCTTGTCCAACATTAACTAATTTTTAAAGTTTTCAAAAAAATTCCACATTCTAGAAAATTCTAACAAAACTAATTTCTAAAAATTAGTTTTCTAGGTTCCTTCAACAAGGAGGAGAAAGTATTTTCAGAGTTTTTTTAATCTTAGTATCTTAGATACCTGTTTGAGGAGGAGATAAACAGTCGTCTGGAAATGCCTATGAATCTCTGCTAACTCTAGAAGCTGTGAAGCCTTAAGCCGTACACCTACCTTTGAAACAGCTCAAGTGAGGTAAACTGTTGCCCACACTAAGAATGAGAAAAATATACTTATTGCATTACAGTTAATTCTAACATACCATTACTCAGACTAAAATTTCTCAGTTTTGATGGGAGCATCTATATAATTTTAACTTTTGCAGACATCAGCTAAAATATTAAGGCCACATTCACAGTTGCTATAAGCTAGAACAGCTAAATGAAGCTGATAAACTTGTGCAAGCTTACACCAGATGGGGACTAGGTCCAATCAATACTTAAAAGAGCGTGAATGCTGTATATGTAAATACTGTCCTCAGTTGGGCTTCTAAACCTGCTACTGTCACTTCTTAGAAAGACGGGTATCTCAAGCTAGTTTTTTTTACAAGTGTTATTTAATAGATCCCACCAGATGAGAACTGCCAGTGGAAAAATCAAAGGTAAACCAGTAAATACCACAGTGCAATAACCCTCACTTTTTAAAATGGGGTGACGAGCCTAAAAGCCATCAGTAGTGATTAGAACTCATCAAAATCTCAACCAATGCAATTATAACAATAACTGCAGAGCTTCTGCATAATAACTCATAGGGAAAAAAGGTTATATTTGTGACCAGGAAAAAATGTTACAGGAAAAACATTTGCTGCCAAATCACACAGTTCATGAATATGAGGGCAAGTTTTGGGTGTGTCATGGTATCATAATTTCTATGCAATTACTTGGTAGGAGCATTGAATAGTCTTGTACACAAAACATTTAGGTTCATGATGAATGTAATACGTAGAAATTCTATAAAAATTCAGGTGACATTTCTTCATAACCCTGAAGATTCAAAACAAAGATTTTCCCTTTGGAAAGTATAATTCAAACAAGCTGGCATATGTATTCTAAGCTTGCCTTGCTTATTTAGCCTTATCTAAACATATATTTTGAATGTTTTTATACTAGTAATGCTTTGGTATTGAAGGTACACTCACTTACAAAATAATGCCTATTCACTGTTAGTGAATGATTAATAACTTTATCGTAAAGTCAGCACTCAAGTGAGAGTGATTTCGCAGTGTTCTGTGTAGGTGAGCTTTAAGTCCTAACTTGGAATAATCAAGAGCACTTTAATCATGACCTGCCAACCTTTGTTGTCCCTCCACTGAATTTTTGCTATGAACACGGAAGTTGTCAAACTGGTTCAAACTACTGGGCCCGTCAGGCCAGCTTAACGGCGCCATGAACAGTCAGTACCAGCTATGGACAAAGGTGCAATAAACTTCACAGATAATCATGAGCGGTGTTCCCCAGGGCTCTGATTTGGGGCCAGCCTTGTTTAATATCTTTATCAACGATCTGGATGAGGGGATTGGGTGCACCCTCAGTAAGTTTGCAGATGACACCAAGCTGGGTGGGAGTGTCGATCTGCTGGAGGGTAGGATGGCCCTGCAGAGGGACCTGCACAGGCTGGACCAATGGGCCAAGGCCAGTTGTATGAGGTTTAACAAGGCCAAGTGCCGGGTCCTGCACTTCAGCCACAACAACCCCATGCAACGCTACAGACTTGGGGAAGAGTGGCTGGAAAGCTGCCTGGCCGAAAAGGATCTGGGGGTGTTTGTCGACAGCCGGCTGAACATGAGCCAGCAGTGTGCCCAGGTGGCCAAGAAGGCCAACAGCATCCTGGCTTGTATCAGGAATAGTGTGGCCAGCAGGAGCAGGGAGGTGATTGTCCCCCTGTACTCGGCGCTGGTGAGGCCGCACCTGGAATACTGTGTCCAGTTTTGGGCCCCTCAATACAAGAAAGACATTGAGGTGCTGGAGCGTGTCCAGAGAAGGGCAGGGAAGCTGGTGAAGGGTCTGGAGCACAGGCCTTATGAGGAGCGGCTGAGGGAACTGGGATTGTTCAGCCTAGAGAAGAGGAGGCTGAGGGGAGAGCTTAACGCTCTCTACAACTACCTGAAAGAAGGTTGTAGTGAGGTGGGTGTTGGTCTCTTCTCCCAAGTAGTTAGCGACAGGACGAGAGGAAATGGGCTCAAGCTGCGCCAGGGGAGGTTTAGATTGGATATTAGGAAAAATTTCTTCACGGAAAGGGTAGTCAAGCATTGGAACAGGCTGCCCAGAGAGGTGGTGGAGTCCCCATCCCTGGAAGTGTTCAAAAAACGGGTAGATGTGGCACTTCGGGACATGGTTTAGTCTAGTCTACCCTTGATTGGTTTAGTGTGGGCTTGGTAGTGTAGGTTAATGGTTGGACTGGATGATCTTAAAGATCTTTTCCAACCTAAACGATTCTATGATTCTATGTAAAAAATTATCCATAAAGACCTTTTTTTTCCTCCCTATGTGTGTATGTAAAAGTACAACAGACATCATCACTTTATGGAGTTCTTACCATTTAATAGCACACTGTTAGCAGAAGGTGTGCTAAGTGACAGAGCTGGTGGAAAGAAGGCAGGCTGAAAAGGGAAACAAAAGCTGGGGTTCAAAGTGGTGTGATGCACCTCAAAGAAAACATGTTAAGAAAAGCAGCTGGATGTACCAGCTTTTCTCCTTAAGGGAGAAAGTACAGATTTGAAGTGTACAGGGTCCTGGTAAACTGAAGCTTGTTTAGTCAAAACCTATCTGAAGAGGCAGTCGCATAAAAGAAAACAACTGAAAGGAACACAAGGTTCCAGAAAAAGATTTCTGCACAGATTTCTGAGACCAGCCCAGAGGGAACCTTTGCAGCATCTCTGGGCTGCACGTTTTCCAGTGCAGCAGTATAAACCTGTTAAACGTCTCTCTACCATTTTGCATTAAAGCAGGGATTTAACCTCTCTATCTTTTACTGAAACTACACCGTATTGTCCCAGAATATAATGCAATTTTGAGAGTATCAAATGTGCCTAATAATTTTCAAATTTCTAGTACTTTGCCAATTACAATAATGGATGAGTTATAGCTGTGCAATTCAGTAACCACTAAAAATCATCCCAGAAATTCAGCAGCACCAGGTAGACAGACACAGGTAACATCAGGGAAAGTTCACCTCAGAGCCTCATCTGACCCTGCTCTCTACAGCTTGCTTTTCCTTTGCCTTCACTCACCCATCATAGTGTGCTCCCTCTACTTGAGTATCTCTCCTACTTCCACCTGTGATTTTACTCAGTTGATTGGAGCTGGTATTTTTCCCAAGTATCGGTACTTGTAAAGAATTGGCAAGATGAATTGCAGGTTAGGTGTGTGAAAATACAGCAATTAAAACTTGGTGATTTAAAGAGATGATACCTATGTTTTTTATTTGTCCCTTGTTGTCTTAACACAAAACACCATCACCACCCCCAACTTCAAATGCTTTCATTTTAGGTATAATTTGAACCAGCAGAAACTGCTTTACGTCAGTGCATTGAATGCTGTGGTGTTTCAGCTATGCCAGCACAAATACGCGGTAAAACATGCATGTGTAGACAAGCCCTTTGAAAAGTGCTGTAAAACCTGTTTAGGTCCAATCAGCCAGGTTTCTACAAGAAAAAAAAAAAAGTGTCTCTTGCAACAGCAAAGCACATAAGTACTGCTAGTTTATTGCAATTTACTCAATTCAGGCACCAGATGGTTTTAGAGAGAAGTAACAACCAGAACCATTACCAATTCTGTGCGTCTGTTTGCTTTATAGCATAGTTCTGACCAGGTTTGCTCTTCTACTAGATTTTAAATGAAATCTGAGGCCAGTGGTAACTTAATTTAGGATTTTTCAGTTTCTGAAAGGAACAAACTGCATGACAGTATGCATTATTCATCTCACTATGTGAATCACAAGACTATCAGAGACCCTTCACACTGACACTAACACTGAGAACCTCACGGCACTGAACAGTTTCTCTTTCCTGGTGCTTATAAAGGTTTTAGATCCACAAGATGGATTTGTTCCTTTTCCTTCAGAAAAATTCATGGTCTTATAATTTTAACAGGTCATCTTCTGTTCATTCAAGTTTAGAACATGTTTATTTTAGTTGGCCATGCATATGAATCAGGAAGTAGTAAGACTGCTTCTTACTCAACTATTCTGCACAGCAAACCCAGTGCAAAACATGGTTACATGTACAAAACAGTGAGGCCTGGGAGCGAGCTACTGGATTCTCACTGTCTCTCTCATTTACAGTGCCCAGCGTAGTGACTGTATGTGGCATAACAAAGTAGTTCTTAAGAGTCTCTGTGGCAATTTACCTGCTGACCCAAACCAAGAGAAGGAAGTGGAAGTAAAAGGCAGGTATCCAGTTTATTCAATGTACTAGAGCTACCTTATTTCTGAATTAGAGCTGTCATGCAAGGTTTTGATTAATCTTACTTAGAGAAAATTAAACTCACATCTCCAACTAATTTGCCTAATTTTCCTGAATGTTCCTGTGTAGACTTGCCTTTAGTCACAGTTCCTTCCCAGGTTTGCTCCTGGAGTGAATAGTCATGTTTTCTTTCCCATTTTGAGCTGTAGCCCAATGTACTACCATCAGGTTACATAGGAGCTTGTTAAGTTGATGTGTCAGCTAAACTGTGGTAACTGTTCAAATGAAGGCTCCTAGCTGCACCAAAAGTGAACTAACCCAATCACACTTAATTTGTTATGTTTGCGTATACATTACTGGTCCTGAGCTCTAAATTTTGGTCCAGGCACACGCACTTCTCCTAAGAGATCTCAATAGCACAACTTGCTTGAGGAAAAGATAAACAGAACATTTTCAGAGGATAATTTAGCAGTCTTGAGGAAGAATATGAAAACAAGCCAAATATTTTTTTCTTCTTCCCCTACAATATGAGAGCAAAGGCACAGGCTAAGGAAAATTAACACAGAAAAAACAAATATGCCATTTCACTGTGTATTCATCACTGCAGATGCAACTTGGGATCAAGAATTGTAGTAATATTACAAGATCAACATAAACATTTCTACTTATACTAAGGACAATTCCTTTTCTTGATTCAGGGCATAATGACTCAGCGTGCTGAAGAGGCAAACCCTTTCCTCATAGTAAAAGTGCTAGGTAAGTAGTGGTGGAAAAGGAGAGCTTTAACCTTCTGCTACTACTCTGTGTTCTGGCCAATGTAAAACTAGACAGATTAGCTGGCTGACTGAATTATGGCTATGACACTGCTAATCTAAGCATCTGATTCTGCTGCTTTTAGCACCTCATCCTACAACGTTGCCTGTAATAAACAGAAGTGCAATGAAGTGTGAATAAGATAATGAAAATAATTAAAGATGTAGAAAAAATAATTCCACAATTAACAGTGACAAGGCAAAGGTTTCTTTTATGGCCGCAGAGGCAGAAAAAAAGAGGACAATTCAGAGTAGAAATATGTACCTTCACTGTTGACAATTATTGAAGCAGTTCCAGTAGCAGCATCTGTAGTCTGACCTACAAATGCTAAGAAAGGGAAAAGTTACAGCATGCATTAGTTCAATACATTACTTTCAACCAATAGCATGTGATGCAGTTTAATTGAATTAAATCTAAAATGAACCCATAACCTCCAGCAATTTAAAAATGCTAATTACTCTTTCATGTGCAACAATGCCAGAGAAGCTAACAACAACAAAAAGTGTTAATTTACACCCACAAAACAGAAATGCGAGTCCAACATTCTTTAATTTGGCTACATCTTTGCTTTAGAGAAAGCGTGTTATTTATACAGCCTTCTCAGGCATTCTACTCCTACATGGAAGTATTTCTTTTATCCAATGAAACAATCGAGTCAAGGCTGGAGAAAATGAAAATATTAAAACAACACAGCATTTAATTCTCTGGAGATTTGCATTTCAGCAGTAATATTAACATGTGCTATGAAGGCAGCGGTGAGGCTATATGTTTCCTCTTTGGCTTATTATTCAGATAAACTAACTAGAAGTGAGGCTGGCAGCACTATTATAGAGATTGTTCCGTACTTACTACTGTTAAAACCTGTTTCCAGCTGTCAGCAAATTTGTCAAATACTAACCAGTGGTCTGAAACTTTCTGTGACAGGTGGGGTTTTTTTACATAGAACTGTAGTAGAAAACTGTCAAAAAAATTGAGGGTTTTTTTTTCTCCCAAGAACTGTATTTGAGAAAAATTTACTATTTTATTTGAGACAAATTCTGCTGGCCTTTTGTTTAAGAAGCTCTGGTGTTCTAACATTTTAGAACATGGACTTGATACTGGGCAAAGGTTGGCTTCTTTCTCAAGATGTGCCTTTTGTGGCCAATTTAAAAATCTGCTCAGATTTGAACAAGGCTGAAAAAACACATAACATCACGCTCATTCAGTTTTGCTAAAGTATTGTAGGTACTTGCCCTGGAGGTACCCTTATCTAGCTCAGTTACAAGGGTCAGAGCAGAACTTTTGTTGCAATTATAGCTTCTTTTCACCATGAGCTAGGTCTGCACACTGGAATTGAAAGCAGAAAGCTTGTGTTTCTGTGCTCTCAATGCTCTTCCTGCAGAAAATAAGCAGCATGAGCAGCAAGCTGCCTGGTTCCAATGTGGGAGAGGGAGTAATACATCAGTAAAGGTCTAAATGGTCTGAGCAGCACTGGTAGCTGGTAGGTTGTGGAAGACAGGAAGACTGGGAAAGGGGAAAATTATGAAAGAGACTGGAATTGGAAAGAAAAGGGGTATGGTGATACATTAGGAAATAGAAGAGCAACATAAACAAAGAAGACATATAACAAGGATCCAAGTTATGAAAGTTGGCAGAACTGGGATTACAGCAAGGATTTTCTCCAGCACCCAGTATCCTTATGTATAACAACAGGGATAGGCTAGACAAGGATTCAACTGAGATGAAAAGCCAGGCACTGAAATAAGATGGTCCTAAGCAAAAAGGTCTCTGCACACTGAATCGTCCTTGCCTCCAAATCTTGGAATGCACGTTGGGATCCCAGACCAGCCTCACCAGCAGTACATCCTATCTTCCTCCAGGGCTGATCAACATAGGGGGTGACAATCTAACACCATTCTGAGATATTTTTAACTCAATCAGCAGAAATTGGTACTTTGTACCTAAAATGTTCCAACCCTTCAATTGATATATCTAGGTATCAATGAAGTGCAATATGATGGAATTTCTGAATTTTTTTCCTACACTTTTCCTTTTGCCGCCATAAAGACTATTTAAAAATTTATGTTAAGATTGCAAGATCAATCATTTAAATCAGAAAACATGAGATTTAAGGTTCCTTGTGGAATATACATTTTCATTAAGTGCTATGCATTATAATAGCTTTATTTACATGATCAAAGACTTTATTCATGAGGTAGGCATGCTTTAGAGAGATTTAGAACTGTACACTAACAGACACTGTTTTTATGGTATCCTTGCCTGGTTTCTTGCATAAGTTGGAAGATATGCAATGAATAAACCTGTATATACATTTGTGAAATATTTAGATGCTATACTGATAAGCATAATAAAAAAGCCCACAAAATACTGACAGTCCTGTCTTTAAAGCAGGATTTGAATAATGCAGTAAATGAAGCTTGTGGCTGCACATTAAACAGAAAAGATAAACAGAATATTGAATTGCTACTTAGTGATTGCATTTGTCCATCCTTGTCCACCCTGAAGGAGACGAGAGTCATGTAGACAAAAATGTGATCATGTAGTAAAGCAGCACACCATAATACATTTAAACAAGAGAGAGAATTAGGGTCACAAAGGTGCAAAGATAATAGAATATTGTGAATGCTTAATTTTACCCTTTCCCAAAAGCCTTTTAACATTGATTTTTGTGTATATGTGTTTTAACAAACATCAGCTGCAGTCTCTAAAATGACTGCACGTGTCATTTCACAAAATAGAGGTGAAATGCACTGAGCTGACAAACGCATTTCCACTCTATCCTTCTCCGCCCCACGTGAAATTGAGAATGAATAATCAGACTGGATTTTTCAATTTCTCACCAGGCATTATCATCATTAATTCCCACCTAAACAATTGTGTAACACCAAGATACCTTGAGGTGACTGGCACTGATGTAATCGTCTGAGATTTAGAGGTAACAACATTACATTTTATTTTGAGTGGTACAGCTGATTTCCGAAGTCCCCGTATTCTCACCCATATTCATTCATTCCTGCCAGTTGTGTCAAAATAATTATTCATAGTTCTTAATGGTAAAGCATATCCAATAAGGCAATAAAATAAGAAATCCTCCACTACCAATTTTTAAAGCTTAAAAATAATACAAAAGGCTTCTTTAAAATAAAATTTTACCTATAGAAATACCATTCTTCTTCAAATTTTCAACATAATCATTGCCAAAGGAATCCTTCCCAACCTATACAAAAGATAAAAGGATAGGTTTTCTCTACAGAAAGGTGAGAGGATAGATAGATCATCTTTAGACAACAGAATGGTCTAACGTAATTTGAATTCAACACTTTCTGTTTTGCAGCACTTTACCTTATTAATAACAAATAATAAACTAATAAATAATAGTAAAAATGTATTAATAGTATTAATAAACAATAGGAGTAGTGTTTTGCCATTTTCTCCTCCTCTATTATGAAACTTTCCCCTACATCCATGTTACTATATTAAAGTTTCATTCTCTTAAAACCACTGTGTTCCCTTGACACTGAAGCTGTCTGGGGATTGTAAAATCTGGAAGTGTACTGAATCTTATGCTCCTGGATCATTATTCAGCTTCAAACTGAAAACATTTATAGCAACTCTGGTGTCCTTCTTAATTGCAGTACATATTTTGAATTTTCTACCTCAAGTTTCCTCGGTGGAAAAATATCAAACTGTGTATACGGTTTAGAAAGTGACGATAAACATGGCATTGCTGATTTCTATAATTCTCAGTACTAAATGTACTGTTTACAAATTCAACATTTTTTGTTTGTTTTATCCACCAACAGCAGACCAAGTTGAGTTAGGGAGTCAAGCTATGCTCTATTGTTTTTCTAACAGCAGGAGCTTGTCATTTCAGCTCCACTAATCTTTTTAGCTGAACAGAATTCTGCTTGCTGTTTATTCAGACTAATAAACATTTCTTTTTTTTACATCACACAAGCTGAACAAAGGAGACGAGGTATATGGAGAAAAAAATGGTATAACCTGCTTATTTTCAAAATAGCATTTAAAATATATTTATAAAGCAAACATAGCCTTTAATTCACCAGTTTTAGCCTATGTCTTCAGAATGCATAGTGTGTGCTCCTACTTCCACAAGCAAGTTGTTTATCTGAGTGGTATCAAAGACTGACCAATGCTACAGCAAGTCATTTTGCAAGAGAAAAAAAGCCATCTTTCAGATTAGCAGTCAAACCAAGATCTTGGTCGCAGCCTAGACAATGAAGGAATTACACAAGGAGCCCCAGCTAATGATCCATCTTCCAATAAAACAGTGCTAAATAGCTAACGCTCTATTTGAGTCACTGGGTGCACAAAGCAGCTGCTTCTTTTAGCCTGCTGTTAGAAATTTGTCTATTTATGAGCTCAGTCCTTTAGAAAGCTCGGAGAAAGCCTGAGTACTAGCTAGTGATCACAATAATCAAACCCTGAGATTCAAAATTCTGAAATTTAAAGTGTCACGGATGGATGAGCCTTCCACACACACATTCTATTGCACAACCATGTTTTGAAACCTACTTGCATTTCCTACAACCTCTGTAAGGGATTTTTCTAAAGCATTATTAGGGATGGTCCCAGTCCTTTACCAAAGGAGGACAGCAATTTAGGTCAAAACAGTCTAACCAGACAGAACATTCCTCTAGTACATGGAAAGAAAACCCAACAACATGTAGTTTGGTCACTGTGTTATTCCTTGTTTGCATGTTAGAGTATTTCTGTATCTCTGACCACTCCCAGTTTGCAAGACAGGGTGGGTTCTCAGAAGCTGCATCTTCCGACTGCTGGATGACTGCAGCCATCTGCAATTTAAACCTGAGTCATGCTCACCTCTGCAGCCTAACAGTTGTACTACTGGAATGCGTTCCACCTGATGGTACCACCTCCTCCCTCCCTCACTGCTACAAAGCTTCTACAACAAATCTCAGGATTTGCTCAGTTATTTCAGCAACGAAATATTTCATAACCATTTTCCAAAAGCTCAATTGAAACTTACTTCCTTCAGTTCTGGGTCCTACACAATTGACAGACAGGCATCCCTTATTGTTCAACTGTCATAACAACTGAGATCAGCTGTGGTACTTTTGCTCACAGCGAGACATCTCAGTGCTGGAGGGAAGCCCTTGGAGGGGTCTCCATGGAGGTCCTTTTCCTCTGGAAACTTTTTTCCATGTTAGCTCATCAGCATCCAACCCAGTTAATCCTAGTGCATTTGAAGGGCTTATCTTTCCATTCAGGCTTTACCCCCAAGGAAGACAGAGTATTGGGCATCAGACTCATTTTAGATGAAAGGCATTCTTACTGACCATGTCAAATTATATAACATTGTTTTAAATATTTTCTGCTTTTGCACAGACCCTGCTAGATGGACTATTGAGTAAACAGAAAAATAAATGTCTTAGTGTGCTGACCACAGAACATTGTATGTGCTGAAACAGCATTTCTTCTTTCTTGAGTTCCTAACAACAATAGCCATTTGTACAAGCATTATGGTCACCTAGTTTGCATATTAGAATGAGTGGAATTACATCAGTATTTTTCAGTCTGGGTTTTCCCTGGTTACTATCATGTTTTCCATGCGGAGCTGGCATCATACCAGCTAAAATTCTAGCAGCCTAGAGAATCAAACTCACTTGTACCTGAAAATTAATTACAACAAAAACATGTACCTCTTGATAATTGTTTGTTTAATCTATCCTGTATGCTCTCTTTTTTTGAGAGTGTTTACTCTTTTTCTTCATTAGGGGATTAAACAGGTACTAAAGACAAGTATAAGACAGTAATACAAAAGGAAAAAACAGTTGAAGATATCCATCATTCTGGGCTGCATCTGAGATATAGCTATGTTCTTACAATGAAGTGAGTATTCAGGCTTACAGCACTTTAACTTAAATTTGGCTTACAGATCATCTAAAGAGAGAAGGCTACACAGTATGGTAAGACAGCACTTCCTATTTTTAAGTAGGAATCAAATGCAGCTGGGGCTTAAGTGAAATTTAGTATATGCAGTATCAGGCTAGTGACATCAATGGCCAGTGAGGATCATTCCAAATTGTTTGTCAGAAGTAAATCAGGACTTTTTTCAGCACATACAATGTCTTTCAGACCAACATCCCTCCACCATCTTAATCTAGGATGTTTAACAGATTTTTTTGTTAACGGCCACTACAAAAAAAAAATAGTTTCGGGAGTTTGGAATCTCTCAAGACCACTGTATATTTTTCAGTACTGCAACAGGGTTCTTATATGAACACGAGCAATTAAATTATTTGCTTAGATCCTTTAGTTCCCTGACAGTAATCCTTTACATTTCTCTGAACAGTTGTCTTGTCTTTTTGAAGTGGCAACTATTCCATCAATACATTGTTTTACTGTACTGAGCAAATTGAGGAGGGGCCTTTAAGACTGGTACTGGGATAACCCAGAGTAACAGTGGCCGCTTGCAGAGACATCCAGACAGAAAGTAGAACACTGTTTGCATTTCCACTACTCAAACTCAGTACCTGGATTTTACATTAAAATCCACAGCATTCTGTGGCATCTCTAGTCATAACTGTAAGTCATTCTAAAACTCCCTCTCTCAAACCCTCACCAGATAGTCACTGGCTCTCTTTTGTGTTTTCAGCTCTGAGGTATGAAGAATGCCTTAATCTGAGATGTCTACCTCTACTCTTGTTGAGCAATTGTTGCACCTGTACTGGATAAAAAATGTTGGGAATTATGACCAAAACATAAGCATATACTGAGCACAGAGTGTGTGCGTGAGGGGCAATCTGGCTTTAAGAACCACTGAATGCTTAAGAGAACTTGTTGAAGTAAAAATAATTGAATTGTAATGGTTCATTATTGCCTGACTCTTCTTAGTTTATTCACCAAGAAACTTTATACTACATCCCATTGACCTGTGCAGATATAAGACTGTACTGCTATGAGATGAGACTATTTTGTGAGGCTATAAAGTACATTTTCAGTTTAAAAAGTAAGATACTAGATTTATAAACACTAGAGTCATTCTCTGCTGTTTCTTTTCTCCAATAAATACACATCAGAAAGAAAGAAAGAAAGAAGACTAGGTTTTACTGAAATAACATAAATATGATTTTAGAAAGTAATTAGAAATCAGAGTAACTGCTAAATTTTATTAGGAATGCAAATGTTTCCAGAAACATGTATGCACTGAGCAAAGGCTAGACCATTAAAAAATAAAACAAAATTCACACTTTCAGTGGAAAAAAACCCTTTAACATTTAGCAGAAATGTTAGCAAGGAATTCATTGCCAGTTCATCTTGTACTTGAATCTGATCGTTCTTGAATGCAAAGATGATCAAATATACACAATATTACAGAAGCACAACCATTGCCAATATAAAAAAAACCCCACACTGTAGAACAACTAGTGATAATCACCCACAGAAATGCTTGCAGGTGTAATTTAGATTTATAGCTACCATTCTTTAGCCTAAATATTGCATTGGAAAACCAGTGAGAAAGGCTTCCTTAAGATGTTTCCAGTAATTCTCAAAAAATCCCTGACAGACAATGATCAAACAAATCTAGCATCCTCCCCAGCTATGGCAATAACAAAGTATGTCCAGTCAAGTTGAAATTTCATCTACAGTTAGGACAGGATAGACAATAAGGCTACAGAGAGAAAATCTGATCTTAACCTTAGTAATGATCACTCAAAGCTTACAATGTTTAATGACAAAAATCAAAGAAAAACGTTGTAAGAATATAGCATCTGCCCAGCTGAATCAGCCTGATGGCCTGTGAGCCAGTCTTTAGAACTGCTATGTATCAGATGTTTCAGGAAATTGGGCAAAAAGATCCTAAAGCATCCAAAGGTTCTAGAATTTGGATGTGAACATCTCATCCTAACCTCAATTAATGAGATAATGATTTAACCCTTGAAGCACAAAGTTTTATATTCCTTCTCAAATTTGTTACTGGCTTGTCAGTGTCTGATTTTTAATCATGTATGAAGTAAATTTCAGATTGACTATAGCACCTAGCACCCAAATGTCATCAATGAAGCCCTGATCATTGTAACAGTGGGGAACATAAAGAGGAGGGGCTAATCAAGATTACTTGAATTTTGAACATCTCAAATTCTCTCCGATTCTTTTTTCCATGTTACATCTATCTAAGTTTTGCAATCCTTCTTTACATGCAATTTCTGCCAGATTCCTAGCCAACTACTCTTTGGTTCTGGCAGTGTTCTTAAAACAGCCTCCTCCATGCTTAAATTTATAGCTGAAATAACGAAAAGGGAATTAGAGAGGGATTTAAAAAAAAAAAAAAACAAACTACTTTTCTGTAAGTCCCCTAAAGGCTTACTGGAATTTGCATGAACTTTTAGTTCAGCTGTAACCCAAAAGCAAGTCAGTGCTTACCTTGCAGATCAACGAGGTCTTGGCCCCAAGTCGAGCAGACTGGACACACTGGTTGGCTCCTTTCCCACCAAAACCAATGAAAAACTTATGTCCAAGGATAGTTTCTCCAGCTCTTGGCAATCGCGTAGTAAGGCTATTCCAATTTAAAGCAATATTTACATACATTAGTGACTGAAAATAACAAGCATCTTCAAAATAAGAGTTACATTCTTATAAACCTAAATGGTCCAACAGCCAGCCAGTAAGACCGAAAAAGACTTGAAAGACCTTTTAATGTCTCTACTCCACATCCCACCAGTTTAAGTTTATTCCTTATATGCCACCCAGTCAAGCTTCTCATTTATTACTCAAGAGAGGGACTGCATTTCTTTTGTTCGTGTTTCATGTTTCTACAGGAAAAGAAGGAAAAGATTCCTGACTGGGATTCCCCAGTGCTAACTCAATACAGATAAATAATAAATCTATAGGTCTCACTGCTTATGTTGTTTTACTGTAACATTCAGCTCAAGTTTACGTATTGTTCATTTAATTTCATTACATCTAATTATACCTCTTGAACCACCCTAAGTAATTTTTCACTTTGTTGGTGTTCACACCCCTCAAAATTGTAGATCATTATCAAAATCTTCCTCCCCTCTGCTGTCACTCAGGCGCATGGTACATATTTAACTTCTGCCTTATTTAAGTTTTTCTCTTACAAATCAAGCTTTACAACTTCTCAGCATTTTGTTGTTTCTTGAACGCAGTCCAATTACATTTACATCCTTCTGCGGATGGGTGCCCAGAACCAGATGCACTAATACAAGTGGAGACCCATCAGGCGAGCATTCAAGTTTAATTTCCATTTTGGAAAAAAACAAAACAAAACTGTAATTTTGTTAACCCTACCAGATGCTTTGCTATCTTCAGCAAAAGTTGAAAGGAAAAGACACCACCAAGACTATGTAGAAGAATTTCTCCAAACGCAAAAGGCTAGCTTGCTTTTGCCACTTCTATTAAAATGCCTAACTCAGAGCTGTGTTTACAACACTCAGATTACCAAAATTTCTGCCTCCTGAAGCCATACATTCCAGACACAAGGTTAAAAAATGAAATCCCTTCTTAAGCTACAAACAAGTTCACAACACGTGTGGAGGGAAGGCCTCCTATGATGTCCTAGCAACCCATTCAGTCAATGACAGTTAGCTCAGACAGGCTTCCAAAAGTCTGCAGGAAAAAAAGGGAGAGTGGGGAAGGGGAGTCTGAAAGAATGCAGAGGAATCTGCCATAATGAGGAACACATTAACTTCAGCTCAGTTTGTCAATTTATATTATTTTACCAATAAATTTTACAACAGCTTCAAAATTGCCAGCCCTCCAATTCAGAAAAAAAAGGTGACATGCTTCTGCACTAGCAAATCACTACAGAGTTCTTTTTGAAAAGGATATGAAGAATACGTGTCTATTAGTCTCTGAGTTTATGCTGCAACTTCTGGGGCATACTGATGTTTGCAAAATCTTATGGACTTAATAACAGAGCACATCCTGATGTACTGAAAATTCTCAGCAAAAAGCAAGCATTTTTTCCCTACTAATTTTCAATTCCAGCATCTATCAGTCCAAAGTTTTAGAATCATTAGGAAATCAAGAAAACTTAAAATTAAACTAGTGAAGCCAAACAAGTCCTGAACTCCCAGAAATTAAGATCTTTGCTTTGAAGGAGTTGTTATGGGTCTGTGCTTCATCAGTAGCTACAGTTTCTGGAGAGATGCAGGTAGGGAGCCAGACTCTAAGTAGGGATGCTCACTAATAGAGCACCCCACATTTTAGTGTGAGGGTATGGTACTCAGCCAGCTGGTTTATTTTGTGTGGGTGACAACAGAGAAATCCCAGAAGGCTCACACGTACAGCTAATGGCACTCATTTTGTTTCCAGAGAGGCAGAGCCAGGAACATTCTGTTGGGAAATGTTTAAACCATTTTAAATAAAAATATAACAGCTTTTTAGAAGCATACTTATAGGTACCTTTTATATATATATATGTATATGGAAAGGGTTGCTAAGTTAAAGCTGTTTGCCCACAGCAGCATCTGGCAGGTTGTTTACAACAATGAGTAACTGTAATGTTTCAGGGAACAAGGTGTAATGAGTGTAGATAAATAATGGTTATTAATGGTAATGTCTATAATTTATCAATGTTTTCACCATTGGAAGCCAAAGTAGTGATGGTTGCGGACCAGAAAATGAAGGCCACAAAACTTAGATAGGGAAGCTCCTATTCAGCCAGTGCCAGGGTACTGCACGCTCACTTCTAAAATTATGTGCCGTTCAGTAAAGAATACTTATTTCACCCAGCCTTGGTAAGAAGTAGTAATAGCAGCTCTTGTATAATTCCTTTCATCCACAGATCTCACTACACTTTAAAAAGCAGAACAACATAATTATTCCTGTTTTGTGGGTGTGAAACTTAGGCAAGCCGTTTTGACTTTTTGTGCCTTGGGTCAGCCAAGAAGCCAGTGGCAAAACCAAAAAGAGAGATCAGCTCAGTCCACTAGCTCACACTGTCTTCTCATTTAAGTTCTGCAGTATGAAAATGGTATAGAGTCTCAAGTAATTTTCCTTCCTTAGGGTGTTTTTCAGAGATTATAGCTTATTCTAAATAGAATTTGTTTCCACAAAAAGCTAATGTATTTTTAGACAAAGATTAACAATTGTGACATCCCAGCAGACATCTGCTAATTGCGCTGCTCTGAGTTCATATGCATTTTCAAGAAGTATGTTCAACCATACATATTCTTGTTTTAACAGTGACCAAACCATGACTTGATTCTTCTCTCAGTTACGTTGGCATCAACATGCAACTCCAATGGAAGCATCATAATTGCACTGGTGAAAAAGCAGGCTTGGTGAGATGAGAATCTGGGCCTCAATGTTTCAAGCAGCATGGCACAACAACTGCCTGTGGGAATCAAACAGCTTGTTGAAGACAGGGAGATGACCTTTTTTATTGTTTTGATGGAAAGGTACAAGGCAAAGGGCAAGGGATCAAGTTGGAACAGTGATTTATAATTAGCCAATTTTAAAAATAGGTTAATAGGCTAGGCAAGAACATGCATCAAGTTCCTGTAGCTCACTGTAAACAAAAACGCCACCTTATTACATTTTAGGCATGATCGCCAATCATTTCAGACTGATTCTCCACTCCAGAAGCCTATTTTTATTGTCCATATTAAACAAATTCAGCATACTGATCTATATATAAGCCTGGAGGTTTCACTTCCACTGAAACAGGTATTCAAGAATTTTTTTTGCTTATATAATGCTATTCTCTTGTCATTTCATTTTGCAACTATACTAACTTTTGAGTCACATCAGACAATTTTAATGAACATTTCAGGCTTCTGTTATGAACAGGCAATGATGAGTAATCTGTATGATTAAGGAACCCTATAAATTCTTGGCTTATTGATGGTGCTACAAAGAATACTTAAAATAGCCTAAAAGTGATGAAACAGCTAATGTTACTCCAAAACTAGGCTAAGTAAGTTAATTAGAAAAACTGTCACATGGGCTTTCAGAATTGTTACATAAAATGTTTTCTAAAGCCATTTACAACTTTGACGTAATTTGAAAACACCGACCTGAAAAACGTAATTTAAGTTGCTAGCCAACAGACTACACTTTACTTATGTGAAAAATTCTGCTCAGCTTTGAGAGGATAAATGGTACACAGGATATTGAGCTCTTATGTCTTATGAACAACCAGAAACTAAACTTGAAAACCCCCAACACTTATTAGATGGGAAATAAAATTACAATATGTTTTGGAAACTGTGCACCATAGTACTGAATCATATTTATAGAAGAAAGTTCAGACTGAAGCATCCTGAAATACTTTGCACATTACGAATAAAGGAATATAATCACTCAGACTTTCAACTGAGTTTTTACAAAACAATATTTAAATGTAAAGCACAGCAACATTGCCCACATTTGTTCATGGGAAATGAAGACTCTTAAATCCACTTATGTTTCAGAGGCTTGGGATGAATAAAAGTACACACATAAGAATTGCACCACTGCAGTAACTTCAACCCTCTCTTCCAGTAAGTGTGTGCCATGAGTTCCCTTAAAGGCTAGAGCTGATTAGCATTTGTATTTTTAGACAGACACCCCTTCGGAAGGATGGCATTAGAAACAGAACAGAACCCCTTACTACTGTATTGAAGCACTGAATCAGAGGTGAAAGCACAACTTGCTGAGTCATTAATGTCCCTTTCCCTGATATTCTGGGTTTTCTTGAAAAGTTCCCATCTAAGCAGCGACTAGATCATATTGAGAGATAGAAAGTCTGAAGAAGGAAGGAGGGGAAAGGGAGAGATGTATATTAGTGACATTTGCATAAACTAAGCCTGAAATGAATCATGGTTTGCTTCCGATTCTTGACACCTAACCAGTGTCTGTTCATTGTTTTCAACACATGAAAGTACAACAAATTTGTATTATTACTGTTAGCTTAAGCTGATGTAAAACCATACCCCTCCCTCAGCAGCATTTTCCCACTGTTTCTCTTGCATTGCTTTTATTGCTCACGGAGCTTCCTAATTCAAAATATTTTTGTTCCAAGGGTCACTTTAATTTGCATCAGCAAATTGGTCCAACTTACTGTACAGCAGCCAGGGTGGGCCAGAACTTGGAGGACTGAGGAGAAGGTGAGTGAGGGGAAGAGCAGGAGCGCCTTTGCTGGCAGCAGTACAGCCAGACTGCCCTAAGCCAATGTTGAACCTGACTCGATCCTAATTTGTATGTTGAAAACACCGAATGCTATGTAACTAAGGTTTAATTAAGTAATACAGTATACTTAGCTCATTAGATGTACTGAAGAAAAGCATAAAGTATCGGTATGTTTCTGCGAAATTATGTGTATGAGAAAGGAAAATAGAAAAGTATATAAACATTTTTCTCAAAAAAAAAAAAGAAAAAATATTCTCATCAGGCAACTCAGAGGGAAAGATAATTTGTATGTTATATTAGATATCACATTCTCTAAGATGACTGTCATCTACATAGTATCAAAAGAAACATTCAGACATTATTTTTTCTCCCGAAGAAATGTGAAGATCATAGGGGTATCAAAATAGTAGCAGAAATACTGCATGTAAAAGTGTCTTAATAAAAAGGAATGTAATGTAAAGACCTAGGATTTATCTTTGATTCTGTTCTCTTTGAATCACTGAACAAAACTGGCTCTTTCTCCCCTCCTGGGAATTCCCTAGAACAGGGAAAATCCCTCTGAGATTAGAGTAGGTGTAACTAGCCACTGCCTAGTACATACAATTTACTGGCCTTTCATGATTCTCAGAACTGCACAAATACAAAGGAGAGAACAGCTCTTTCCTCTAAGAATATTAGTACAACATTGTGGTGAAAAAGTCTCAGACCTCTTTTGAATCTGGCTTGATGTTTTGGTTTGGCCTTGGTCTGTTTTGTCTAGCTTAATTTTTAAAGATTTGAACATGTGCTGTGGGAAAGTATCCATAACACTGAGACAAAAAGACCACAATTCTTTTCAAAACCTGATGTTCTTGACTCGTTTATGCTTTCTTCCCCTTTAATAGTCCACTACAACATCTTATTGGAAGGCAGAATATACTTATAAAAAGACTACCTCAGGAATTTAGTTAACTACAGCTTGGTTTAAATATGGGGCTATAAATATGGGGCTATCCAGTTCTAGGTTCTTAGTCTCACTTCAGATCTTTAATGGCTGAAAAAATTGTTGAGACAACTAGAAATCATAGAAAATCCTTATTCCCCCTATGCCCCTGAAAATGACAAGTTTTTCTTTAAAAAATTTAACTTTTCAGACAATTCAAATAATTGATTATTGCTTGAATGCTTGATGGTCTGGGTTCTCTCTCTAGCCCACCGTAATGAACAGTGTAGAAACACTACCCAAACTGGTACCAGGCAAAATAATTGATGCTTAAAGAGCAGTCCATTTGCAGGACAGTGCTGAAGCACAGTGGCAGAGTGAGATGTAAAAGCGTTATCCCATCACCCATTCAGAGTATTTTTTAAACCTGTTTCATTTTACACAATATACAGTTTGTCACCACAACACAAACAAGTGAATGATGAATTGGTACAGAGCAGCAGGAATCTTTTCAATCAGTTTTGCCATCAGAGAAAATATTTATTTTATGAAACACAAATACATCTTTTTTTTTAAAAGACAAACTGTTTTGTAGATTTCATTACTGAATGGGTAAACAGCTGAACTGAAACAACTGGTGAAAATCTCTAGCAAGGGAGAAAATTAAACGAATGGCTGCAACTACAGGTAGGAGGGCCACAAGAGTGATATCTTCTTATATGTGCAATCACAACCTCAATTTAAAAAGACTGAAATTCATAACATGTAGAATGAGAACAGACACCCACACCTCTTCAAGAACTTCTGTTGACCCTTGGCGCAGAAGCAAATTTTACCCCCTAGATATTAAAAGATGAAATAAATAAGAAGGCATCCAGAAGAATGTCCTGAAGCATTTACGGTAGCACACTGTACTGCACTTCAGTGAAATGACGATATCACCAAGAGATCAAAATTCCTAAATTATGTTAGGAATATGAAACCTTCAACACAAAAAAAACATTTATTTGACTAATTGCCAGAAGTGAAAAGCCTTCTCATGGAACAACAAACTTGTAACATTTCCTCACATGGCTAGCAGTTAAATTTTGGGAAAAGGTGGGCACAACACTGATGAATTCATAATTTAAGGACTGTTTAATTCTGAACTTGAAGCTCTGAAGAGATTAAAAAATCCCAAACAAATATGAATCTATCTTCAGATATTTAAGTCTCAGCAAACATTCCATCATTTTTACGAAACATCTGGTTTGTATTTAAGAAAGATTGTGGAAATTTTCAAAATTACTACTCTCTAACTTTATTTGCCTCCCACATTGTTCTTCATTGGTGTCTCTCGATTACATTATTTTTGGAATTGCAGTTACATAATTATTTTCAAGGCAATCTGATGGCGATGTTAGAATAGACTGTCTCTGAAACATGCTGTGCTCACCCAGGACTGAAGAAGGCTGCCTACAGTTCCTATGCTGAACAGAACATTATATCACGATGAAGTACCAGGGCTAAAGCAGAAAAACCAACACATAACAAAACCTTTGCAACCCAAGTGAAGAGTGATCTTTAAATGCCCAAGGAGAGATTAAGATACACAAGACATATGTGAACATTAAGCTTTTCTCTACCTCTTAAAGAAAGGATTTATCAGACAACAATGAACCAAGTGGAAATCATATGGTTGAGTGGATAGGCCACAGGGTCCTTGTTTGTGTCATCAGGATTTTTTATATACTGGTAAATCAACAAAGTAATCTGTGCTTCTGCTTTACTATCACACAGAAAATAGGGCACCTACTGCCCCCCCTACAAATCTTGTCATCAGTCTTTTCCAGGTAAAAAAAAAAAGGACCCCCCCATACCATTAAGCAGGCATTTTGCACACAAGCATATTGTGCTTTATGAACTATAATATTAATAGCAAATTCATAATGTGTTCTCACTACATAGTCATCAAGATGAAGTACAGTGCAGTCCAAATATTAATAATTTTCCTCAAGAAGATGTTGTTCGAAAAGCTCATATGCAGGACAATAATTTTGACAAGTATGGTATTTTTCATCAAGTTTGTAAGTACAGTGCTTCCTACAGAATCCATATGGGTCACAAATGAAAAATATAACCAAAACAATACTTGGTTTACATGTACTTCTTCAATGTGTCATAGATCATAAAGGTAATCAATATATTTAAACTTAATATTAGAACAGAACAGAACAGAACAGAACAGAATAGAATAGAATAGAATAGAATAGAATAGAATAGAATAGAATAGAATAGAATAGAATAGGTTTAGTTCAGTTGGAAGGGACCTACAACCATCATCTAGTCCAACTCCCTGACCACTTCAGGGCTAAATTCACAGTGCCTTCAAGTTTTTACTTTGAAACTATCTTACCCTTGATTCACTGATTAAAAAAAGGCTTTATTTGAAGTTCAATCTAATTATAAAGGCATCTACTAAAATCTTGGATTATAATAACACTAAGGCTTGTGGGGCAAAGATGAGAATGTGCAGGGTGCGCCGGCGGGGGCCTGGGCTTTGCTGACCAAGTTTAACTCTCCTGTGACACATAGGAATCTCCTCTAGGTAAGTACCTTTACCTTTTTCACCATTTAAGCTCCCTTGGGAAAGGCAGATCTCTAAAAATCAGAAAGGTGTAATTCTGTATAACCCTGGCTTGTGATGCCTGCCAATGGACAACTCCCATGTCTCCATTAAAGCCCAGAATTTAATGAGCAACAGGGAATGAAAACTGAAGAAAAATCTGCTCATTTTTGCTGCCTCTATATGGAGTACTATGAGGTCCAGCAAAACCACCAACTGCTTTTTCCCAACAGGTCATTTTTTACGTTGTTCTTCATGGGGAAAAAAAAAAAGAAAAGGAAAATAGTAAAAAAAAAGAAGATTGAGCAATACTAACAGGGTATTCCCAATGAATAATACTAACAGGATCAGGCAATTAGAAGAAGGAAGGCATATCCACTGTCATTACAGCTGAGAAGATGGAAAATGCCTGTCTTTCTGCATGAATACGGAACTTGATCTGCCTTTCCTATTCCCTCCCATCCTTTATTTTCAGCTCTGACCAACATGTTTTTTTCTTTCTGCTGTTTATACTATCAAGGTTTATGCATTTTTTTTATAAACAGGGATCTGAGATAGAAAGTATAGCAAGTGATGGATGGAATAAATTAGTGAAAGGGAGTTACAATTCTTTGGGAGCAAAAGTTATTTTTTGAAAGATGAGAGGCAGAAAAAGAGCAATACAGAAAAGAAGTGCACTGTAAGAACATGATGTAGAAAGATAACAAGAAGAGGTGGAGGCAAATAAGGTGAAATCATAGATGGTTCATGGATGACATGCTAGTCATCTAGTACAGGATAAAGGAGAAAAAATGGACTAAAATCAGAAATGGAAAAAAGAAATAATAAAACCCAGAAGAGAGCACACAACTGATGTATTCGGGAACATTACCACCTTCTTATTTTATAATTAGTTGTCATAAAGATCAACTTGTTCTATAAAGCTGCACCTACTTAGGCAACATACTAGTGAAAAATCATTTTGTATTTTCTTCAGGCTTAAAGTATATGATACTAGGCTTGCAAGGAACCAGGGATGTCAGCATCAAATAACTTACTGCAGCTTGATATAGGGGCTAACAACTGGAGCCATATAAAACAAGCAAACAAAACCTTACTGGTAAAATCCTATGGAAAGAACAGCTCAGACAGCTCCTAAAGGCAACATCATATATATGCCTGCCCAGAGTGTTTTTACACAAATTTGTTACCATCGACTCCATACAATTTTTATTGCAGCTTTTGATTTGTGCCAGCAGCTCTTTACTGTCAGGAGTACTAAAATTCACCCAAAGATATTTATGTCTAGAAATGCATCTAGGAAAATGGTTATTTCCATTAACAGTACAGCCAGCAAGTAATTCATTAACAAGACAGAACAGAACTATTAATCATATCATTCTGTGGCTCATAAAGGGGGAGAAAATACAATATTCTGAGTGTTGGGTGTTAAAATATAGTGCCTAACAACTGTTTATTGTGACAAATATTTTCAGAGGAGTTCCTTTAGGCAATTTCCCTCTGACTGTAGTGAATCTTGTATGACAAACACCTCCAGACTGAAAAGGCAAGAGATGTTTTATTTTGAATAGTCAAAAAGAATTTCCAATAATAAAAGGGACAATAAGGAAAACAATAAAAAACTGTGGGAGTTATATGGTAAAAGAGTATTCATTGGGGCCAGAAATTATAGATATATTCATAACACAACATAATATTCAATCTGTATCATTGGGATACAGCAGAAGCCCAAGGAATACCCTGAAGTACTGACAATGCCAATGCCCACTGTATCACTGTTTTGCATGCTGTTTAGTTGGAACTGCACAGATGTCTAAGAATCCTACAGAAAGCAAAAGGCAACAGTTGTGCTATCTGTAAAGTGGGATATTACAACGTGAAGCAATGGCCATATGCTATAGTGCACTGCTGAGATAAAATGACATTTTTCTGTAGCAAAAACGAACACAAACCCCTTACTCCTGATGTTGATACTGGACAATGGGTAAATAAGCTTTTATGCCAACAGCCTCTTCCCTGATCATAATGTTATTACTTCCTGACTTTTCATTTTCTTCAAACAGAGCTATCACTCTGGGTTTTCCAGAGACAGCTGAAGCCTCAGCAGGAACGCAGAATGATGGGGAAGCTGCACACTCAGGAGGTTGCTGTAACATCACCTGACTGTATGCTCAGTAAATACGGGCCAGGTCTGTTATGGCATTAGTAATCTCAGTCTCCAAAAACTAAATACAATAATTCTGCCTGTCGATCTTTTGTTCCATTCCAGCCTGGTTCCATTTCCATGAACGTCAATGGGAAAAGGAATTTCTTTGTACTGTAGTTACTAACATGGTAACAATTTCAGGGAGAACCTTTTCACATCCTAGACTTTCTGTGAAACTGGACACATGCAAGTCTTGTATGTAATTAGGGCACACCATTTTGAGATTTTTTCTTAATGTTCTGACCAAGATTATTTAAACAGATACTTTATGAGAGTTCAGTTCCATTATGTGGGAAAACAGACAGGCTGAAATGTGCACAGGTGTAGTGTATTTCTGTAATTAAACTACAGTACCAAAAAATGCCTACAAATTTTGTCTCGTGTTGCAATACCTAGACCAATGATATTCTTTCTCTATAAACCTTTATGTAATCTCTTTTCCCTTTCTCTTTGCTCTTCTTTAGAAAAGTCTATTTCCTTGGCTTAAAAATTCTTAAGTATTTGAAGGGGTGAAATAAATTCTGTTGTGAATCCACCATTTTCATCTTGCAGTGTTAGCAACTGTTCTAACACCGGACACTACATTTTAAATGAATGAATTTTCTTTTGGCATTGCAGTGTTGAAACTGGCCTGTGCTGTCACCAACCTATGAGCGAGCATGTACATACTTAGGAAGGTTCAACAAAGAGATTCAGCTACTGATAGCTGGCAAACAGGGCACCCATTAAAAAGATGAAAAGACTGATAAGCACATTGTTTTACTTTTGTGAGTAGTGTATAATAGCTTACTGACCTCCAAAATGGAAAAATGCCAGTCTAATGAGACTAGAAAACAGTGATACTTTAAGTCAAGCATTTAAGTAGCTCTAAATAACAAAACAACGAGTACCATGGTGTTTCAGACAAGTGTTCTTTGCCAGGTGAGAGAACACAAGATGGAGTAGCTGATTTTCTTCTCCCATTAGGAAAATATACCCCCAAAAACTTCACCTGCTAGGATCAAAATGTTTCTGGATTCATTTACTCCATTACCCAAGTGAACTCTCTAGAGAATTAAGCAATAGTTTCCCTGCCTCATATGGACTAATCCTAAAAGCTTGGTAAACACTAGTTTTATCTCACAAACCATAATTTTTAATTGCTAACATACATAGGAAAGGCATAATCCTCCACTGATGATATCATAGTCTACTGCCATGGAAATGACTGCAGTATCATAAACACAGGTTTAAGATGACCTAATTTTTGTAGGAAAGATGGAAATTTCACTGGAATGTGAATGACTTCCCAACTGGGAATAAACACACACAGATACTGTACCATGAAAAAACTCTCTTACTAGCCCATTAAAACATGGAAGATGAAGACTACAGCTAGACATGCAGCTGAACAGAAAAGGGGTTCTCCTGTCCAAACACCATATTACTGCCTATGAGTCCTTGAACAGAAAGAGCCCTCTGAACTCCTGTCAGGGTTCCACTCCGTAAGTTCACTACACCAGACAGGAGTGAAATCCCTGCCCTGACAGGCTTACAGTTTAACCACAAGAACATGAACAAAGTATGGCTATAAGAATATAGTGTAGGATCACAGAACAGCATCGTAGCTGGAATGCTTCCTAGAATGAGTAAGTACTTCAGAAGTGGGAGGAAGAGAACTATACAGTCTCTTGAAGCACACAAAATAACATGAAGTCAGACGCAAATGCAGAAGTACGATCTCAGTGTGGCAAGTGCTAAGTATTTTGGCATTGGCTCAGGAAAATACATATATTTAACCTTCAGCTCTGAAGTACTCTGAGAGGCGTCAAACAACTGAAGAATTGGAAGTTGAAGTTTGCGTGTAAGCTTTGTGTTGCTGTGAGCCGGGAATGTTGAGTACTTTGCGGGACCCCAAGTTGAGATGAGACAAGAAGCTTGAGCCGAGAACAGGGAGTGGAGAAATGTAGAAGGCGATAATGATCTCACTTAAGTACAACCTTTCATCTTGAAGGATCTCAAAGCAATTTACAAACTTAAACAGACCAGACACTGCAGCTGGTAGGAACAGAAGCAGACAGCTGGGAATTCATTCATGGGAAGGAAGAGGTAACAGAGGACTTACTGGGTACCCTATCTTCCAAAAAGCTGGTGCTGGGAGAAGATAGCAGGACTAAAACTGAGCTTTTCCCTGAACCTTGCCCTGCAGCCATGTAAGAAAACTGCAGAGAGCAAGCAGGCAGCCAGAGCTGGGAGAAGCAGAAAAACAGGGGGCCTCTGGATAGCTGGGGAGCTGTCACTGTTAGGATTGTAGTTTCCCTGCCTTTGTCTCAACCCCAACTCCATACACGCTTCACACTTTCTGCAGTAAGACCTCATGTCTTTCCTGTTATTTTTGGCCTTTCTAAGACCTTCCTCCAATTTCTCTTTACCTTTTGCCTATCTTTATAAAGCAGACTACCCCCTCTTCCCTCCTCCAACTCCAAAATGTTTTCCAAATGCATAGTACAACAAATAGTGCTACCTCTTGGCTACTGGGAAGACAAAGAAATTACTTCAGCTATGGCATTCGTGTAGTACAGGCCTGACTGTAGTACCACAAGGGCTATTCTTTAGCTCAAAAGCACTATTAAATACATACTATTAAAACTGAACTAGATAAACAAGTCTAAAAAACAAGATTCATATTAATTATTGCTGAAACAGAATTACTTCTGGAAGGAAAGACAGCGCCTAATTACAGTACACAGTAGCTTAGGACACAAAATGAAGACACCAAATGAAAGGGCAGGGAAGTTTCAATTAAACGGAATCCAGAAAGGAACACTTTTGTTGCACCTAAGTTAAAAGATATTGTGTGACCAGTTTCACACTCATATTTCCCAAGACTTTAAAACTTCCTCATTTCCATTTCGGAAGGGGAGAAAAAAAGTTTTCATGGATAAGAGCCAAAGACAAGTGTTGAGCAGGTGTTCAAGCACCACCAGTCCTTCTCAGAGAGGACCCACAGCATCCTCTGTTGCACGAACAACAGTTTCTTTCAGAAAGTGCCAGCTGGCATCAATGGTGCACTGTCTCTCACTTGGGGTTCATAACCTTGGTTGCCAATGCAGCTTTTGTAATGGGTTAAAAAAAGTCATTGGTGGCCTCGCCCTAGTTATTTTGTGTTAACTTAAGAAACACCCAACCAGACATTTTCCCTCCTTTTTCCCTCTTCAGTATTTTGTCATTTTTTGTTAGAGGAACTTTGTTGGAGGCTTTTCAGGTCTGGAGCATAACACCAAATACTTTTAACACACTAAAACATTAAACTGTGTCTCACCCTAAAATAAACTGATCACTCGGATTTTGCGGGGGGATGACAATTTAATGACAGTTTACAGCAGTGAAAAGCTTCTTTTGATGTGAATGAGCTTGGATCAGGCCCCATATCAGATGAGCAGTGTCTGGGCCTCTACAGATACTCAAAAACTGTATACGAACAGAACACAATTTTCTTACTCAATTCCATTACTGAGGATTTCATCAACTTGATTTTTATCCTGTTTTTCTTTTTGGGCCCCCAAGATACAGCCTTCTTTCTGCCAGGCAAGAGAAGGCAAAGGGGAGTTTCTCTAAACCACATTTAGGTCCTCTAAAATCAGGGCAGAACAACAAAACACTGAGCCTGCGCATCCTGTGTTTACTATACACCCAAACTTTGCTAGGTCAAAGAAGACAAGGGAATCATACAGGCTCTGAAATCAAGCCCAGATTTTTCACTATTACATAAACTAAACAATTCACAGATGACACATTCTCTCATGCCTTGATGCCTTTTGCTGGATCCAAAAGATTAATTTCCTCAACTGGACTAAGCTTGTATTCCTTCACAGTTGTGCTTTCCCATGCTGCTGGCAATGGCAGATTGACTAGAATGAGGAGTGGCTGCTGCAGGGGAAGCATTACAGATAAAAACAAAAACACAAATGAAATGGATTTGAAGGATTCTAGAAGACTTTGCTGCTAGGAGAAGCTGAAGAGCAGAAAAAAAACATTAAAGGAAGAAAAAACATTAAAACTTGGTGACTGTACATGCATGAGAAATGGTGGAAATGAGAAGACATGTGAAAGACCTGGAAACAAAGCAAAGAAGAAAATGCAGTCATATGTGAGACTTTCTCTGCTCGCTCAAAAGAAACATAAGAAAATTCCTTTCCAAATTCCCACAAAAAAAGCCTGAAATTATTGTCCCAAATATTGCACTTTAAAAAAGAAAGTACAGACATAGCTTTAGATCATGGACATTTCCAATGAGCCAGTGAGCCATTAACTTCAGCGCTTCAACTGACGGTAACCACCACTAGACACTTAAGAGGAAGATGCAGAATCTCACTAATGGAGATACCTTTGCCATTTTGCACAAGGGGAGATTTTGCTTGGTTAGCGAAGATGATCTGATGTGTCCATCAGGCTACTCTGAGACATTAATTCCAGATATGCATTTGTCACTGCTGTCTGCTCCAGTCTGGCAACATACTACTTTGTAGCTCAATGTTTACTCTGCCGTGTCTTTCTTCTCTTGCTGAATGCTTTCAGTCAATCAGTTTACTACTAGTAATAATTATTAATGACTGTTGTTACAACAGGGGACTGGAAGCAGAACTTTTAGTTCTACTCCCCACAGGGAATGAAGAAACCTGAGGGAAGGAAAGAGGTCCACAGAAAACTAAGACTTCAAATTTTGAACATCCTAACAAACACAGTTTTCCAGTGTTTGGACTGTGGTCTCATTCTCTTGAGCTAAACTGAAAAACTGTTGCTGTTGTGACTATCCAAAGACTGTTTTTCCATCTTACATTTTGTTCTTTGCTTCTGCTGTTTTAAATTGCCATGCCAAAGTTTCTCCTGTTTATTCTAATTGTTTTAGTGTGTCTGACTCTCATTGGTTTATATGTTTAGTCTTGTCCTGATTTAATATGAATTAAAATGCCAATGCCACGACCAGTCTGCAAATGTGAGTCAGAACAGAAACTATTTAAATAATACTATGGATGGTACCCATCTGGTTTGATATCTAGATCATACAGAATAATGCTGTTTTTGTTTTCTACTACTATTGCCTGCTATTGCCAATGAAGTGTTGATTGTGATTGTGACCACAAGTATGTTTTGTTCCTGGTCCTATTAAGCCAAAAGAGTGTGGTTTACTGCATGTATGTACGTGAGGTTGTTTTGATTATACTAAATTCACTTTAGAAAACCCACATTCTGCCACTGTAGCGCTACAGGACAATGAGAAAAGAATTTCCAATGAGAACAGTGTTTTAAAATAAAACCACTGGGCCCCTTCCCTTTAAAAGCATTTGAAGGCACACTACCCTTTCTTCTGAATTTGATTATTTCCCAAAATTATATCTGAATACTGTCGTCAGCAGAAGGTCCCCATCCTTTTCCTTTTCAGTCATTACGTAAGACGTAGCAAATTTCAAATTGTACATTTCCATTTCACACAGAGGTTATACTTCTTTAAATCAGCACTTTACTGTACTGAGTAAAAACATTATGTGCTAACTTTTTTTTAGTGGTGAATCTGTCTACCATATGTCCAATGGTAGCTTGAAGCTTATCTTTCTGATTTTCGGTACCTTGCCTCTACAAACCTGGGAATGTTTACCATTTAATGTCTGTCACTCTGAGCTTCTAGCTTTCCAGATGGAGGGCCAAGATTGTATTCTAAAGGGCCAACATGGTATTTTATCAGTTTGAGTTATAACATAGCATTGTCTAGCTCTGGCAGAGTCTCAATCAGTATGATTATCTTCTAGGAAAGATAGGCTTTAGTGTTGAGTGGTGAATATGCCTATCAAACACAGCGTGTCCAAAAATGTTTCTGACCTCCTTTGCATGACTCTCACTGCTAATTTAGTTTATTCAGTCTCCTCCAAATGGGTGATAGACAGGCATTTAACGTGATCGCTGCTGTCCATGTGTTTTACAAATTGAAACATCAGCATAAATGACAAACTTGCAAAAACCTGATGCTCTTTCATCCCTGCTGAAATGAACCCTAGGTTTAAACCTAGAATATGCAGTCCCCTCTAAAACCCAGATACAAAGACCGTCAAGAGATACCCTCCTGGCATCAGTCCTAATCCTAACCTGGCAGTTTTTACCACATTTAACAAAGCTTGTTTATTGTTCCCTATTTCATAGCTTTGCTGTCCACCTAGGTGCATCCCAGCCTAGAGTTTAGTACCTTCCAGAAATTTTACCAGGATTTTTTTAACACAGGATACATTTAAACTACATCTACATGGGTACTACATGGAGATTTCGCTCAGATTAAACTCTTGCCAGCTAAATTTAAACCCACTCTTTTTCTTATTTTATTAAGTGCCTGAAGTCCTGTGCCAGTAACAGAAAGAATGAGGCCATCCCTTCCTTTTCAGTGGAAGGAAATTAGCTTATCACTAATAAAAAGCCCTTCGCTGCTCCTTAAAGTAGAGGCTAATAATGGTGAGTCAGATACATTCTTGTGATAGCATTTGTGCAATTTAAGAAACTCTCTCAGCTGACTGCGAAGTGAAATGTTTTTCTTCAACCAGTTAATTTCAGTGTAACAGCATCTATGGCTACAACCCATGGTTTAATCTCTGGTTACAATATGGCCAGTTAATATGGCTTCAAATAAATGACTGCATTTCTGTCATATTAAACTTGCAGCCAAAAAATTGGGAGTTTTCGTTTTTGTTTGTTTAAGTGTCAAGAAGAAGTCCAAAGCTGCGGCTGTCGGCAGTGCTTAAACTGGTAGACAATTTTTTGATTATTTTTTTCCCACATTTTAGAGAGACAGGAAAATGAACGTCTTGAGGTTAGAGCACCATGTTTTATATTTCAATATAACGTCACAAGCTTCTGATAGCTCATTCACACATAACGTCAAGATCAGTTCTACAAGATTTCACTCTGACTTACAAGACAACTATTCTTGGAAAGCTGCCAGTGTGTTCTGCAGATTACATAAAGCATTAAATCTTTCTGACACAGGTGCTATGATTATTTAAGGGTTTTCATTGTTTCTGCAACACATGTCTATGCCTAAACTGTACTTACTCCTCAACATATTCTTCTGATCATGTATTCTACGCTTTCTTGACCCACAGGCTTTGATATAATTTTCTGCCGATTCAGATCGAGGAGTTGTGTTTTTTACTGTAGAATTCCCAGCAGGACAAGCTGATGCAGTCCAGATACATATATTTTTAAATCCTGTTTTAACCAAGTCTGCATATATAGTTTAAAACCAGATGTGTTTAAAATAGTGCAAATGAAAGACTGATTTGCAAGTTTACTGGGGCTGACAAGGTCAGCCAGTTTAGGTTAATATTTGCATTGTTGCCAACTCCTGCAATTTTGCTTGAATTCTTCCGATATCTAGTATTCGTTATAAAACCCAGACTGCTGGAACCAAGAGCTTTCATGAACTTCTGTACTTTAATTTTTAAAAGAAGTTTCCAAAACTTACCTATGTACAAAAAAAAAAAAAAGGAGCCGTAAATACCTAATTCTAAAAGCAAAATGCCCAGAAAATGAATAAAAAGGAATTAAGACATTCCTTTAAAAAAGGAATTAATAATTTAAAAACCAGCTTTGGGGTGCAGAGGTGCTAAATTTTTGAGGGTTTCCTATTTCCACTTCTCGATCTGTTTGGATATGAATAGGTTGGGAGGCCTTCTCGCTCGCTTCTTTCAAAGCGTCACATAAAATGTCTGCAAGTAATCAACTTATAACCTACTTTTTCACGGAGCTAACTTCAGTTTCTTTGCAGTATTAAGCTTGCTTTCTCGCTTTTCTAGTGGAGATGAGTGCTTTGAACTGAAAACGTGTCACAGTTGACCAGCTTTATTTACCTTCATAGAATCGTTTCAAACTCCTCTGATAAAGAAGAGCATCAGAGTTCACGATTTCCCATGCGGGTTACTATGAAATGCTGCTTTTCTGGCAAGGCTAACGCCAAGCCGCCTAGCACAGCTGAAAACACAAACCCAAGTCTCCCTTCTCCCTAAAGTTACAGACAGCTGATCAAAGCTGCAGCAGACAACACGTTCGAACTTCTCCCCGTTCCCACAGTCTTCTTTCAAAGTATTATTTGCAGGGCTGACATCACCCGGGCCCGGCCGCCCCCACCGGCGGCTCCGCTCCTTCCCCCTGCCCCTGCCGCAGCCAACTCCTGCCCAGGGCCGAGAGCGCCGCGCCGCCGCACCTGGCGCCGACCCCACTTCGCCTGTCGCGGCCTGGAGAGAGACGTGACACCCGCCTTCCTTGGCCCAGGGCAAGGGGGCCGGGCTGCGTCCCGGCCCAGCCTGCCCTTGGGGGACGCAGGCAGCCCCTGCTCTGCCCCGGGCAGCCCGGCGCCCTGCGCTCCCTTGGCCTCGGGGCCCCTCCGTCCACTGAGGGCAGGAAACCGGCCCCGCGCCGGGGCCTGCCGGCCTGCGGGAGCACCCCCCCGGGTACTAACCTGACCAGGTCGGTCATACAGGATCCCACAACCACCACCTCAGCGGCCATGGCGCCAGGGGACGCGGCAGCCCCAGGCCCCGCAGCCCGGCCAAGGCGCTGCCCGGGCCTTGGACCCTGAACCCGGCCTTCGCGCTAGGCCCCGCCGCCGCGGCGGCTTCGCCCGTTGCCACGGGCGACGGGCGGGGGAGGTGGCGGCGGCGGCCTGCCCGCAGGGGCCTTCGGCCGGCAGGGGTGCCCCTGGCGAACGCCTGCCGGCAAGGCCGCCCCCTCCCCTCCTCCGCCGCTCCCCCGCCCCGCTCCGGCCGCGACGAAACCGCAGCCCCACGCCTGCGCGGCGAGACAGTCTGCCCAGGCACTGCGGCGGCCGCCAATGTCGAGGCCGGTGAAGACCCCTCCGGCCCGGGGAGCGGCGGCGGCGGCGGCGGCGGCGGCGGCGGGGGGCGGAGGCGCGCACGCCGAGCGGCGGGGGGGGAGCGGGGGCGCGCACGCCGGGCGCGGGTGGACGGGACGGGCGCGCGGCCGCGGCCGTTGCTAAGCGGCTGTGTTCCGGCCGCCGTAGGTATGGCGGGGCCCGGGCCGGGCCGGGGAGGGGCGGGCGGCCGGGCGGGCGGGAGGGAGCGAGCAGCGCCCCTGCCGGCCCCGGGGGAGCGGCGCGGCGCGGCGGGCAGGCGGGCTGGCTTCTGCCCCGGCCCCCGCCCCCTCCGCCAGCCTCGGGGCGAGGGGGGGGACCCCGCGGCGGCGGCGGCGGCGGCTGCTGCTGCTGCAGGCCCGGCTCGGGAGGAGCTGGCCAGGAGGCGGCGCGGGGGCCGGTGCGGCCCAGGGCCACGCTGGCCTAAGCACCGCCCGGCGGTGGCCCGGCCCGCTCCCGGGCGCCGCCGCCGTGGCGGGGCAGGGCGGCGCGCAGAGCCGCGGGTGGGCTAGGGAGCCCCGCTGGGGCGGGGGGCGGTGCGCCGGAGCCGGGGCAGGGCCGGGGGGGAGCGGGGCTTGGCAGGGGTGGGTGCGGGGTGCCGTCTCCCGTGGCCAGGCTGAGGGACGTTGTGGGTGGAGCTCCGCGGGTCCGCATTGCCGGTCGCAGTCCGGGCTGGCAGGCGGGGATGTGTTGGGGCGCGGTGGCAGCAGGTGGAGGCGGTCGCGGGTCCCCTCTTTTCCCCCCACCCCGACACCTGTTCAAAGTGAAAAGCACAAAACCCGATTGCCGACAGCCAGGCCGAGAGGGTTGGACAGGAAAGGTTCCCTCGCACTTCGAGGCCTCCATCACGATATTCACCTTTGCCGACTTACAGCTTCACTTAATGCCCATAATGTTATTACCGGTGGTGGAGGAACAGAATATCTCCCATCCGGACACTCTGGTGCCCGAAGCAGTGCCTGGGATTTTACGGTTACTGTGAAGCATATGTTACAGTTGCCTGAAGTCGTAATGATAGGCTGCTGAATCTAAGAGGATTCAACTATTACTTTGTTTACTTCTTTCAAATGTTTTGTTTTGGGAGGGAAACAGCCTAGTGCATTTTGGTTTTGTTAATTCCCTTCAGTTTGTTTGTGTTCTGTTTCCAGTACTGTGGGAAAATTAAGCTGGGGGAAAAATATGTATATGACAACTGAAACTTATGAAAATGGTGCTAATTGTGTTATAGTTTGTAAAGACCTTTGTTTACAAAATAAATCGGTGAGTTTAATTGATAGTGACCCTTTAAGTATTGTGTATCTGACTTGTTATGGAGAAGGTATTGTGGATCTTAAAGAAATGATGCAATAAAACCAGGAAAAATGCCTAACAGTCATTTACATCTTGTTTTGACAATATCTGCATATTTTATTAACAAAAAGATAAGGAATCTCTTCCTGCAGTTCGTTTTGGAAGGTGCATCTGTTCAGCTTTGATCACCACATGTATCTCATGTTTCACAGTTTTACCCTCGTAACACAGTCCCCTTAAAATACGTCATTATCAGAACCAGTTCTGAGATCTTTGTGTATACCTTTAAGATGGCTAAAACGATAGCTTGTTTTTCAGCATGTTTTTCATGGTTTAAGAAATTCTTACCTTCATCAGTTCAGCAGCCCCTCTGCTTGAAATTACTCTCCCTACAACAGAGCTGGCAGACTGAAATGTGTGCCGTTTTAGCCACTCTTGTGCAAAGTATCATTTTAGTTTAAACTCATTTTTATTAGCTGTTCAATCTAAGCCATTGGACTTGGCGTTGAAGTAGGTCAAGTGTGGGCTTGTGTTCTCTCAGTTCCTCTGGGGAAGAATAAAGGTGAGTAGGCAGTATTTTTTGGTAGAAAAGTAACAAACAGGAGGTAGCATCTTAAATTGCTGTAGGTGTTTGCTACGCAAACTTAAGTTGTTGTCCATTGTCAATTATGGCAAATCACACATGTAAAGAGAACACGTTAGATGTTAGGACATGGATATTTAGTCTTCAGCTTCTTTGCTGCCATAAAATGTACGAACTGGTGTATTAAAGATAATACTGTTTTTAGGAAGTCTTACTTCATTAGTCTTTTTGTTTGCCTTAAAGTGCCTGGCCTTTGCTTTATTCAGATACATTCTGAACAGCTAGGATAAATACTCTGTCTTGAACATTGCTTCATACTATTTCAGTGTGAATGACTTTCATGAGAACAAAATGTGGAACTTTAATGTTACTACCAGTTACAGGGAATTATCAGTTTGTAGAATATCCATTAGTTACCAACTAATGCTTGTGAACTGTTAGAAACAACAAATTTGCAACTATTGCCTTGAGTTGTTCACATTCTCTTTATAGAACACTTACTAATACATCAGTCCATATGCAGCATTTTGTAAGGAGGTAAATACAGTATATATTGGTGTTTTTCAATTAAATGAATGTTTCTAAAAATATCTTCTAATGGTCAGAGTTTAAGTATGAGCTCTTCTGCCCAGCTTGTCAGTGGCATGTTTATGTTACCTTGAGTCATTTACGGCTTTGTTTTCTAAAACTGTGAAGTTCAGTTAGTTCTTAGATGGAACTCGGTGCCTAGGAATAAGATCAAATATGTTAAGTTAGCATTTTAATAGGTTACTTACCCTTCTCTCACACTTCTCCTAGCACAGTCTGTTGTCCCCTTTTTGTGGTCCAATGAGTTAAAATGTGTGCATGCTCAGTTTCTGCATTTCAGCTAAAAAGCAGCAGGTTCTTAAAGTGTGCTAACTTAGTGGCCTAACTGATTTAGCAGAAGGTCACACAATTGCAAGCACTTCTGAAAAAACTGGGCTTAAAATCTGTGTACATCAGTTTCCTGATCTGTTTTGGGTTTTTTTTGTGAGTGAAGATGCCTTTCAAAGAGTGTGGTGATACCACTGAAAAGCAGTGTTAGCCTTTAAAAGGCATTGTGAAATGGTGTAAATAGCTACCTAATGAAGTAATGTAAAAGTAATACTGATTATGGTTATGCTAGTGGTATTAGAAATTAAAAATGAGAATATGGAGAGATAATCAAACCCTTGATCCCACTGCAGTCAGTAACCTAAGTCCCACGGATTTCAGTGGAAGCAGAACAAATGTGGCTTGTCAATTATAGACTCCTAATGGAACTCCTCACAAGAAGGGCTAGGCTGTGAAGTGTCAGAATGGCCCTCAATTTTATTTTTCTTTCTCGTAGGGATAAGATCTTAATTAAGGGAGCCTAGGACCTAAGTCTGTTTTTATGTTGACATTGAATAAGTGGGCTTCATTGAATGTTGCAGAGGCAGGAGAAAGAAAATTACCTGTGTTTATTTTTTCTTTATGAACCTGTGTACACTTCAGTTACTCTACATTCCTGATCGTTTGCGTGCTTAGCTTTTTTCCTTTGATGTTTGCAGAGTGCATGTGAATTTACATCAAATAAGTAGGATATTTTTTGATTTCCCCCCTATCATTGTGCAGCTCAAGACAGAAGGAAAAAGGAACATACTAAAATGTCACCTGAAGTTGCCTTGAACAGAATTTCTCCAGCGCTCTCGCCCTTCATTTCCAGTGTGGTCAGAAATGGAAAAGTAGGACTGGATGCTACTAATTGTTTACGGATTACAGACTTGAAATCTGGGTAAGTGACTTCATCATCCAAAAAGAATACCCAACCCCTCACAGTTAAGATGTCTTTTCAGGACTGAATTTTACTAGCTTCATCTGTGTTTAAGCATTTCCAGTATAGCTGGAGCTGACATACTAGCTAGATTATTTTTCATCTTACTACCATTTTGTAGTTCAGGAGACTTAATTTGTCATACTGTTGGCAATAATAATCTTGTTAAAACACTTTTCATCGCTGCCACTTGATAGTACTGTTTTTCAGCAGTGAGATAGTTATAAACACTTTTTCCTGTTGTTTATCAGTTGCTTACTGGATCTTTTATGTAAATTAAAAACTTGAAGATAAATTTGTGTGACCTTACCTGTAGTCATGAATATGCTAAATAAGAAAAAATTAACTTTTCCTTTATCTGACCTCTCTCAAGATCAGTACATCAAGTGGCTGTAGGGCCAAGTGTTTGAAGTAGGCCAAGCTACTACTGTTTTTAATTCCACAAGGGTTCACGATGGTATTCAGGTAGTAATAAAGTTTGAGAACCACATGTACAAAGGGACTCCGGTGTGTAACCTCTGTGAATAATACATGGGGAAAGTAAAATGCTAAAAGTAGAGTTTAGTTTAGCATTGTGCAGAGAGGGAGACTCCCAAGGTGGCTGACAGAAGAATACTTCTAATGAGACATGTCAGAAATTGCCTTATTCTTTTTAGGGTTGGGCATCTAACAGCATCCCTGATTCAGATATTCATTTGGTACTGGAGTTCAGAGCCTGAAATTACTTTAGCTTAATGTCTGTAAATCACTGCTTTTGTACAAACTACTGCTTTGTGTATAATTTTGAATGATAGCATAAGCCAATAGATCTTGAGAACCACCACACACCACTTCAGTTTAAAATTTAGTTCTGCTGAAAACTTTGTTTAATATGCTTCTGTAGGCTGCTTTATGATGGTCTCGTGGAGAGTTTGGGAGGTATTTTTCTGGTAGTTACAGTGCCTTTTCAAGAAGGAGGTGTGGATTCTAGGGTTAGTTTGAAAGGAACCATTCCCTCCCTGTAAGGTGCTGTGACAGAGTACAGATTTACTTGGAGGTCTAAGAAGCTATAACTTTGTTGTTAGTGTTGTCTGGCTTGGCATTTAGGCTTGCAAGTTATGTGAGGCAGGCTGAACAGTTACGCATCTGCTGCTATCATTTCACACTAGACCTTGCTTTCTCTTGAACAAGTCTTCCAGGAAGGCTGAGACTGGAGCTGTCTTAACGTTTCTCTTACTGAATCTGAGAGAAGGGAATACAAAAAAGGTAGAGAGTAAACACAGCTGTAGTTTGGTGGTGAAGGTATCAGCTTGTCGGGAGGTAGATAAGGGTTTTGCTCTCTGCCCACTGAATGCTTATGCTGCCTGCCTTTAAAATAATAGATTAAAATAATATAAAGTGATGTTTTCTAGCTGATTCTCTTTTCAGACATATTTTTAATAAGTGTCTAAAGTTTGCAGCCAGTGATCTTACCAAGAAGATCTTGAATTTGCTTTGATAAATCCTGAATGTTTTCCAAGAGTTTAGTCTTTAAAAACTTAAAAACTGCCTCCGTGACCATCGTCCAAACCCAGTGATTCAAATTGTATAGTAACTGTGGTGAACATGGAGTCTACAACACAAGTCTAGCCCCTGACAGAGTTTGTCCCATATCTTGTTTAAAGGCATAGGCTCAGCTATATGCAAGTGCTAGCAATGGTTTTTTTTTTTTTTTTTTTCCCTTGTTCTAGAACATAGGAATGAACCTCATTCTTTATAGTGAGGCTTTTTTATGTCTTGAGGTTATTAGGAGCTGGAGTTGGGACAACCAAGACTCTGCATTTAGTTGAGAATTGTTTTTTAAGGTGGGCTTTTTTGTACAAATGAGTTTCTTAAAAGCATTATTCTAAACAGGATTTATTAGCAATTGCTTAAAATGTCATTGAAATGTAAATTTCATGCATGTGGGTTTTTAGGAAAGATTTTTGTTGTTTGTTACAAATAAATCAATGTTAGCTTATTTATAATAGAAAATACTGAATTTAGGCATCAGTGTGGGAATACAAAGTTCCTTGTGATTTAGTGCTTTATGATGTCGCTGAACAGGTAAACAGTGTCACATTACTTAATATAAGATGGGTGCATCACAGAATTACAGAGAAGTCCCTTCCATAACTCAACATCTAGTTCAGTGGTCTTTAACCTTTGATATAGGAGCCTTTGGGACTCCACAGGCTGTATTGTCAGTAGATCTAAATTTGTTGCTGGATACTGCCTCTAAAGGAAAACTTTGTAGGGCTCTGAGAGTCCAAAACTGGATTGAAAACCATTGGTCTGTTCTCCTTCCCTATCCTCACGTCATGAGATTATTCAAACCCTTGTATACTTTCACTTTCGTTAAGCTTTTTTAAAGAGAGAAATTGACAATGCAGAGGAAATAGCAGGCAGAGGCAAAAGTAGCTGATACTCAAAGAAACAGAAATATAAGGACATGGAGGTTGGATATAAACAGGAGGAAAATGAGAACAGTTGTTAGAGTAATGGGGATGAGGTTCAGGACATTAATTGCAAAACTCCCTTCAGTTTCAGTGGGGCTGAATCAGTCTTAAAAGTTAAAAAGTGGAACAGGAAGGTGAGGAAGAGGTACTAGATTCAATGTTTGAAGTTAAATAAAAAGCAGTTCTTGGTCTCAAATGAATATGACCATTTATAAGTACTATCAGTTCAGAAACTTTGCTTTTGAATAGTGATTATATGTTTATTGAGACATGAAAGGGGCTGTAAATACATCTCTTTCATAGCCTAGCTTGAGTTTATTACAGACAGTGCAAATATTTTATGCTTCAACTGGTGTGTTGTGTGGAAGATTTTAAAGAATAAAATAAACGCAATTTTACTATAACCTTTAAGATGTTAAAATACTTTAATAGCTATTGAGATGATTACTTTAACTTTGAACACAGAAGCATCTGGAAGCTTCTGGGTCAAGGGGAGGAGCTGCATGGCTGCTCCACTGTCATGTACCACACTTACTCTGATAGAAAATGAGGGGTTACTGTAGTTACTCTGCTTCCCTGATGAACCAGTGCTTTACAATGTATAACCAAACAAAATGTACAAACTGAAGATCCATCCATTCTCATTTCTGAGGTTTTAGAAACTGGAGCTGGGATTAACAGGGAATAGTGGTAACATACTGAATATAGTAATATCTCCAAGGCCTTGCCCATTTGGAGCCTTGGTTTTGACATTCTAAACTTAAAAGTGGAAGGAATTTCCCTTTTATTTCACCAGTGGAAGATCAAGTTCCAGGTTTATAGCCTATCATGTCAGTTGATTTTGATTTGTAAATGGCAAACATATTAAGCCTTTAATTAGTTGAAAAGTCAATCCATTTGTCAGATGGTTTTAGTAAGGAACTTCTTTTGCACTTGTTCTTGCTAAGATTGACTACTTAGTATTGTTGTGTTTTATAAACTGTATTAAAGAGCTGATGTTACATTAAAAGTATGGAGTATGCTGATATGTTAATTTGCTTTGCTTGCAAGTGTGGGAGGGAAATATGTAAGGAAATCCTATTGTTTTGCAGTCTTTGAGTATGTAAATGTTTTATAATAATACATTACAGTTTCATAATGTCTGTGTGTTTTACAAACTTATTAGACAGTACCAGTCGCATCAGACACTTACATACATTTACATCTATGAGTAGGACCTCCAGGATCAAGTCCTGTTTATAGGAATTATGTGGCCACTGCTGATGCAGAGTGAGTAAAGAAACGTGAGTACCCCTGAACTGAGCTCAGCCATATAGCATGACCGGAAAGAAGGAAACTCTTCAATAGAAATAGTAATAAAAAGTTAGGTGGCCAAGCGTGCAGAGCTATTACCTTCTTTCTTGTAAAAAGGGCTCTCCAGTGAACAAAAATAGAACCTCAGTGTTAGGTCACATCTGAAATAGAGCACCTTTAGCAGCATTGATTCTGGTGATAAGAAAACCCTGGCAAGCATCTCTACTGCATTAATAAAGACATTCTTTGAGATGACAGAATGGATCAAAGCATTTTAACTCTTGCATAGGATATTACCTTGTTCTAGACCCAAAGAAAATACTGCTGCCAGTTGAGTCAATGCCATGTATTATATCATTCAGTTAATCTCCAGTGGTGTCTCTTTGAAATAATGACCCATCTTAATTAGATATTATAATCTACTCATAACAAACTGAATTGTGGCTGAGGCATTTTTCTTAGCATTTATACGTATAATCATGGGAAAGCTGTTGAATAGGGAAAAGTGATTATTAGGTAGATGTAGAAGTAGAGTACATTTTCCTATGTGAAGGGTGCTTAATTATTGTATAATGTAGAATCCAATTATTTAAGAGGCTGCAGCTTTTCCTATGGTGTGTTACAACAGTGAAAAACATATCTGTGGTGGTCATTGCCTTTGAGAACTCTTTTTTTCCCTACAGCTGTTCATCAGGGCCCATGCTTGAGCTTCAAATTATGCTGTAAGCCTATTCTTACTCAACAAACTGTTTTTTAAATTACTTTGATGTGTTGCACCAGGCAGAATTTCAAAATGAATACAGTGATTTAAAGCTGAATGTATTAAAATTCTATTTTTTTTTAGATACGCACTCAAAACAAAATTTTAAATTTCATACTTGTTTGGTTATATTCTTCCCTATTTATGAGGAGATTATTTGTGGAATTTTTATGTAACTGGTTTGTAGTAAACCATGTTGGTATTTTGTTCTTTGCACCTGTCTGATTTGCTATTCATTTCTGCCTCTTCGCTTGATACTGAGCTATGTTTACAATTACTGATGTTCCTGAAAGAAACTTATATGAAGCATAGTCAAAAGAATGTAGTACTATCTGGAGTAGATTTTTAAGATACAAATTTACTATCAAGCTGTAATAAGATATTTATAACTTTATTGCCCTGCTTCCTAGTGAGCACTGATGATTTACTTTTTTGTGTTATCAAGTAGACTGCAATATGCTTTGGTATTTCCTTTTCTTTTGGGCATTTCCCTTTTTAAAGTAAATATGCATTTTACATGAGTATTTCATGAAATAATGTTGGGTTTTAACTGTGAAATACTATTACAATACTGTAGTGGTTTTTTTAAAGCTTTTGCTTGATCTTTTGCTTGTGATTAATTTAAATTGAAAGATTCTACTTCAGTTACTTGAGGAAAGTTCACATTGATATCTATAGGTAGGGTTTTTTTACCATGCATTTTGTTTGTGTATGAAGTTTAATGACTGACTCTTCTGAACACAACTGCTATGAAAAGCTGTTTTAAAAAATAATTATGTTGTCAGTAAAACGTATACTTGAAAGGATGTGGCAGTTCCTAGGAGATGTATGGTCTTATAAGTCCTTTACTGCTACATTGGATAAGTCATAAACTATTATTTTTGCACAGAGTAGGTTGTTTCATTCCAGTTTCTAGTAACAAATATAGTTCTTCACTACAAAGAATCTTATTACTAGTAGCTTGTTGTCACTCAAGCAAAATTTAACAGGCTGTAGCTCTGATGGGACAATGCGAGAGACTTGCCACTGTGGAGCAGCACTTGGAACTTCAAACAGCAATTTTTCTGTTCTGGTCCAAAAAGACCGACTGTCTCCAAGATTGCTCTCTCCTGCATTTGTTTCTGAATGTTGAAAAAACAAAAGCCAAATGTCTGTCTGATAAAGATCTAAGTGTAGTGCATACATCTCCACAAAGTTTGGCTTTTTTTTTTAACACCAATTTTAAACAAGGTGCTTGAAGTTGTTCAGAAAAGAAGTGTGTGTGTCTCAGTTTCAAGTGCTATGAGTAAAGAAAGGATTTTAAAAAGCAACGGTAGTGTTAGGTAATTACGGTAACTTAGGCTGTAGTTTGAAAGACTACATATGTTTTCCTAAGATTTGTTCAATTTAAGTACTGCGCAGTATGTCTTTGCTAGTATTTTTAGACTGGGACAGTGAGTGACTTCCTCTGGTCTGACCTTGAAAAAACTGAATGTGATGTCTACCAGTTTTATGCTTTAATAAAAATGAGAAGAAACTATTTGATACAGGTGCCAACTGTTTCTCTTCTAATTTGTTGAGTGCTTCACTTCACATGATGTAGTACTAATATATGTGCCAAATACAGTTGGAAAGATGTACCTTACCAAGGTATTTAAATGTATGTTTTGGCTGTCTGTACCTTAGTAACTCGCTGAACACTTCTTGAAAGCCAGGGTTTACGTTAATATATTGTAGGTCTCTGTCCAGGACTTTCTGCTATTGTAACAGATGTCTGTCTTATTTCTTTGCATTGTGCATCACTGCAGGAGAAAAAATTCCTAAAACTTTATTTTTTGTTGTAAAGATAGCTAAAAAAAATATCTAATACTTGGGTACCTGGTCCAATTTCTCCCCCTTTACCAAACCCTTGCATCACACAGATGCAGCATTTGTTTAATGTAAGCTGGCCAGGTCTGTGTCATACCATGGATCTTGGACGCGTATTACGTTTCACCAGAAGCTGAGAAGAACTGGCTTTTAATTTTTTATTCTTCTGTGGAGTAGAGAAGAATATATTCCTGGGTAACTGGTCTGTAAATTCTTCCAGCCTTATATATGCAGTTATGCTTCATGTATGCCTGACTCTCTCATATGCACATACACATACATGGCATAAGATGAAATAGCTTGTGTACACTTGTAATGAAGCTGAAGCAAAAGATTATGATTTTTTTTGTTTTAGCCTGTTTGTTGCAGTCATTGCCTGATGAGTTTAGGGGCTTTAAAAGCATAGGAGATGATCAGAGGCTTGACCTTGCAATGGTGTTGAAGATCTGATCCTGCCATGTTTATATTACAGCTAACAGAAATTAATGGGAATACTTCTGTAAACTACTGTGAATCAGTGAGAACAAAGGAAGCAAGCCATTGATTTTTGAAAACAGAATCTGTACACTACTTTCTAACTACACAGTCATTCTCTAACAGTGTGGGAAATCAAAAACTGTACAGGCCTTTTCTTATAATGTATTGATCACTATGTAAGCCTGCGTAAAAAACTTTGCAAAGGGAAGTTTCATTGTTGTAAGAGTCTCTTTTGTTGGCACTTGGGTTGACATCTCTCTATTGCTGCCCTTTTAAATGCGCCCTTATAAATGCTTTGGGATCTCTTGAACCATCAGTCATGGTGCTTTTTCTTCTGACTGATGGAGAAATTAATTTTTCTGACCATTGGGTAACTCTGTCCAGCACTGAATTTGCAGTGTAGGTTTAATACCTCAACTTCAACTGGAAACAGAATAACCACACCAATGCAGTGCTACTCCTGAGCTATTTAAATCTGTCTCTTGATATACTTAGCTTAGGCTTTTACTTGGCACTGCACTGCACAGTGTAGACACACCTTGAAGCAACTATTATCTAACTGGAAGGGAGCATCTGAATACAGCTGTATGTATAAGTGAATAGAGTTTCATTTGCTCTTGAAATTGATATTTTTATTGAAAATACTGAAGTCAGTCCTTAAGGTAGAGGTAAACCTCCTAAGTAATCCACAGAAAAGTAGAAGTTGATAAAAGGGAACATATTTATTTTGTGTTTCCTGAGAGAAGGGAATTGGTATGGCTGAGGCAAACCACTCTGCAGTGTAGGCCACAGGTTCTTTTCTTTGTAATCTGTGGTATATGGCTGAAAGAATAAAATTAGACCGCTAGGACTGAGTATTTTTATTATTGTAAGATAAAAGAATCCAAATTAAATTGAGTTAATGAAAGAAAATTGCAGATTTCCATTATGGAGAAGAGGCAAAAAAAGCCAAATATAAAAACCTCTAAAATTATATTTTCCTAAAAAAAACCCCCTAGATTCCTATGCATCACTGAAATAATATTTTTCAACCAAAAATGTGACAGAGTGCCTGTTGCTCTGTTTTGGATGATCAGTTCTTTGTTCAATAGAAAAACTTGTTTGGATTATTCTTGTTTATAGTTACCAGAGACCTTTCAAAATGTCTGCCACTTTATATTATTTCTTTCTCTATTTTATACCTCCTTTTCTAGAATGTTGGTTTCAGTCTCTTGAGTAAAAGTTGGTTTGCAATTTGTTGTGCACTTCAGCCATGGACTTTCTTTTTTTTCTTGGGGGGAATAATACAGTGTTTCTTGTTCTTTGAGAATTCTGTAATGAGAATTTTTTGAACTGATAGTTGCCTATCTGTCCTGTTTTTCAGGCTGCCATAAATCTAGTCATAAGCCATAACTTAAATGCTATAAAAGTGATATGATTTCAGGCCAACTGTAAACAATTTAGAGGCAATGAAGACACTTAAATCATTTCCTTGGAGATTTCGAGTGGTATAATATCTTCCATGTGACTTTTGATGTTTTAGTTTTAACCTGTTGCACTTAGGCAAAATTCAGTTTTATTAGATAGATGCAGGAGGGAGGAGAACTTGACAGTGTAGATTGGTGTTGGAAGTGGCATAAAGGCAGGTCAAGGCATTGCGATGGGTTGGGGATGCAAAGTTATAAGAACTTTGGGTAGACTGGGCTCTCTTTTCACTGGGACCAAATGGTGACTCTGCTCATAAGTAGTCTCATCCTTGCAGGAGGTCCTACTTGTTCTTCTGTGCCTGTGAGGCTGCTAAGGGATGAGCTAGGTCTAGCTCCTGCTGTGGTGCTGGGAGAAAACAGTGGACTGGATTGTCAGGGCAAGAACAAGTATTGGCAGAGGAGAAGAGGATTTTTTAACTGTTGCCAAGAGGGTACATGGAACTGCTTTCTTTAGGTATAGTTAGATGTGACCATGGAGAGAGTGATGACTAATTTTATGCTTTATGGTGTAGCCTTGAAAATAGCATTAGCACAACTGAGGTGGCTGTGAACTGTGGGAATTAATGTTAGAATAAGAAGTTAGAGAAAGACAAGGAGAGGTGAGAGGCTCTTGAGCCAGACTTCTGGAGAAAATGTAACATGCAGCTACGTGGGGCTTGTTTTCCACAGGTGTGGTTCCACAGGGTGATCTGTTGTAGTTTTGTATATCATTAGGATTTTTCTGTCTTTTTAGTCTATTGCATATCTTTAATGTTGTAATTAATCTAAAATAATGCTACAAATAGGAGAACTACTGATATTTTTATTCGGGTGTCATCTTTTCATAGGCTTTCTGTTGTGTCCCCAGTTCTGTAGTATTTTATATGAATATACACAATTTGAAAGTACCCTTTTGAATGTATGTGCAATTGAAAGCTATGGAGTTATGTTCAAAATGTGGTGATCCTTGCCTGGTCTGACTTTCATATCCAAAGAACTGAATCTGTGGTTGTTGTATTAACATAAATTTCTTCCGATAGTTTATAAGATTAGGAAATCAAATAATTAGAGATCCATGACCAGAAAGCTCTGAAAAATCTGCAGTTACAAGAAAACTTTAAAAGACAATGTGAAAAGACATAGGATCACTGGATGACTCCTAATATTGTTTAGTTAGTTTGTTAAAGGGGGAAAGTATATAAACATGGACTATGCTTTTAGTCCTTATGGGGTTTTTGCCTGATACCAATTCATTGCATTTTCCAATAAACTAAACAGTTCTACGGTGTAAAATTACTTAGAAAATAAGTTGGGAATCTTTATGGCTACTACAGGTGGTATGGGGAGCAATGCTAAATGACTTATTAAAACTTATGTTTATAATAGCTTAGCTTTTGTGTCTTTCTGTATGAATATGCTCTTTCTGTGAACACAGAAAGGATCTGAAACTCCAGGTGGTAGGCTGTAATTTCATACTTGGCAAAGAATGGTTCTCTTTTAGTGTAATCTAAAAGCAAAAATGTTCCTTGTCTGATTTTTTTTCTTTCTTCAGAAATTGAATTCACATTAGTGAACAGTAGAACATGTGAGATTATTAGGTTACTCATTACAAAGCAATACATAACTAAATGGCAGTTGTGAAAATATGAAAGAAGATTTTGACAGGAGGGGAAGGAGATGAAGTAAATCCAAAGGATGCATCTGCCACTCCCTCATACTCTTCTCTAAAACCTTGCTTATGAGTTCCAAGGATTTGGGGTACAGCTGGTCTTACAGTATAATGAAGTAGTGCCTTTTCCTTGCCAGAATGTGTCACAGAAAGGTAGTTTATGATACTGTGCATTCACTAGTGTATTTACCAAAACATAGTCTACTGGAGTGTGCATTACAAGTGTTATCCCATTGCAGTTTTCTTGTTTCTGTTCATTTTTCAATCACTCCTTCATTAAAATTTCCATTTTCTGTTTATTCTTTTGGGGAGTGTTTGCACCATGTGTAGTTTTTAAAGGGAGTTACAGGTAATTACCTGTATGTATAAAAGATCTTGCTTACAAAGGTAATCAGTTTGATTATAAAAGATGTTTCTAAAGCATGTTTGTAAAGCATGTTTTGTTGAAAACTTTCCTTTGTCAGTTGTTAATTATTTTTCTTAATTTGTATCATAATTAGCTCCTTGAGACCCAATAATAATGAGCTCCCACCCTGAAGTGTAGGGATTTTACAAATGGAAACTTTTGAGACAGTCTGTTCTTCAGAGCTATTTCTTCAAGTACACTTGCAAGTATATTAGATGTGGTACTGGTTATCAGCTCTGTGTTCATATTCCTTTTTGTGGTGGCCCTTTCCAACCCATCCTACTATTGTGACTGGCAAAAAGCTGTTCTAAAATCAGCCTTCCTAGGCTAAATGAACAGGGAGTTTGTGATGCTAAAAAAAAAAAAAATCACAATCATGTAGGGTTTGTATGTGCTTTCATTCAAGGTAGAAGTTCTCTGAGATGATTGCAAAATATATATATATATATATATATATGTGTGTGCTTCCTCTGTTTCCCCCACAGAGGCTGGGCTGAATGTCTGCCTCCAGCAGAGGCAGCCGTATTTTGGGAGATTGCAGGACACCTGCCATAAGATCGGGGCAGATGTGCAGGAGATTTGCAGTTCCAGAGGCAGGCCCAGAGCTCTCCCCACCTGCAACATCTGCTTTGGCAAACTCTCACTCATGTTAAGGAAATCGACATTTTCTGTGAAGATACAGCTGCTGTATTTGTTTTACTAATTACAGTAGTCATTAGATACTTTTGTGTAGTGTTTCAAGTGAAAGCAGGTTACTGGCAGCTGATATAATTTTAAATAGTTATTTGAACTTTACTTTTTAAAAAATGCAAATCTGCCTATGGGTGCAGAAGGAAAGTGAGGGGTTGCTTTCCTAGGGTAGGTGTTCCACCTAGCATCCCATTCCTTTCTAAAAGTTCCAGTTAGTACAATGAACTTCATACAAGAAAAGATAAATAAGTATGTATAGGAAAATCAGCACTTAAGAGTAGATGAAGGTTTTGTTGGGAATATAGTTGACATATCTGGAGACACCTTGGAGTTTCCCAGTTGATAACTATGGATTGAAATGCTGTTGCAATTATAGAATATCATCCATACTAACAGGAATCAAAACCAACATCTTCATCTGTATTGCAATACCAAAAGTAGTCTTTGTGTTTAGTTTAATTTTATAATAAGTTTGAAGAAACCAGCTAGGGTACAAATGAGTTTTATGAAAACAGTGGGTTTATCTATAAGAAAGTTCTTTGGAATAATTATGAATTTGTCTTCTGATTTTAATGTTTTAATTAAAATATGTGTGTAAGAAGCAATCACTCTAACTGGATTTTTATTTCCCAAAAGCAGTGGTGTGTGTCTTTATCTTTTAAGTGGCAGTCCCTCTCTTTCATATATGTAATACATATGTCTCTATAAAGAAGGGGAACTGAAGATGAAAATTGGTTGACTAGACTATCTCTCCCATTTCAAATTTTGCCTGATTGACAGAATTTTGGTTGGATCTGTTGGTTTTCAGCAGCAGCTGCTCAGAGCGCTTCTTGTGTATTTGCAGGCCTCTGGGAGCCTGTAAAGCTTTGTGCACTGTTGCAGGGAGCTGCAGTATGATACAGGTTTTCACCATCAGTGTCAGCTCTCTAAAATGTGATTTGCACCATTTTTGTTTCCTGATCCTTGCAAAAAACCTGTTACCTGCTGGCTTTCCTTGCACTCTCCTCCCCCCTCTATACACTCTAATTGTTCTTAATGCCTCTGTAGATGACTTACACATCTGTTGTGAATTCTGCAATTAATTCTTGATTAAATGGGATGAAATATTGTGTCTTCAAGGAACACTGGAGCAATTTCCATCTACAAAAATGGGAGGAAAGAAGAATCTAAAGGCATCAACAAAGGCTGTTCTACTGGAGTTTAACACTAAGGTGTTTTTCTTAGCAGATGCCACAATAAGAGTTTTGGGTGGAGTTTTGAGTTTTCTGCCTCTTACTAGTAACAAGGGATTTATCTGTCTTTGCCTCTGAATTAAATTTGACTCTTGCTGACAAAAGCTTCGGCCTCTAAATCCCTGACTGAATCGTGTCTTTAGCCTCTTGTATTATGAAAGGAACTTGACCTCCTTTTTCCTTAACAGGATCTTTATATGACATATATAGGAGCAATTAGAAACATATACTAGGTTTATTAGAGCTGGGAAGGGTTGGGAATATAGCCAGTAGTCAGAATTTCCTTTGTGGTGTTGCTCTTTTTATTTGTGTGTGTGTTGTTTTTTAGCAGTGTTTTCCATCAGGGTATCTCTAATGCTGTGTGAAACTTCCTTGGCTTTTACATCAACAGCCTGATGAACAAAAAAAGTTGTCTGTTATCCAAAAAGTACTGATCCTCAAGAACAGCAAGTGTAGCAGCCTAAGCATCGTAAGATTAAAGAAGCTTTTGTATCTCTGGCTATTCAGGTTAGGTTATATTAAGTTGTTGAAATCACAGTGACTAAAATTCTTGGTCTCATTTTTCTTTACTATTGTACAGTAAAATTCACTGATGACTTGTCTGCAGATAGAAAAGGTGGTAAAGATTCTGTAGGATCTAAGAAAAACTTGAATGAATAAACACATTGCATACCTTTTCTAATTGATAAATTTGATAGTAATCAAATAAATCCAACATGAATATTGGGACATACACCTTTACCACCAATTAAAAAAGAAGAAATAAAACAGAGGTGGTATATTTTTCAGTAGAGCTATTGTACTTCTGTTGGCATTTCTGGATGTTTGCTATGGATTTATATGGTTCTAAGCAGCAGATTTTTAGGGATGGTATAAAAAATGAGCCTCAAGCTGGAATTTTGGGATATAAAGAGGTGGGTATCGGAGGCAGAGTTGGTAGGTTTGGGTTTGTGGGTTTTTGGGTTTTGTTGTTTGTTTGTTTGTTTTTTTTTTTTTAATTCTTTGGATAGAATAATCACTCATCTCCAGACTTTAAGGATTAAGGTGATAAACAGTTGAGATCTTTTTTTGTTGTGACCCCTTCAGCTGACACAGAAGTTCTTTTTGGATAAGATTTTACGAGAGCCCAGATAATTTAAAACGGCTTGTCTTGGGAATATTGTCAAGTGATGGTTGTAGAAAACTGGTTGATAGGAAGATCATGTTGATATCTAGGTCTATCACAGTCCTCAACATCATGGCTTCAATCCTGTAAAATATCAAAGTGGCTCAGAAGGAAAAGGAATTTTTTTTTTTAAACTTAAACAAAACAGAAGAAGTTATAAATAGAGTTAATTAGAAATACATTGGTATAAGAGACAACCTTAATGTGAAGCTCAGCTAGAACTGCCTTTCTAGATGCTTTTAGAATACTCTGGGAAGAAGTACTGATTTTGCAGAAAAATACCTTCTACTATACCTGTCATTATAGGATGATGCTTTGTTCCAAGCAGCAAAACTGAGTGACTTCTGATTTCTCTCTCTCTCTCTCTCTTTCTCTTTTCTCTCTTTCTCTTTCTCTCTTTCTCTTTCTCTCTTTCTCTTTCTCTCTTTCTCTCTTCTCTCTTTCTCTTTCTCTCTCTTTTTATCTCTCTTTTTATCTCTCTTTTTATCTCTCTTTTTATCTCTCTCTTTCTCTCTCTTTCTCTCTCTTTCTCTCTCTTTCTCTCTCTTTCTCTCTCTTTCTCTCTCTTCCTCTCTCTTTCTCTCTCTTTCTCTCTCTCTTTCTCTCTCTCTCTTTCTCTCTCTCTCTCTCTCTTTCTCTCTCTCTCTTTCTCTCTCTCTCTTTCTCTCTCTCTTTCCTCTCGCTCCCTTTCTCGCTCCCTTTCTCGCTCCCTTTCTCGCTCCCTTTCTCGCTCCCTTTCTCGCTCCCTTTCTCGCTCCCTTTCTCGCTCCCTTTCTCTCCCTCCTTTCTCTCCCTCCTTTCTCTCCCTCCTTTCTCTCCCTCCTTTCTCTCCCTCCTTTCTCTCCCTCCTTTCTCTCCCTCCTTTCTTTTCCTTTCTCTTCCTTTCTTTTTCTTTCTTTTTTTCTCTTGGATAGTCTTTCCTGTTTCCTTTTGTGGCTGGTAAAGAATTCTGAGCACTTCTACACTAAGTATCTGGTGCTGATAGTAACTTTTTCTTCAAACAAGAACTGGTTTAGTTCATGTGTGTTTTATTTACTGTGAAAGAAACCTTTTCATAAGAGGTCACAGACAATCCTCCCAACTGCAAGATGCATCACTCAGTAGGGGAATGTTCTACTTGTCTCCTACTTGCAATACGTATTTTATAAGGATGTAATGTACCTCAAATCAAGTTTCATCTGCTGTGTTTGCTCAAGCAACTTAGCTAAAAGCTGAATACAAACTCTTCTCTTTCTCAGCAGGTGGGGTTTCTTGTATATTTGGTTCCATCTACCAGATTCCAACTAGAGGTCTCAGCACAGCTCCTTTGAATAGGGCAGCATGGTTTTAAGCAATACATTCAAGCGTATTCCTTTGTCCCCGAAACTTGTCAAGTTGCTGATTCTTTGATATTTTAGGAGGGAAACCTTTGTGGTTTTTGTTGTGATTTTGTTGCTATATCTCGTTTTGTTGCTATATCTCATGATATAGCATTAATCATCTTATGAAGACTAATTCATATCACTGCTCTGAGCATCAGAGCATTAATTCTTGCTTCCATGGCTTTCCTATGTAAAATATTGACTATTTAGATGAAGATATGCAAACCAGCGTAATATTTTTCAGTGAATAAAGAGGGAGGTAGCACATCTATTCATCATGAGATGGAGTCAGCTTCTGAAATTAATTTTCAACACCAGATATTAGTGTTCTATCTGTCAATTCCCTGTGAAGACAGGACAACAAATAATCTTTAAAAGATCTTGTTACAAGTCATTCCTTTTCAGTGTGACTTTCATGTGGACCACATTAAGTAAAAGGATCAGCAAATGTAAAATCTTACATTTTGAACAGGATAGAGGCCAAGCTTCTGGGCTGGGCACATTTGTAATTATGAGCAGTTCTATGTGTTAAGGGAATTCAAGCAGGAGAAGATGTCCATAGCCAGGCCATTATCTGTGGCTTTCTGTTGAAATAAGGTCACACATAGACTGCTAGATTTACCAAAGTTTTGATTTGCCTTAGGAGTTTTGTTCTTTTACTGTTTTTACTGAAAAGTAACTGCCTCCTTTCAAATGGACGTATGTAAGATTTTTGCTTGGTTGCTCAGCCTATTGCGGTTATTGAAGTCTCTTGCACAGCCTAGCCAGAGTAATTTGGAAAAAAAAAAAAAAAAAAGACAGACAAACTGTGAATGCTGTCACTTTCCATCACTTCTAGACCAATAAAATTAAAAACATCTCTAGTGGAGTATAATAATATAGGAAAAATACTTAGTGTTGCTTTTAGGGACATTTACCATTAAATGAGGCTTTTATTTTAATGTTAAAGAATATTTTACTTTCTCTAAGTATATCCAAATGGCCTATTGTGCTAAAAGAAAAGATTGTAGGGTATTTGCAGGATCAGAAATTTTTGTGTCTGTTGAAAAGCTAACAACAATGTTATTTTGATGGTATTTGAAAAAATTGCCTCAGACTGTAACCTGTGATACTTCAAAAGAAGCTTCCATTAAATATTAACTGATGTTGCAGAGATATTTTGGAACTTGCAAAGGATTTTTTGTGTGTTAGGGTTTTTTTGTATACTTCCTAGAACTGGCCTTATGTGATGTAAGCCTTAGAAATTACTTTAAAGTAGGTAATAATGCTCTCATACCTATAGCTGTTAAAATTCATTCCCAGCCATTAAAACACCCTAACAATGGGCACTCTGTTTTGTTGTTCTCACCTACTAAAGAACCCGCATCTTTGAATAAATTATATTCTTTTGTTTCTGTTGCACTGGAGCTACAATCTTTCATATTCTCAAACTGATTTTACTCCCAGTGAGGGTGGTGAGGCTTACTGTCCTTGCTAAGCCCTACCTAGATGTAACTAAAAAAGAAGTAGTCCAGACCATTAAATCAAAACATTTTTCAGCTCTGGTGCTGTCATCCAGTATGCTGCATTCACTTTCATGTTAGCATCATTGGCAGGTTTAATAAACATCATCTCTTTTCCATCATCAGTCTTTCAATGAAATGCAAAGTAGTATTCTACCAGAAGAGAACCCAGTCAGTGTGTTCTTCCTGGATGAAGCAAGATGAGAACTAATCTTTTCTGAAACTTGCTTTCCAGTCAGCCCTGCTCACATCTGATAGTAGTTGTATCTAAATTATGTTTCTATAGTTTGTTTTGCATGGTGCTCTCTCAAGACATTGCAAAAACCTTTCTAAAGTGAAGACAGGACATCTGTTGCTTCCCTTTTATTTGCAAAAACAGTTATCTAATTTCTGTAATGATACTGGAAAAAAATGTAGTGTATTCTTGTTGAATCAATGTCGGCTGTTAATTGTATCTGTGTTACATTCTAGGCGCACACAACTGGTTTGCTTATGTTTTCTGATATGTTTGTGGAAACTTCATTCAAATTGATTGATCTGTAGTTCTGTGGTTGCTTCTTTTTGATAAAGCTACGTGTGGGCACAGATTTGATTAAGTAGTAAATGTATCTCACTGAATAAAAACAATCTGAGGCTAGTGCACGTGGTTTCCTTAACTTGCAAGTGTAAAGAGAAAAGAGACTGTAGAGCCTGCACCTGAGAGAAATGACTCTCTGAAGCATTTTGAGTGTTAGTGAGAATTAACATTGCCCTATTTGCCCTGATGCCTCTTCTGCGGTAAGACAGATAGAGCTGCAGGAGTTACTCTGTTGTATCTGATAAGGTAGGGTCAGAATTCTTGTACTTCCTGGCCTACCCATCTTTTTGCTTCTGGCTGTGTGTATGGCCCAGTAAATATGTCTTTTGTTTCATTATATTGTCAGTGAATTGTATTAGAGCTCTACCAGTGATCTGATATATGAACTTAGGCAAGTTATTTTACCTTTGTCTACCTTCTTTTCACTGTTTTTCTAGAGTTGATCTTTAGCTTTGAGCTTTAAGTAGCTTGCTACAAGCGTAGCTCTTCGTGCTGGGGCTGAAAACAATTCTCAATGATACTAAGATGGCAAGAAGACCTCTGGGTTATCTGAATCCCTAGATATGGAAAGCAATGAACTGCTAAGGGCTTCCAGTATTTTTGCTACTGAGACCTGTCATATGCCCACCAGCCCACAGTGGTGAGAGCTCCAGGGACTGTTCCTGCCAGTGAAAAAAACTTGTGTCACTGTTTCTCCTTTTGCAGCTGAGATATTTGGTTCTTTGTTAGGCAAACATTTTCATACATGACTTAGGTGTGAAAAACTTGATCTTCTCTGGCCTAGACATTAAACAGTTTTTCAGTGACATTTGTGTTCATAAAATGCTTGCTCCTCACCACGAGACCCAACTGCCGTTGCAGTGTTCCGGATAAACAGGACATATGAAATGGTCACAGGTCATGAACTTACATGCTCAGTTGTCATAACGTCAAATACCTGATTCTGAAACGTTCTCACCTGCAGGCTTACTGTGAGACTTTTCTGCAAGAGAAAAATTAAAGGTTAAAATAGAAATGACTGAATGTTGATGTATTAAAACTAAGATTTGTCCCAGGTATCTGGATGGCTGGGATAGGGAGCATGTAACCATGTTACTGTGGCATAGGTAGAGAATTGTGACCTGAAAAATTGTACATAAAGTAGAGAGTTTGATGGCTTTGACTAATGGATATTATTCCAATAAATCTCTCAAACCAGGGCATTTTATGTGTATATTTTCTGTGTTAAAATGTGAAAGAAGATTGTTGGCACAGATACTAAAGTTTCTCATGCTGTTGTGAGAACTGCTGATCAAAAGAGAGCAGGCCTCCTGCATCTTTCCCACCTTTTCCTCTTTCCCAGAATTGTAAGGATGAGTATTTCTAATATTCACAGCATCTTTACTATGTCAGTCATTTGTACCCTGTAGAACAATGTTAGCGTCTGCTACCATCTGCAACTGCTTATCATGTTCTTCTCTTATCTTCATTTTTAGCTGTACATCCTTGACCCCTGGACCTAGCTGTGATCGATTTAAGCTACATATCCCTTATGCTGGAGAAACACTCAAATGTAAGTTAAAAACTGTTGCTATTGCATCTTGGCCTTTCTTTCAGTTACAGTGTTCCATATCTTGTTAAGTTTTCCAGTGTGTCTAACTAATTTTATGAGTTTTGAGATACCTGTGTTTGTTTTTTCTTAAAGTTTCAACTCTTAAGAACACAAAGCTGTAAGAGTATCTAATTTTTACAATAAGTTTACAGCCTTCCTTGATATTACACATTTGAAAACATGAGTCCTAGACACCAAAAGTCACAAATCCCCCCCCAATATTTCTAATAAAATGTTATGACTAAGACAATCTCATGACCATTTTTAGACTCACTGATGATTTGTACATGCTTTGTGTTGTTTCTTTCTTTCTCTTTTAGGAAGAATTATTTATTAAGCTCCAATAAAAGAAGTCAGTTTGTTATTTTATTAGGTATCTCTAAATAGTACTGGTATAATTGACCAGATTAGAGAAATGTGACTTTGTTTTTTCTGATTTATTGTTGTGGTTAAATCCTCCTTACTCTTGGAGGATCTGTAGATAGCTGGCTTATTTGCCCACTCTTCAGTTAGTCTGTATTTTTGCTCAAAGGATTAGGATAAAATTTGCTTTTGTATGTTTTTAGAAGGTAAAAAGTAGTTTTCTAAACATTTGAGTGGCTGATAATCTGTGTATAAAAAGTGGTAAAGCTGTGTTGTTTTTTATCTCTAATAACTGAAATATGAGAGAGGATGAAGAATTTCAGATAAAGTAATATTTAAAGGTTGACAACTTTAGATTTAAGGCAGCACTGGTGAAACCACATCTGGAGTATTGTCTAGTTCTGGCCTCCTTAGTACTAGAAAGGTATGGACGTATTGAAATGAATCCAGCAGAAGACCACAAAGATGGCTGAGGGACTGGAGCATCTGTTGTACAAGGAGAGGCCAAGAGAGCTGGGGCTTCTCAAGAAGAGAAGGCTCAGGGCAAATGTTATCAATGTGTATAAATACCTGACGGGGGGAATGAAGAAGATGGAGCCAGGCTTTTCTCAGTGGTGGCCACTGAAGGGAAATGGTCACAAACTGAAATACAGAAAATTCCATTTAAATGTAATAAAAAAACCCTTTTTTGCAAGGTTGGTCAAACAGTGGAACAGGTTGCGCTCAGAGCTTGGGTAGCTTGTATGTCTCCATCCTTGGAGATACTCAGAACCCAACTGGATATGACCCTTAGCAGTCTGCTCTTGCTGACCCTGCTCTGAGCTGAGGGATTGGACTTAGGCAGTCTCCAGAGGTGCTGCCCAACCTCAGCTATCCTGTGAGTCTATTACCTGGAGGAGCAAGTACTTAGTGAGAACAGAAATGTTAGAAGTTTAAAGCGCTTACTGCTTTGATAGTACCCATTTAGACTGCATCATACACATGCTGTAGCTCTCCAAGACATTTTAAATATTAAGAATGTTGTTGTAGTCCTTCTGTAATAGTTTTTGTTGTCTTTATGTAGTGCACTGGGAAGCCCTTCTCCTTTATGAACAGAAATCAACACAATTAAACTTCTTATCATTAGAAGTACTTTAAAGCTTCCATTTGGCACCTAGAAGGAAAGTTGTCATTCCCAGAAGTTGGTCTGGAAGTTTGCTCATGTGTTCAAGAGAGGAGCTAGGCTCATGTGTCAGTCTACTATCACTATTTCATCTATTCTCAAAGTATGAAATCATGGCTAAAGAGGCTTACTAATCGTTCTTTTCCAAGAGATAAAAACGGAGTATTAAGTCGTAGCTAGCAATTATTCTAAGAAACAAAAGGAAAAAAAGATGTGGCTATGCATTTATTCAGAATTTTCAGTAAGTAATGGCCGTGTAATATGAAGCCTGCTACCCCACCATGTAGATTTTTTTTTTTTTTTAAATGTGATACTGTGTAGCAGACTCAAGCAGTTGAGTCTTGATGTGTCCTGCAGTGTGTAACAGATTCTACTTGAGACTTGTTTGGTGACTATGACCAAGATGCAATGAAAAGCTTCATTGGATGACATTACTCTAGAAAATGGCATTGTATTTTCTATGGAACTGGTAGTAACTCTCTCATTTATCACCATACAGGGCCCTGTTATTACATTCTGAGAGCTTGAAGTCTTTACTTGTTTTTAAGTAGAGGGTAGAATTGTTCCTGATTCATAAAGGAAAATTAGTAGATTAAAATGCCCATATGTGAGGACATAGGCATACAGACTATGCTAATATACTAAATGACTGTAGTCCAGTTAAAGTACCTAGAAATACCATTATGGACTATGCGTAAGAATCATAGAATCACAGAATGCTTTGGGTTGGAAGGGACCTTTAGAGGTCATCTAGCCCAACCCCCCTGCAGTGAGCAGGGACAGCTTTAACCAGATCAGGTTGCTCAGAGCCCCATCCAACCTGACCTTGAATGTTTCCAGGGATGGGGCCTCCACTGCCTCTCTGGGCAACCTGTTCCAGTGCTTCACCACCCTCAACGTAAAAATTTCTTCCTTCTATCCAGTCTAAATCTACCCTCCTTTAGTTTAAAACCATTACTCCTTGTCCTGTCACAACAGGCCTTGTTAAAAAGATTGTCCCCATCTTTCCTACAGGCCCCCTTTAAGTACTGAAAGGCCACAATCAGGTCTCCCCGCAGCCTTCTCTTCTCCAGGCTGAACAACCCCAACTCTCTCAGCCTGTCCTTGTAGGAGAGGTGCTCCAACCCTCAGATCATTTTTGTGTCCCTCCTCTGGACCCGCTCCAACAGGTCCATGTCCTTCTTGTACTGAGGGCTCCAGAGCTGGACACAGTGATCCAGGTGAGGTCTCATCAGAGCAGAGCAGAGGGGCAAAATCACCTCCCTTGACCTGCTGGCCACGCTTCTTTTGATGCAGCTGAGGATTCGCTTGGCTTTCTGGGCTGCAAGCACACATTGTTGGCTCATGTCCAGCTTTTCATCCACCAGTACCCCCAAGTCCTTCTCCGCAAGGCTGCTCTCAATCCCTTCATCCCCCAGCCTGTATTGATATCAGGGGTTGCCCCATCCCAGCTGCAGGACCTTGCACCTGGCCTTGTTGAACCTCATGAGGTTCACACAGGCCCACCTCTCCAGCTTGTCCAGGTCCCTTTGGATGACATCTCATCCTTCTGGTGTGTCAACCGCACCACTCAGCTTGGTGTTGTTGGAAAACTTGCTGAGGGTGCACTCGATCCCACTGTCTGTGTCATTGATGAAGATATTAAACAGGACTTGTCCCAGTACGGACCCCTGAGGGACTCCACTTGTCACCAGTCTCCATGTGGACATCGAGCTGTTGACCATGACCCTCTGGATGTGACCTTCCAAGCAATTCCTTATCCACCGAACAGTCCACCCATCAAATCTATATCTCCCCAGTTTAGAGAGGATGATGTTCTGGGGGACTGTGTCGAAGGCTTTACAGAAGTCCAAATAGATGACATCCGTTGCTTATCCCTTGCCCACTGATGCAGTCACTCCTTCATAGAAAGCCACTAGGTCGGTCAGGCAGGACTTGCCCTTGGTGAATCTGTGCTGGCTGTCTCGAATCACCTCCCTGTCCTCCATGTGCTTGAGCATAGCTTCTAGGAGAATCTTTTCCATGATCTTCCCAGGCACAGAGGTGAGGCTGACAGGTCGATAGTTCCCAAGGTCCTCCTTTCTTCCCTTTTTAAAAATGGGCGCAACATTCCCCTTCTTCCAGGCAGCAGGGACTTCACCTGACTGCAGTGACTTTTCAAATATTATGGAGAGTGGCTTGGCAACTACATCAGCCAATTCCCTCAGGACGCTGGGATGCATCTCATCAGGTCCCATAGACTTATGTACATTCAGGTTCCTGAGGTGGTCTTGAACTTGATCTTCCCTTAAGGCAGGAGGGGCTTTACCCCCCTGGTCCCCATCTTTCAGTCCATTGATTCGGGAGGGGTGAGGAGAGAGGTTGCTGGTGAAGACCAAGGCAAAAAAGTTGAGTACCTCAGCCTTCTTGTCTGTTGATACTAGTTTGCCATTCTTGTTCATCAGGGTGGGTACGCTTTCTTTAACCTTCCTTTTCTGGTTGACATACCTGTAGAAGCCCTTCTTGTTATTCTTTACATCCCTTGCCAAATTCAGCTCCAGCTGTGCCTTGGCTTTCCTGACCCCATCCCTACACAACCGGGCAGCTTCCCTGTACCCCTCCCAGGACACCTGTCCCTGCTTCCACTGCCTGTGCAGTTCCATCTTACTCTTTAGTTTGACCAGCAGGTCTCGACTCAGCCATGCTGGTCTCTTCCCTTCCTTGCCTGATTTCTTACGCTTGGGGACTGAGAGCTCTTATGCTCTACGGAAGGTGTCCTTAAAGATCTGCCAGCTCTGTTCCGTTCCCCTGTCCCTGAGGACCGTTTCCCAGGGGGTCTTTCTGACTAACTCCTTGAAGAGCTGGAATTTTGCTCTCCTAAAATTTAGGGTCCTGACTATACTCTTCACTTTTCCCTTATCCCTCAGGAGTATGAACTCCACCAAAGCGTGATCACTGCAGCCCGGACTGCCTCCAGTCTTGACAGCACCGACGAGCTCACTTGCATTGGTGACCATCAGGTCCGGTATTGCATCCCCTCGGGTAGGGGTGTCTATTACCTGGCTTAGGAGGTTATCCTCAATGCATTCCAGGAATCTCCTGGATTGCCTACAGCTCACTGTGTTACTTTTCCAGCAAATGTCGGGGTGGTTGAAGTCCCCCAGTAGGATGAGAGTCTGCAAGCGCGAAGCCTCCCGGAGTTGGAGGAAGAAGGCTTCGTCAGCAGGCTCCCCTTGATCAGGCGGCCTGTAGTAGACACCAACCACAAGGTTCCCTTTGTTGCCTCTGTCTGATTCTTACCCATAAGCTTTCGACCTGCTCGTGACTATTCTTCAGGGACAGCTCCCCAGTTCTGATATTTTGAGTATCACAGAAGCAATTAAACAAAACAGCTATAATTCTAGTGCTTTTCTCCACCTTTGCAAAACCGAAACCACACAATTTAACAATGCTATGTATTTTAACATGACCAACTGAAAGTGGTGTAAACAAGTGTATCTTTTCCAGAGGTACCTAATAATAGCAGTGAATTCAAGTAATAATAATCCTCCGCATTTCAGCATTACATGTTTGAAAATGCTGTGCATTGTTCAGTCTCACACCATGTGGAATAAATAGTGATGCGAGCAGTTTCAAGAAAGCTTTAATAATTTTGTGTTAGGTCTATAATGATGGCAGGGGAAGACAGCCATGGTGTGCAACCAGAGATTTGTAGATACTTTGTTGTAGGCTGTTGCTAGATATGTTATCTTTCAAGGGCAGAATATTTCTGCAAAGGAAAGTTGCGAAATCTGCCAGAATAAAAAGATTGGCTGAAAATGTTCAGGATCTCCAGTGTATGTTCTTCATTACGTGGTGCCCAATACAGACTGAAGTGTGCAGTTCCTTTGTGGTTTGTGTTACATCCTCTTTACAACAGATCAGATCTTTCCATATCATCAATCATAACCGCTGCCACTGTACAAATACCCTAGTATGAATCCTAGTGTGTTGAAAACTGTTGGTATGCTACTTTAGAGAAGTATAACTGCATAGTCACAGTCCTGTTTTCCAAAAGACCAGGAAGTTTACTGTTTTTTGAAAAAGGGGAAAGTGTACTTGCAGGCAATGCAGTGGCTGACTACCTGTAGTATAAAATAATTGTTTCGTTGGCTTCAGTAAGATCAAACATCCTGTGAGTTAAGAATGGCTTGTTGGTAATTTTAATACATTTTCTTGAGATCCAGTTAGCCATTTAATTGTTTTTTTTCAGATGTCACGTTCACCTTACTCTCTTGCATGTATTCTGAGCTGCTGGGATGTTAGCTGAATAGTTACTCAGCTGCAGCCAGGAACCTTGGAGACCTTGGGGATAACCACAGTTTTATACTGGAGAAAATATTATGTCGGTGATAGAGATAAATTAGTTGGTCACACTAGTTTTCTTCCATCACACTTCAGAAATTTTTGAATGGTGCTTTCAGAGAGACACTTTTACTTTTTTTTTTTTTCCTGTAAGGGAAACAATAAATTTTGTGTTTTTGTGGCCAGAATGGTTGGATAACTTGAGGCTACTCTTGCTAGACTGTCAGGTAAAATCTGAGACAGCTGTATTGTTTTTGCTAGTTCATCCAGCACTTAATGCTGCTATGTTAAACTCAGTGCTTTCTTTATATTTGAATTTTTCAAAGCTCTTAATAGGAGTTTTAACTCCAAGATGACTGTCTGTAATACCCTGTAAGAGGTTGAATGTGTGTTCCAAGGACAAAACATATTCTAAGAGGTATGCAGAGCTGTCCTTTATTGCTAACTGGACAGCCGTATCTGCTGAGTAAAGTTTGTTATCCTTTCTGGGAGAAGTATTTGTGTATTTTGAGGTGAAGTGTTTTCTAACTCTTGCAGGCATGTTGGTCTTCCTTGCTAAAACATCAAGGCAGATGTCATAGTAGAAATTCTCAGGATAAGCAGAGTTATAACCTGTAATAGTCTTCACGGAATAATATTAATACACCATTAAGAATCAATTCCTTGGTCATTGCAATTTTGTTTCAGCAAACCCTCAAATCTCCTGGTTTTGGTTTTCCATTTTCACTCAAGCTTTCACTGCTTCTTGCTACTAAGAGAGTCTGACTTTTTTTTTTGCCTGTGCTCTTCGCATTTTCAGGCACTGATGCCTTCCTCCCTCTCTGTCTTTGAGTGCTGTCATCTGGAATTTCACGGTGATTAAACAATGTGTTGCCCTTGCGATGCTACTGTTCTCTGTGGCCTCTTGAACTCTAGTATTTTCATCTTCTGTCTGATTTTCCCTGGTTTTGTGTGAGTGGATTGCAGCTCTGGGTTCCACTGCCGCCACTTTGGTTTCCTTGATCCCGAAGAACATTTCTTTTGTCTCATTTGAAGCCTAGTTTTTCTTTTTTTTGCTTCTGATTTCTGTGTCTGACTTATTTTAGTTATAGGCCTTAGAGGGGGAAATAACAGTTTTGCTGCCAAATTAGTCTAAGAATATTGCCTGTAATACACTGTACAGAATTTCATCTGCTTTTATTCCTGTGATGGAAGTTCACCTAGATGTGGCCTTCTACTTTAAGGAAGTAATTAGAAACAAACAAAATTTATAACTATGGAGAAGAGCCTGACCTCCTTGTTGCCCTTTTAAAAACTGTTTTGCAAATTTGTTTGCTAAACACTTGTTTATTGTGCCAATAAACAATTGCAAAAATGATTTTACAAGTCATTGTAAGATTTAAGATTCTCATAACTAGGTTGCTGCAATGCATGTGTCAGTCTTCTGTGCACCATTAGGTTATTTTGCACAGGTTGTGGTTTAGTTGAGGCTCTTATGGGAAGGACTTTTTGGTTGCTGTAATTCAGATTATACTTAAGTGATATCATTAGCTGTATGGTAAGTGTCTTTTTGCTGGGTCATGCAAAGCACCAAAGATTTTTCCAGGCAGTATGTTTTCTGAAGTTTTGCTGAGTCTTGCTTTACATGGCAAGAGTAATGAATCTTCTTCCTTTGGTAACCTGTTCATTATCTAATGAACGTGCCTAATGAGAAATATCAAGAGAGAGTCTAACATTTTTATTATATTTATTTCTTCTTAAAATACAAAGTTTACAAAAAATTTTAAATAATCACCTTATTCTCACTTGGGTTGCTGGGGTGTTTTTTTGACACTTTTCCTTATGTTCTGGACTTCCCTTGAGCAAGTAAATGACAAGTTTTTGCAGGTATAAGTCTTAAATAGTATATTTCTGCATCAAGAGAAGTGACCTTACAAGTATCTATGTACAAATGTGGACAGAGCTTTAAAAGATTTTAAGTTAAGCCTCCAGATTGATATTACTATAGTGCCTTCCTACTTTTCTCTTTCCTCCTTTCTTCTCCTGTTTGGGCTGCAGGTACTGGTGATGGTCTGCAGTCCATTTGATGGAATGTATTTGTCCTTCCCTTTTGCCTTTCCTTTTCTCACCTACCCAGTGTCTCTGTTTGTTACAACTTCTCTAGTATTGCCTGTCTTTAATTTCTACCAATATCATATCCTGTCTTGTATTATCTGTTGTTCTCATCTTTGTCCTCTTCAATTCTAGTACTAAAATTTCTGAGAAAGCATTTGCGCAGCTACAGAAGTGCAAGTAATTAAGATTGTTCCACTGCCTTCTTGTTCAGCTTGAGATCCAGCTCATTTACTTTTACTCTGTTTTTGCAGATTGGCCCACTGTACAACAGAACATAATTTCTCTTTCTGTACGCAGCCTTACACCTTTCCCCCCCCACCCCCTGCAGCATTTTTCAGTTGAAGTTACCGAAAAAGAAACCCCACACCTGCAACCTTTTGCCCAAGAACCAAATAACCATCCTGCAAATCTTTCCTATATCTTTTTCCTTTTATTGGAAAACTGGGACTTGATTCACTTGCCTAACTATAGGTGTCTTACTCTGTTTGAGGTTCCCTAGAGTATCTTGCTTGTCCTTTTCAGCTGCTGACCCAAAGGGCACTGATGTCTCTGAAAAACCTTGTGTCATAGCTACTATAAATATGCCCTGAGACATCTCAATTGACACTGAACAACTTGGTTAAACAACTGAACCAAGCTCGTGGAGACTGAGTCCCTTGCAGCTTTGCATGTAGTGGTGTAGCTAGGATTTTTTCTGGAGTGTCACAGAGGTACAGAGAAGGGGTTTTTTTAACTGTGCAATCAAATACCTTTTTTTCAAACTGTCTTTCTATTAAGAGATGTCTTTCAGTCTTTAATTCTGACTTTTCTGCCTTTCCTTTTCTGATACCTTGATTCACATGTGAAGTCAGAAATGAAGCTCAAAAGCATCCTGGCCTATTGCTACCAGATGTTGTCTCTAAGCTTCAGGAATATTTCTGACTTCCACTAAACAACCTGTAAAACGTTGAAGCTACACTTGGTTTACTGTTATAGGATTGTTGTTTATGGTCAGGTGAGCAAAGGTCCCACAGTACTCCCAGACACCATTTCAGGGTAGCTGTCCTCCCGTGTGGGCAGAAGTCCTGCTTCAACTGATCATTTTAAGAGGAGCTTCTGAGGCTTAATTATCCTTCTCTGCTTGAGAGAAGAATAGCCTGGCAGCAGCAACACCACAGCAAAAACAGAATTACTCCTGTATCTTCCAGTAGTAGTTTTGTATTTACCAAAGTCGTATTGTCATTTCAGAAACTGTATCTTTCTTGCCAACCAATTAATAAGGGGCTCTATAGGTAGTGTATTACTATATTTGACTTAAAACCTGTAGAGCAAAAATCTTTAGGGTAGAATCCAGTGACAAGTCAGCAGGTCTGCATTTAGTTCATTTAAATCCTTTCATACAGCTGACTACGCTGACTTAGTATCTTGGTTGCAGATCGTAGTGAATAACTGATTCTTTTTGTACCTGTAAAGACAATTAACAATGTCTGGTTTAGGTAAGAATTTGTTTATAGAGGGGATTGATCAGTGTTTTTTTGTCTACAATTTGTGTGGCTACTAGAAGGGATAGGTTTGCATTCTGAATAGATTAATAATATAATTCTACTTACTATCTTTTTCTTTTTAATATTCAACAAGAGCCATTTCTTTATTTTCCAAGAACTGATTCTGCACATAGGATTGGTCACTTGCATCAACACTGTTCCCTAGTATCTGTGAATGCATTTCATGATCAAGTTGCATTAGATTTTTTGTTTCTTAAAAGCCAAATGGATTGATCTCCTTCATACGATGAATTCCATTCAGATTGGTCTTATTCCAGGCTGCAGTGGACACACACGTTTGATCTACATACTTAATGCTGACTTAGAAATTCTTGGGGTCAGAAGAAGCTGAAGAATATAGATATCCTTTTGAAAGTAGAGTTTAGGAAGTTAACTGATGTGTTGCTTCCTAATTTTGCCGCCTTTAGGTAATCAGGGATGTTAATGCTGTAGCACTCTGAGAACAACATCTTTCAGTACTACCAAATTTACAGTATGGTTAAAAAAAGAAAGAAAAGTACCTCCAAAATGAAGTTATCAGGAGAGGAAAAACTGTATATAGGATAGGCCAGTGGAAAGCAACTGTAAGGATTTAAGAAATTTCTCAGTTTGAGTTACACCCGTCTTGCTTGTAGTCAATCCTTACCACTTTGCTAGACTTGCTTATGTATTTTGATGGATGAGAAAACAACAGTGTTTGTGTGTGTTAAGAGAAATTATAAATTTAAGTATTAATATTTCTATCTTTTTGTCTGTTGGGAGCATATTAACTTTTCCTTTGAAATCCTGTGAAGTATTTCAAAATTTAATGCTGTTTGCCCAAGGAGAGAAAAGGAAGAGAAAGCAATGTTTTTTGGATAATGAAAGCAAAAGATGTATAATATATCCTTTTTCTTCTAAATTTATCTTTGACTCCATAGCTTTAACTTTATTGATTCTATAGTAGCATTTCATTGGAAATGTAATTCCACTGAAGTGGAATTGTCTAGTATGTCTACAGAAATGAGACAAATATGATCTTAGTGTGGAGCTTTTGCTTGCATTGTTCTTACACTGGAACGGTCATGGTCAGTAGTACTGTGGAACATCACGCGGTTTGCCTTCTGTCAAGGGAATAAGGGCAAACAGTTGAAACATGAGGAACTACATGCTCAAGTGCTGGAGATGCAAGGAAAAGAGTATTTAGGGCATGTGTTTCATTTAGGCAAGAAAGGGAGAGAATGCAGGACTATATCGGGGGTGGTTTTTTGGTTTGGGTTTTTTTTTTGGTGGTTTTGCTTTCAGAATTAAAATGGTAACAGTTCTCAAACTCTAAGCACAATAATTTTGCAAATGGCTTTATCGGTTGAAAATTTTATGTTTTTATGCCAGCACAATTATATTTGAAGAGGGTAAGCCACAAGTAATATCATGTAAGTATTAAATAAAGTAGTTGTTAAAAAAATATTATTTCTACTAGGTCAGAACAAACTGGTAGCTGGTGATACAAAATATTTAACACCTTATATTTTGTAAGCTCACTGCAGAGACTAGTGTTAATGTGACGTAAAACCAGATTTGCTGTTGCGTTGGCCATTGTGATTGTTTAAATACCTTTTAACTGAGTGTGAAGAAGCGGTTTTTATTTATGTGTCATAGCCCTGCCAAGCAAACTGTTAACTACGGTTTTAATTTCTCTGGCTTGTGGTATTTAACAAGAACAAAACTCAGATTTAGGATTCATTCCCTTAATCTTCAGTCTGACTTGAAATGGTGTATTTTGGTTGAGAATATATAACTTAGGAAAATAGGTCACGCTCATAGTTGTGAATAGGGCAAACTCATTTCTTGGTACCTAAGCTTTCTAGAGTAAAAAGTGTTGCTTTTTCTGTCCTAGTATGGTAAATTAAGCAAGGCATAAGAGAAACTATATGGAAGGGGAGAGCATAGAGCAGAAAAGTTACAGAGGCCGGGGTCACATGGGTGAATGTCTAATATGGTTCAAAAAGAGGTTCTTTTTTCTTTCCTTTTAGCAGCTAGATGAATGTCTTTGGATTCATGGCAGAAGTGAGACTGACTAGAGTAAGATTTAACTGAGGGGATGCTTTTTTCCTTTTTAAATACGGGAAAAAATTGTTCTGAGGTCAGATCTTATCTTCAATAGTAAGATACTGTATTTAACTGACAGACTGAAAACCACTGATGATAGAGAAGCACTGCTCTTTTCTGACTGTTTACATTGAAGTGGAAACACTTTTGTTCTGAACTTTTTTGTCTTTATTGTCACCCAGCCTGTGTGAGGTTTGATTGTAGCAGAATAAATTAGGGTTTACATTTGGTTAAAAAACTTATGGTGTTGTGGGAAGGAGAGTGTTAATGATTCATTAAATGGTATGTTTCTGGTTTAGTTAGAAAATAAGGACAACAGCATGATTTTTTAGGTTCCATGGGGTTGTAAAATGTTTTGAGTATGGTCTCAGCACTAGTGTTTTGTGATTGTATGATTAACAGGCACTGAAATAATAGTTTTATTTATTTTGAAGCCTGGAGAACCCTTCAGTCATGTACTGTGTAGCCTTTTGGAAAATGACCGTAGTACAGAGAAAATTAATCTTGTGATACATGTTGGCTTTAATACTGATATATTGGGTCTCAAAATGACTTCTACTGAAGGGACTTAGGAGTTTGGATTTGAGGCATGTTTACCCTGGGCAAGTAGAAGCAATTCTAGCAATAGTAATAGTAACAGAAAATAAAATACCACAATGTTAATTTTGAGTCTGGATTCTGTCCCTTGTACTGAATAGTTCTTTGATGTCAGTAGGTCATGAAAACTTTTTAAACCAAAATATCTGCATAGCTGGTCACTCACTGTGGATAAGGAGTGAGATGCCACTAGTACTCAGTGGAAGAAGGGGTGTGACAGAAGGTAGTAAAGAAGAACTGTGAGCATGTGAGAGAGGTAGTAGATCGGTTTGGCCAGCTGCAGCTGTGGTGTGCTTGACCTCAGTGTGGCCACACATCACACCTGAGTGGTCGAAGAGGGTACCGTCACCAGCTGTTGGCCCTGGTCCCACAGCAGGAATCACTGCACCGGGATGTGCAGCTGACCTGAACCCCAGATTGTGAAAGTTTACTGGCTAGCATGTTAAACTAGTAATGCCAATTTTAAGTTGCTGTCATACTGGAGCACTGCATATGGTGATGTTCTGGGGGCTGCTGTGAGTTCTCTTCACTTCATGTTGCTGTAGAACTGGAAACACTGGGAAAAAAAGAGTTTGTGCCTGGCTGAACCTTCACATTGCACCTACTGTTGCAGCTTTCCTGAGGTTCATCTGTTAATGTGGAGCTTGCAGAGGTGAATACAGTTTATTGCCAATCTCGCTACTCTAAGCAGAGTCTTGGAGTCACCCTGTGATGTAAGGTTCTGCAGTAGTTTTTCACTAATCAAATATAGAGGTATAATATAAAAATATGCAGTTATTTTGATCCTTCTTTTATTCTAAGCAGCCTTTTGTAGTATCTATGTAGTTGGAGTGCAGCTCTTAGTGAGCTGAGTTGTAGCCTATGTGTACTCCGTTTCCTCAACTCCGTTAAAGCAGGAATGCAGAGAATGAAAAGCATGCAAGTAGCAACTGCAATATGAAAAGCATGTGTTAAATCAGTTACTTAGCATCACATAAGAACATGGCAAAAACACAGATACAATTCTTTCCTTCAGAGTAGCATTGGGCTACCTAAGTCACAAGCCAACCTTTTCATTGTGGTATGTTCCGAGTTATTCATAACATGCCTCCTTATGAAGCAAAGGTCAGTCAAAGAATCTGTTAAGGTGCTGTCGCCTTCAACGTATAACCTCAAGAGTTGCCTGCTCTGTATGTGGAAATTGGTGGGATTGTTGTAAGGACCTATACTTGACTTTTTAATTGTAGGAAATATGAAGAAAAGGGTTGAGTTATGGTGGCATAGGAACTGTCCAGTCTAGTGAACATCAGCTTTCCTGAATTCTTCGTTGATATATTACAGTTTAGGCAGTCTAGTAATTATTTGCTCTTAATATAGGTGTATTTCCTGTTGCAATTTTATGCAGTTTCCTCTAGGATTGGTGCCTGTTCTGTTCTTCTTTTAAATTAAATAAAAGATTGATTTTATGTTGACTGTGTTGGATATTTTAACTGTCAGACCTCTACTCTTTCCTGCGCCCCATACTTATATGTGCTCCTGACATTTGTGAAAGGAAGGTAGGACTGCAGACAGGAGAAAGCCAGACTGCTCTGCTGAGTCGCATGATCCGCAAGTTCATGATTTGGACCGATACTGTAGAGCATACCTACCGCAGACTGGCCGTTGGCTTCTTGGTCATGAGTCCTCATCCTCTGCAAATTAATCTTTACAACATCTTTGCTTCCAGCTAGAGCCAAGATAAGTTTACAGAATATTAGCACTTAAAACTGTCATGTTGAATGTCTTGAGATGGTGACATCACTGAGCCAGCAATGTGGCTTTGTAAGATTTGTTCAGCTAATGCTTTTCTCCAGTTCTGCATTCATAATTTTTGAAAAAAATAAAAAGTGGGTTAACTTTCTCTGAACAGAATTGTTCATAAGGCTTACCACACTGGTTTTACTTTGCTGTGTAGATTTTAAACAAAAGATAACACATAGTAAGTACTGACTTCTTTCTTCTAATGCCTGCTACCTTACAAATCTGCTTTATGCAAAAGCTCAGAGTTATTCTTTCATATCTTCATAAAGAGGAAAGAGTGATTGGGAGATAGAAAAGTAATGCTAGATACATTCTCCCCCCGCCTTGAGCTGTGAGTGTGTTTTTTTAAGAGCTCTCATGCAGATGACTGCCTCTTGACGTATGTGAACTCTGAAGTATGTTTACTGGTGAAATAATATAACCCAAATGTCTTTGAACGATCAGATCAGTAATGAATTGCATATCTCATGACACTGGCAAGGTGAGAAATCAGTGCCAAGCTGTGAAGAAGTTTTGTATTTTTAGTTAATTTTAGTCTCTCCATTTAAATGCATAATACTGCATTTCTTTTGGCCAGAACTTGGATAGTTGGAATTCCTATTGAACTGTGTGTTCTTCCTTCTAAGAGTTGCAGGTGGCGAGGAGAAGAGGGAGTAAGTGCCACTAAGTTTTAAAAGCTCTATAGTATTTTGAAAATCCTGATCTTAGTAGTTTGCATTTGACTATGACTTATGCAAAATGCAGCAATCTAAATGTGGTATTTTTTTGAAACAAGATCACTTTTCTAACTCAGTGTTTTGAGGCAACCCTCAATAGTGTTTGAATTGCCATTTGAGATACGAAGCAATAATGTATTTCATGTTTCATTGCTTGCAGAGTAGGAAGAAGCTGTGCTTCAGGAATTTGACTTCATCCCCCAAAACATCTGATGCTTATCTTGCATGTGAATTTTTGTAAAAATTATATGGATATACACTTCAAATATATTTAATGTAGCTATCAAATTTTATCTTATAAACGTGTATCATATGTACAACATTTTATTTATTTATTTATAAGCACATACATTAAAGTGTAAACAATATTTTCATTTATTACTTTTCAGGGGATATAATTTTCAATGCTCATTATCCTGACCTGCCACCAGATTTTATCTTCGGTGAGGATGCTGAATTTTTGCCAGATCCTTCTGCCTTGCATGTAAGTACTTTGCTGTTTGTGAACCTTACACCATGCAAAGAGACTTGGCTTTTTTAGAATAGCTTCAGCAACAGGAGTTTGTTAACAATGCAGAATAAATTAAAAAAAAAAAAAAACACCAACCTTTTATCTCACTGTTAGGTGAATATAAACACTTTGTCTTCTAATGTGATTTAAAGATGAACCCATAAATGTAGGGGTTGGGTTTTTTTTCAATATTTTAATCGAGACAAGATGACATTTACAATAACTATTCAGAGTATCTTTAAAAAGGTGTCTTTTTAATATCTGACCATCTTAAAAGATCTATTTCAGCAAAAAGGATTGCTCAATTGTGTCTTTAAAAAGCATTCAGTTCCAGACAAAGTAGCATGATGTTGTGATGTGAATTTTTGTTTTCCCATGAGGAACGATAAAACCAGGTTGTATGCTGTTGAAACCACTGTCAGAGAGAGATATCTGCTCATATCATTGTGTTTCCATAAAGACAAAGAAATGTCCTTTTAAAAGGTGGGAGGGTCACAAATTAACTTAATGAGAAAATATTTTTACACAGTCTTATTACTATGGAAGAAGAAACACCACAAGCTGAAAACAAGCTTTTTGTTCACTATTCAAAATTAGCCTCAAGTAGTAAAGCCATGTTTGAAGCTAACAGTGATTATGCTTTTAAAATACTTCTCCCTCTCAGAAATTACTAGTAGTTACTAAAGCCATATAAAGGTATTTTGAAACCCAGAGTGTTTTTCTCTTTTACTCTCCCCCTCAATTTGGGCTCCATTCTTCTGCCTTTGCAGACCTGCAGCCTTGTTTCTGGGTTGACAGTATCGTTTGTCAATAGGGTTTGGGCATATTTTTTCCAATAAGTGTCCAGTGCCTGTGGTTATGGTGCAGAGTTTAGTGGCTGTGTTGGAAAAGTATGCCTTTGCCAAAGAGCTCTACTGTAATTTCTGCTCAGTGACCCACAGAGTAGGTCATGATCTCATTTCTTTTTTTCTCAAAGTTTTCAGCTTTTATTAGAAATGTGACCCCAAAAGCAACTGACACTTTAAATATATTTTATTTTATAGGCCATCTGTAAGGGTATATGGGAATCACTGGCCAAAACAGGCAACTGGGAAATGTCTTCTAATTAAACTTCTCCAGACATAGCATCTTGCTAGGGGAGAGGCTCTTTGCATAGTCCTCTCCTGCAGCCTCTCTTGTGCTTTATCAGCACATCTCCAGTGCAGCTGGGGGATTTCATCATGTATGGGAGCTCCCCAAAATAAGTCAGAGGCTGTCATGCTGTCCTCTTCAGTTCTGGGGTACAGGTGTCATGGGGGAAGAACATGAGGCAGTGGCCACAGAACTGAACATGTCCTTCACATGTGATGTGACAGATGTGTTGTTTTTTGGTTTTAGCTTTATTCACTTCATATTGTTATGTTGAGAAACTACACCATCTCAAAAGAGTTGGTTTTAATAATTATTTTTAGCATACCTAACAGAATTTTTAAAAGGTGAATGTCTCATTTCTTTGCTTCCCTGCTTCCCCCTTTCCTGTTAAGCTCACAGACTCCTTTGGGAAAGAGGCATGGTGCTGCTGAATAGCTATTTTGTTAGGCTCATTTACAGAAAAGGTTTTACTTTATATGACAATTCTAGAATTGTTTTAACACTCTTTTATTTACCGGTTCTCCTATTTTCTCCTTTTTCTGTTTTATTGTTTCACAATCTTACAACCTCCTGAGAAGTACTCAAAGTAGCAACCACTTTCTGCAGTTGATATTAAAGGAAGAGGAGCACTCCTTAATGTGCTGGAAAGCTGAAATTAGTAACAGTAACAGTAACAAATGAGATATTAAATAAAGATAATTTGAGGCATCTTGGAGAAATGCTGTTCAGATGGAGTGTGATATGGTGCCATATTTCTCATGTGAAAAGAAGTCACTAGCACTAGTGATACACAGAGAAACCTGCAAGGATAAAAACACCCTTAGTTTTCTTTCTTTCTTTCTTTCTTACATTGTTCGTTAATGATACTTCTTTTGGGAGCATTGCTTTTCTTCTGCCTAAGCACAGAACAAACTTCCCATCCTCTTCATTGGAAAGCGGCTTGAAGAGCCATTTGCTCCTTGATGCATAATGAGATATTAATCAGCCTATTTGAAAACTAATTAGAAACAAATCAAAAAAGAAATTTGCAAGCCAACAGCTTTCTTTTGGTCATTATGCCTTGCTATAGTATTCAGTATGTAAATGTAACCTTTTTTGATAAGGTCCTTGGTCATTCTCCTGCAGTCCATCCTGATGTTATCAGAGCGTGTTATCTCCACCTTGCAGCTATGGTCTATATGATGTATTTTTGCTTTTTCTTTTCACCTTTTAATGTTCAACATGGTTTGCAGAGTTTTTCTTCAGAATGTTACATTAACAATAACTTGTTTATTATGCTAAGTATTTGAATAACTCCCTTTTTTTCACAAATCTCAGAGCTGTTTAATGAAGATAATTTTAATCGAATTCTAAGATATTGGCAGAATTTTTTAATGTGTTAACATATCTTTCTGACTATAAGTAAAAATAGATTAGTACGTTGAGCATAATGTAATGCTCTTAATCTTGATCAATCTTCAAATACTCTTGATGCAACAGTTCCTGGCAATCGAAACAGAATCTACCATTCACAAAAGCATGTAGATAGTATTAAATGAGGAGTGCAGTCTCTAAGTAAGTAATATGTGCTGCTGGATCTGTGGGAATTCTGACATTGAGCTTTCCTGCGCTGCTCTCAACTGAGTGTCTTGTTTTGAAAGCAGAGAAGTCATCACATGCTGTTACATGGCTTGAGTCAGGCATTATGCTTAGCTTGAAATGAGAACCAGGTACTCCAGATTCCTCAAGCTTGTGTGGCTGTAATAGAGGCTGTCAGTAGACCTCCCTGAAGACATTTGAAAGGCTGTGCTGCAGATCGCTTCAGTCACTCTTTCAGTTTCCATGGCCGTGGGCAGACCTTCAAGTTAGGTTTTCATCTGAGCACGGTAACAGGTGTTCAGTTAAGCAGCTGTTAGCCAGACAGCTAAAACAAGACTCCAAAAAGACTGCATTTTAAAAAGTAGATGCTGTAGGTGAAGACTTCATACTATCTTTTTTCCCCAAAGAATTCCTAAATGGTTGGGCCTGTGTTTCAGCAGTGGGGTGATATGTTGAGCACTCTTGTTGTTATAAGCAGAGCTGATCAACTGCTTTGTTAAATTGGTATTGCAGTTGCAGAATCAAGTAAAAAATGCTCGTTGAAACTCAGCTTTGCTTCTATGTCTTGCACAAATATTAAATCACTTTGGTTTGAAACTCAGGTTGAGTCTCAAGTTCAGCACTGCAAAATACATGCTTCACTAAATGCCCTACCAGAATTGGTTGCTGTGCTGGTTGCAGGGTCTCATTGCATGTGTTCTGATCTTCTAGAATGATGTACAGATTGAGGAGGGACTCAACAGAGGGGCAACCGTTCCTTTTATTTTGGTTTGTCATACAGTTTTAATTACAATCAGAGGGCTAAATTCTTTAGGTTGGTGATGCTATTCATGCTCAAAGCATTATTAGAAATAAACATATTTATTTTCATTAAAAATGTCCTCACCTATCATATGCATTTGATACTTGTGTGTATAGTATGCGTAAATAAAATCAGCTTCTCAGAATGTAAATAGAAAAGTTCTTCCCTGCTCTAGTGTTTATTCATTTTGGATGACAAGTATTAGAAATGTATTTTAAAAACAACCTATGATTCACTCTGTTCTGATTAAAAATTCAGTTGGCACAAAACAAGATTAGTGATTGTGTACGGATGAGATTAATTTGGAGCTCATTACAATGACGCCAGTTTGAGTAAGAAGAATTGTTTGTTATGTTAGCCTAGTTGATTGTTAATGTGAGCCAGGTAATAACTGAAGTGCTTATGCAAAAAGTTAACCCATTTTTCCTGTGATTTTGAAGTATATTGTGTTTGGCAAAGAGGAGACAATAGCGGTATATGTAAGCTAACTGTCAGTTTAAGGATTTGAGATTTTTAGCATCCTACTGCAGGTCTCCAGCTAGTCTCCCCAGAACTATTCTGCCTACCCATTGCTATCAAAAAGGCTCTGTTAGCCTTAGTGGGGATGGAGGCAAGAGGACATTAGCATTTCCTGAAACCCAGTAAGTGTTGAATGTGTCCTTGTGGGCTAGTATATATGGGAGTACTTAGAGCTGCATTCATGTGGAAGGAAGGCTTTGCCATCACAGAACTTCAGAGCATGGGCCACTGCAGTTCTCATGCCAGTACGTAGTGTTGGGAAGACTGTTTCCCCTTGTCTAATTGTTAATACTGAGTACAGACTTCAGTCATTGTGGAGTTGATTCAGCCAATTGTGCTACTCAGGTGTATTGGCTGTCATGCTCTATACCTTGTGTACAGCAATGCTTATTTTAATTTCTTGTATCTGTAGTTATTAGACTCTGTATTTATAATTTGGCTGTATAATGTCATGAAGGCTGTATTGTTTTCTGTAGCTGTGTTCAAAATCTTAATTATTATTACTGTTGACTTACTAAGTTAGCTTTTAATGGGTAGTGAAGAGATCCTTTAAATATCTCCCTCTTCCATAATTGTTCTTCATTTACTATCAGGTGCATGAGACAGATGTTTAACAGCATCGATTGTTCCTGTGCTCACAGTAGCTACAAAAAAAGCCCAAACACCCCTTATATTACCTAATGCCATTTGAACTATTTTGTACTAAAAAGTTTGGCTGTTGTATTGTTGGCAAAGATGCAGGTGTTACGAGTTTTAGTATGAAAGCCCCTACATAAGGTCAATGAGCACAATGGCTTTCAGAATATGACTTTAAAGTTGTGGCGGTGGGTTCTCTGGGAAATGTGTGGGTAAGTTTGAACTATTTTAGCATTACTATCTCTTCTGCTTGCTCTATTTGGGATGCCAGCAGCAGATTTCATTCTTGGACCCCTAACCTACCACTCTTGTACTGAAAGCCTTAAATTACTTCTGTTTCAGTTGAACTTGGGGAATTTAAGTGAAATAGAATGCAGGATTGGATCCTGCATTTTATTAGAATTTTTTTTTCTTATTCTGAACTTCTTTATATTCACATTTTTTGTATTCACTTTTCAGTCTTGTCTTGACTTTATATGTCAAAATGTGTTTTGATTATTTATAATCCAGTGCTATTTATTGTTTAAGTTTCTAAACCAAACATGAATTCTGAAAACTGTTTATTCCTGTCCTTCTATATTGATCCTACCCATTTGTATATGTGGGGGATAGATGTGTGTGTGTGTATATATACACATATATGAGATAAACTCTGTGTAAGGTTAGGTTCTTTCTATGCATATGGTCACTGAGGCGTTGCTGAGGTTTGTCTGATACAGATAGGCAGTGGTGACAAAGTCACATTTTATACCATCACAAGAGTAATTTAATTCAGGAGCTTTGCCAGCAGAAGGCCGTTTTGGCAGGTATTGTTGGCATTTATGGTATACATTTTTGTCAATGTTTTCAAACAATAGAGCTATGCCAGTACAACATTCCTCTTTAGGCCAGACCTGAAAGAATCTAATTTTGAATGTATTTCGGTCTCGTTTTGGTGTCTGAGCTCCACACAGTTCCCCCAGGGAATCCTCATTTGTTTCCTTGACCCAGCTAGCAAGGGGTGTCATTAACCAGGCACAGGTTTTCTGCCTTTTATTTTTGCTGTGCTTGTACTGGGTTTAAAATGTGAAATCCCCAAAAGAGGATTCTGGCTGGGAATCCTCTCCTGGGGTAGCCTGGCCAGCTTGACTACGGCCCGTGTGAGGCCAGCATTCAGGAGGTCCTTCTGAGAAGTCATACAGTGCCAAGAGCGAATGTTAGGATTGACTGTGTAGCCGTGTGGTAAAGATGGAGCCTATACAAAGAGTTCAGCAGAAAGAATTCAAGAAAGATGACATAAACCAAGTTTTTCCTATCATCTTTCCATCTCTTCTTCCTTCAAGGCCTTTGTACATTGGGAAATTATTCCTTTTTCTCCTTGTTGTAGTCTTCTGAATTTCTCTTCTAGCCTTTCCCTTTTATTTTTCCTCTTTGTCCATAATTATTACTATTTATAGGGCTGAGAGTTAGCTACCTTGTATTACTTTGTCATTTTCTATTCATGTAAAATCATTGCATATATTTACCTCACTTCCTTTTTCCAAAATTTCAGCATTTCCTAGCACAGTTTACAAAACTTGGCTTTCTATCTCAAATAGTAAGCAGAAGAGAATATGCTGAGGTCAGAAGTTCTGCTTTAGTTAATCACAGTGTTTTGGCTGGACTTTTCACCTAACGAATCCAGAAATTGAAAAAACTTCTACAGTTTGATCATTTATTTAATTTTGAGGGACAAAAATATATGATAAGCCAGGCAGTTTTGCCTTTCTTGCTTAAATCTTGCTAGTGTAGAATGCAAAATTAATTCCATTAGTTCTCCAAAGGTCTCAGTGGGGAAACATTTCCTTTCATTTTTTTGGCACAAGCTTCTCTGATAATGCAGTTTCTCCCTAGAATATGAAAAATCTAGAATATTAGCTCTTAAAATATAGTATTTCAATCCAGGAAATACTAATTTTAGGAGAACACTAGGAATGTGCGTGGTTCATTTGACTGAAGGATGGCAAAGTGGGAGAAAATGGTTTTCTGCCACACTAACTAATGTCCATGTGTTGAGAAATTTAATCATCTTGCACTATTAAAATAGGGGAAAAACATATAATGGCTTTCCATTCATAGTGTTGTATTAGGGGAAAAAAAAAAAGATAATTTTCTTTTTTCACATGAGTTTGACCATCTTTTTCATGGTCTTGCAGTTAGATGGGCCAGAAGGTTGGACTAGAATAACAGGATGCTTAAATCTTAATGTAAAGGCTGAAAAAGATGTTTAGGTTTATGTTTCTTTCAAGCTATGTCTGTTTAGCTTACACCTGAGCCCAGAGCACTGCCCTCCTGAATTTCTGGATCTTATCTTGAATTCATGTTGAATTAATCTTGATTTCTTAATGAATTCAGTCATTTCTTAGGTGGGCGCAGTTGCTACCGGGCTTGAGAAAGCCTGCTGTCTCTCTACTAGAACCAAACTGCATGTCTGAATGAGTGTTTTTTCTTTTGCTTCTCTAGTGTAAAATTGAGTAGCATATCCTGAAGTTCTGGTAAGTGGAGAAGGAGCACTTACATAGCCAGGTATTAGTCTTAGCTGAGAGCTGCAGTATGAGCACTAGCAAAATCATCACTCATCTCTTAATTACCAGAGTTCTTGCATGGCAGGAGGGATCACGTGCTCCCCTTTGCAGCTTCATTCTTCTCTGACCCTGCGGTCCCTGGAGACTGGAAAGGCTAGATGTGGGCCAACCTTGCATCCAATCCTGGGTGTGAGAAATAGCTGAGCAGGCTGTCAGTGAGCTGGTACACAATCCAAAGCTTAGGCTGTGCCTAAACCTATATTCTATATATAGTCAAAGCTCTGTTAGGTAGCTTTGCCAATACACTTTTTTTTTTTTAAATGCTGTTCAGCATGGGACCCTTGCATGACTAGAATCTGAATGCATTTCAAACTTAGTTGTTTTCTTTCTTAACCCCCTTTATTTAATTTAGTGCTTTATTTAATTTAGTGCACTGTTTAATTTACTGGTCCAGTTAGATACTCATTATTTCCATCTTCTTGGTGTTCCTTCCAGTTCTCCAGTATGTTTGCCTGAGTTTATGTGCAAACTCCTTAACTTTAATAGAGCCAGGCAATTGATCTCATTACAGCACTTACCCAAATGTTTCAAGATTTCCTCTGGAAGCCCACTTCAACATCTGATGGTCCTCCAGTCCACTTATTCTGTAGGCTGTGAGAATATGCCATCAGAGATACAGTCAGTCTATAGTAGTACCCTGTACTAATATATCTTGTCTTAAGGAAAAGTGCTACCAACATGAACAAGAGAAAAATGTAAGTTGTGAACTGTGTGGTTATGTTAGATAACAAACTGGGGGTGGTGAGGGGAGAAGGCCTTCAAATATTCTTTAAGGGATAGTTGGAGTCACTGAATCTGCAATTATTCTTGTAGGCAATGACTCTGTTGGGTCTGTGACTTGCTCCCTCCCAACATCAATTGTTCATGTTGCTGGATATTTTCACAAGGGCAACTCGCAGTCCATGAAGACAAAACAAAAGCTGCTCCTTTGCCTCGTCTTTTCTATCAGTTTTCAGAGACTGTGACCACTTTCAGAGACTTTTCACCACTTCTCATTTAAGGAGCTGTGCCTGGCAAGTCCTCCACTACCTTTTTCAAAGACATCTGCATCTAGTGCTATCCCCTCTATGATCAGGGTGGGTTACTGTTACTCCTTTTCTGTAGGAACTCTTAAAGGGATTTCTAGCCTTATGAGAAGGGTAGGTTTAGAAAGCACTTGGAGGAAACAATGGAACTTGCTCAGATTTTCTCAGTGTATTACACTGCTATTAACACTGTGAATGCCTCTCTCTGTTAGCAATGCTTTTTTGTGGCCAGTGAGGTTGATCTAGCAATGCCCAAGTCTCCTTCACTGTCTCTTCCCAGTATATTCGATAGGCATCATTTTTCCCTCCAAGAAGCACAATTTTCTTCAGTTACCACTAATGGTTGCCTGAGGAAGCAACAGGATTGAGCAAACAAAAGACTCTTCGGGTGGATGGTGTTGCATTGGAGGGAAAATACATGCTGCAGCATAAATTCAGATTGCCAGTTACCAGACACTGATGCCTAAATGTGTTCAGGTAGTTATATGTATATATAATATACCTGCTTTTCAGGAAATAAAGACCTTGCTCGTGGTAAGGGTGGTATAATGAATTCCAGCATATCATTGACTTTCAAGTAATTGTTAGTTTAAGCCAAAAATGTAAAGTTGGGAACCCAAGCCAGACGTATGAAAGCAGAATGTCTTATTTGGAAGTCTGGGAGTGCAATAATAATGTTGGTATTGATAATTCTTTAATATGAACCAGCAAACTGATAATGTAATTATTACTTTTTTGCTTCAGTTAATTAAAATAGAATCATACTTTGCTTGAGCAATGTTTTATTAAAATTTGGAAAAAAATTATTATTAGAGAAACTGGCAGAAAATTAAAGGATTCTGGCCCTGATGTGTAATGGTACTGGCACAATACACTCTGCTTCCTTGCAAGAACTCTAGAACAGTAAGAAATGGCTTGGCTTGAAGGCAACAGCTTGTTAGCATTCTAGAAACACGTTTACAAGGCTTTCTTTCTTTATTTTTTCTTAAGAAAAGATCAAATTTAGCACAGTCTTCCTGAATTGAGAATACATTTAAATTCAATGCAGTATGCCCATTGAATTCAAGTTGTTGAGCCATGATAATTCATTTTTCTGTAAAGTTGGTCATTGCTTATGAATATGCAAGCAGAAAAGACTTTTAAATTAACTGATTACAGAAGGTCAGTTAGAAATAATCATTCTGTCTGATAATGCCATTTTATATTTGATTAAATTCCAGACTGTGAATTCTCATATAATTTATAATTGTACTTTTCTCCAATGGGATTAGTTTAGGCTTGGGACCCTGCAGGTTCTTTCCTTCAGAAAATACTGTTGGGGCAAAGAAATGTCTTTGCACTCAAGATAATTTTCAAAGAATCTATTCATTTCACCAAATGGACAAGGGCACAAGCTATATTTTCTTTTCTTTTTACTGGTCTAAATTTCCACCTGTATTTGTTTCAAAACCTCTCTTTGTTTTACTCATTCTTTACATGCTTTTAGGTCTGCATTTCCTTGCTATCTTCCATCTCAGATCTTAAGGCGTATCTGTTCTTTTTTTAAAGGTAACCACAGAAATGTAGTTCAAATTTAGTCAACATCTTGTGTCTTTTGCAGTCTTAGTGTTCATAGAGTTTTACATTAGTTTTGCCATATACCTGTCTTCCCAGAGGTGCACCTTTTACTTGCATAAAGGAACCAAATGACTGTTCTGTTCTTATACTGCTTTTTTGAGAAGAGATAACTAATTTGCATTAATTTGTCTGGTATAGTAGAGAAATAATTTTGATTTCCAATGTTTTATGATTTACACAATGGTATTGTGTAAATGTTTTCTTTAGGGACTGTATTTTCAAGACCCTATAAAACTCTCATGTAGCACAAATGTGAAAATAAAGATGGAAATACTGCTTGGCCAGTGAGATGCACCATGTGATATATTGATTTTAATTTACGGGATTTTGGGAGAGGAAAAAATGGTTAGAAGAAAACAGTTCTGCCTATGCCACCCAACAATAAATGCTCAAGGGGTGGTAGTGGACACTGTCCAAAACATTAGATGTGAAGGTTCTGCCTCTTTGCTGTAGCTAAAAGTACTTGTTTTGACAGGAAAGGAAAAACCTCAAGAACTAATAAGAGTTATTTTAAAAGGGACTCTTGAAGTAAAGCATTAACATCGAGACAGTGGTCTGTTCTCTGGTCCACTGAGGGTCTGAGGAGTTGGGGCCTGTTCACGCTACCATCAGTGCGTGATGAGTAAGTCTTTAGGTAACAGATGCATGTGTGTATGTCTTGCGTTGAAATTAATCTTGTCTTCATGCTTTGTTCCTTTTACTTGCCATGTCTAGTTAAATATGTATGCCTCTGGTAACAGACTCCCAAGGGGGAAAAGTGCTCTGTGCTCATGTGGATTAACTAATGATTAGTGCACTGAATTCCCTATCCCACGATTTATACGTGCTGAGGGAATTAAGAAATTCCTTCTCGGAACAGGTAAAGGTACCATCTGCTGTCTGAGAGGTGTGCTGGGAGGTCTGGAAAGGAACAAAACTTGCTCTAATCCCTTAGCAAAGTAGGACAAGAAATACTTACGCATGCCAAGTCTTTAGGAGATTAATTAGATAGTATTGTACTCTCTCTTTTGACAGTAGGCAGTTGTAGCTTTTAAGGGTCTGATTATCTCGTGAGAGAGCTCTGTGGGAGAGAGGCAGACTTTTTCAGGAAGAGTGCACAACTTAAAAAATGCTCTTCTGGGCTCAGCTTCGCAGTTTCTGCATCTCCAGAGCAGCCTTAAGGTACAAAGATCAGCTATCTCTTAACTGCTCCTACAGCAGGGCATAGGAGTAATTAGTAACCTTTGGAAGCTGAGTTAACTCCTTTTTCACGTGAATGGTACTTGAGAGGCAGTGGTCCATTTATTCTAGATGAATGCAGAAGAGTGTTCTCTGTGTGTCAGATCTGTTGGGGTTTATTTTAGAGTCGCCTTGGGTATGCGATCATGAATCAAGAATCACACTGTGTGGCCAGTGGAAGAAAAGAGGGAAAATAATTTTATACAAAATGTAAGGTGCTTTCCACAAAGGAGAATTCATTTCTTAGTATGTTGTTTTCCTGCTCTGTATTTTCATGCTAATTCAAGGCCTTCAGGTATTTGAGATTTCAGCTAAGCGTTTATAAGCTATTGTAATTTCTGCATCAAGTTTTCACAGCCTCTCACTAAAAACAAAAAATAAAATACTGAGTATCCCAAGCTTTGCTTTATGCAAACTTTTTATCTGTTATACACAATAGCTAGTAGAGCACACAAGGTCTGTAAGTTCTTTGGTTGTATTTGTGATGACAGAAGTGCTCCTGAGTTGAACTGTTTTTATGAAATGTTAAGTTTTGATGTTTGTGTGTGCCCAAAAATGATCATTTCAAGCAGATCACTCCAGAAAGTTGTTCCAGTGGTGCTTTGGGGGAGGGGGATATGAAGAACCTGTGAAAATAAGATGACAAGTAGATGGCATGTAGGTTTACAGTGATTGATTTGAAACTGCAGCCTGTAGGATGTTTAAGTGCTGGCTGCTAAGAAACTGAAGCCTTTGAAGTTGTTATAACACTCCAGCCCTGCAAATACTGTGAAAAATATCTGTTGATAGAAAGATGTGAGCATATGGCAGATAATTATCCTGTGCCGCCTTCTGTGAGCAATTTCCCCATGGTGGCCCGTGAAGACTGTAGCAAAGCAGGGACTGAAAACAGATATCCCAGTTTCTAGACAAATGCTGTAACCACTGGACCCATATCTCCTCTGTATTTATATGGAGCATAAGTGCTGATATCACAGTGTAATCTTTCTCATTTCAGGTAAAAACTTAGATTGGTACTGATTTTAAGCCACTGTAGGATGCAAGTTTTGTGCATGTGGTGTACAGAGATATGAAAAAAATGCAAATCTGTGCTTACGTTCTTCTTTATGATAATTCTGGATGAAAGATGCTATAGAAATGCATTACCACTGCTATGGGCTTGGGAGGTTTTGTTTACTGACATTTTCTCGTGAAAGTTAATTTCTTGCTTAGAAATATAAAAGTACACTAACTTAAAATAAGATCTTGCTGTTGTTTCCTGTAGTATAGCCAGGAAAAACAGTTACAATCTGTCTTCTTTAAAATCACATTCCTGGAAGATATTCTGGCAACCTGGATATTTAAACACATTTCAAAGAAAAACAACTTCAGATCAATTAGAAATTGTTATCATATTTTCTTTCCGATAGCATGGAATTATAGTTTGCTGCAGACATTGCCTGGAGTTATGAAATAAGCAATAACCTGGGAAGGAGGCTATGAATTAGCTGCTTATGGAACACGAGGTGCATTATGTTCTGAAAAAAGGGGGAATAGGTAATCACGGACACAGAGTAGTTTGCATAGGTTCTTGATTAGCTTTTTGGAAGGATAAAAGAAAGACTGCAAAGCACAAAATGTTCCTGAGCAAAACTTAGATGTGGTTTCTTTGCCAAAAGTTGAATAGTATGGCTACTTTGGAAAGCTAAATTCTGCATGTCTTTGCTAGTAGGGCTGAGAAGCTACTTTGTGGGGCTTTTTCACTTGCCTCACCTCTAAGATGATCTCGTTAAAACTCATACTGTCTGGCTGCAAATTTTGTTTGCCTCTGTTTGAAATCCGGTTGGTGTCATTGCTATTCATTTAAATGAGTTCCTGTTGAAATGGCTTAAACTGCACTCTCTGTAGGTGGCCTTATAATGTCTTTACCTCTTTATACACACTTTAAGTGAATTCATTTTCTCAACACTTTGGTCGTATCTGATGGTCCAAAATCCTTTCCCTATCAAACTGCTCTCCTTCTATGCAGCCAACTCCTGTCATGAGACAGGATGAAGAGCCAGGGAATTCAAAGATTGACTTTGCACCCCAACAAAATCTGTGGGGTTATACTTATTAGTGAAAATTATGCTCTTCGGTGAGCTTGTTTAAATTAATATCTGGCAGATCTTCAGAACAGATCTGAATCACTTCGGATTTCTCCAATGTGGACACAGTTTAATGGATGCCTGTGGTGTACTAGTCTCTGCATAATAGCTGAATATTCTTTTTCTATTTATATTGCCACACAGTGTGAGGTGGAGGGCAAAATTAGTGGATGTACATGCTATTTCGCAATTACTCTAAGATCTAGATAACTATTTTCTCAAAGACCTTTTCCTGAAACTTAGTCCAATTCTGAAAAAAGTTAGCAGTTGCCAGAGGAGCTTCTGCCACAAAAGAATACTCAACTTCCTTATGTTGAATTGCTTACTCACAGATAGGTCAATAGTTATTGGTCATCTACTGTATGACAGTAGCTACAACTATGTAGGCAACCATGCTTCTGGAGACTGGTCTGTCATAAAATCATAGAATGCTTTGGGTTGGAAGGGATCTTTAGAGGTCATCTAGTCCAACCCCCCTGCAGTGAGCAGGGACAGCTTTAACTAGATCAGGTTGCTCAGAGCCCCATCCAACCTGACCTTGAATGTTTCCAGGGATGGGGCCTCCACTACCTCTCTGGGCAACCTGCTCCAGTGTTTCACCACCCTCATTGTAAAAAATTTCTTCCTTCTATCCAGTCTAAATCTATCCTCCTTTAGTTTAAAACCATTACTCCTTGTCCTGTCACAATAGGCCTTGCTAAAAAGATTGTCCCCATCTTTCCTATAGGCCCCCTTTAAGTACTGAAAGGCCGCAATAAAGTCTCCCTGCAGCCTTCTCTTCTCCAGGCTGAACAACCTATCGTATGGCAGTTCTCGTTCCATTACTTTTCCTGTAGGCCATTTTGAATTCATTCCTGTAGACCATTTTGAGTTCATTCCTGTAGACCATTTTGAATTCATTCCCTGATTGGAAAAATGGGGATTAGCCAGTCATCACAGATGACATTACCAGGCTTTTGTGTCCACAAGAAAATATGTAGTTGTTTTCTGATGCTACTAAACCTGCTACTAAAGTGGACTGCTTAAGATGAGGTAACAATTTACCTTTTTAGAAAATGAAAGTTACAAAAGTTGTGGTATGGCCAAGCCAAAAGCCAATTAAAAGGTTGAAATTAAGATTTGAAGTGTGGAGTTGCTCCTAGTTTTAGTGGAGCTTATGGAGAGACATGCGAGCAGTGTCTAGACAGAATTGTTTAATTGAGCCTCAATCTTTGTGCTCAGAAACGACAGATTAGGTGTTCTATAATATGCTGAAAAAATGATAACATTAAAAATGGTCGTAACCAGTCTGTGATGTGCATATAAGCCTTCATATGAGATGAACGTAATGCGGAAGTAGTTGCAGATGCACAGTTTGAGTTGATTCATACCTGTATATTGTTGTACAGTGGGCTACTTTCAGTCCAACTGGCTAACTTTTGAGTAACTTAGAGAGTTTGCGCTGCAGAGTTCACTTAAAAATATCTGTTGGCAAACAAGACAAGGAATTGGATCCAAGTCTGGAATTCTTTATTTTAAATGTATTAGTGATTGTTCTGTAAAATTTGATTAACTCTCTAGAAAGTCTGCAGAAATCTCATTTCAAATTAGAAAAGATTTATTGAGTGAAATATGTAACTTAGTCTGTCAGTACCCCAGTCAGTGCGCTGCTTTTTTTAATTATTTATTTAAAATTCATTTTAATTGCAATTTTATAACAATTCAGATAAAAAACTCTCTTTTCAATATGCATGTGATTTTGGTAAAATGATGTGAACGTATAAATTTTGCCAGGGACAAAATTGAAGGTCCTGGTGAGCAGAGCAGAAAGATTTTCATAGAAGCCACAGAAAGCAACAAGTCTTTTGCAGTATACATATTTGCTGGTTATTTCTTTAATTGGGTTTTTCATACCTGCCAGGCTTCAGTAGTCTGGCTGTAGAAAATGAGGTTATTGTTTTCGTATTTTGGGGATTTTTCTGAAGCCGTAACAACTAAAACTCATAATTTTGAAATTGCATTCAGAGCATAATTCTTGTGCAAGATCTGAGTTTTGTGGCAAAACCTGGAGCCATGGAACACAGAAACACTGGAAGCTCGCTCTGTTCTTCTAATGTTTTAAATATTTTAAAATACTGTTTCTTAAAAAGCTGTATTGGCTAGGGTTGGAATACAACCTTCAGGCAAACAATCGGAAAATGAAGCGCACAGGCTGCTTGCTATTCCTTCTTTTTGCTCCAAACTCTTTAGTTTAAGATTTTGCTTATTGAAACAACTTCCAGAGTCTAATAGTGTATACAATACTTAATTGGTAAATAAAATTTTATTTATAAGATCCATTATCCTTAAAGGAGGAGGTCAGTTTAGTGTTGCAGGGACACTACTCTCATTGGCTAAAGAACATCCTTGCATGTTCTCGGAATAATCATTATAATGCTGAAATTGTAGTGATTAAGACATTCTACAAAGGATCAACTTGGTAAACATCAAATTCTGTTTTATTTACATTTCAACAATGTATGTTAGAGGTAGTTGCTTACTTTGTCTTTGATTTCAAAAATAGAAGGAAGATTAAAGAAGGTACCATTTGAAACTGAGAGAACAATATAGCACATATTTTGACATACTGTTGAAATTGGATCACAATAAAATGATTTAAAAGTATTTTCAGATTAGTGAACCTAGTGCTTAGGGCAAATAAGCAATACTTAAAGATATCTAAAAAGAAATTTCATACATAAAGATGTCATTGTATTCAGAAGTGTTTGTGTTAAAATCTATAAATTTAGATCTTCTGAAAAGAACAGCACTTCTGCAAAGTTAACAAAATGGCTAGAAATGTAATGGCCAATTGCCAAATAATGAGCACTACAATAATACAATCTAAAGTTAAAAATTAATGTTTATTTAAGTCAGAACTTAAGTTATGGAAAATTTGTGTAACATTGTATATTTACTCTTTCATCAGTGAGAATCTGTTGTAATTGATGTATGTACTGGGTGGGTAGTTCAATATTTCTCAAGGTGATTTGTTTTTATAACCAGTTGTCGTGGTTTAGCCCCAGCCAGCAGCTAAGCACCAAGCAGCTGCTCGCTCACTCCCCCTGCCCCGATGGGATGGGGGAGAGAATCAGAGGAGTAAGAGTGAGAAACACTCCTGAGTTGAGATAAGAACAGTTTAATAATTGAAATAAAGTAAAATAGTAATGATAGTAGTGACAATAAAATAATAATAATATACAAAGCAAGTGATGCACAATGCAATTGCTCACCACCTGCTGATCAATGCCCAGACAGTTCCCGAGCAGCAATCGCTGCTCCCCGGACAACCCCCCCCCCCCCCCAGTTTATATACTGAGCATGACATCATATGGTATGGAATAGCCCTTTGGTCAGTTTGGATCAGCTGTCTTGGCTGTGCCCCCTCCCAGTTTCTTGTGCACCTGGCAGATCATGGGAAGCTGAGAAGTCCTTGACTAGCATAAGCACTACTGAGCTACAACTAGAACATCAGTGTGTTATCAGCATTGTTCTCACACTAAATCCAAAACACAGCACTATGCCTGCTACTAGGAAGAAAATGAACTCTACCCCAGCTGAAACCAGGACACCAGTTCATACTTTGTTTGAATCTTTAGCTACTGAATGAAAGGTATTTAGTAACGATCCTACAGTCAAATGATTCATTTTAATTCCTGTAGCTTTAAGGCAATACAGCATAAACACTGTTTTGATGCAGTGTTCTTGAATTCTTTGAAGAGAGCAATACTCCATGCTGGACAAATGACAATGGATTTCCTCTTGCTTTTTTTTTGTTCTGTAGTGTAACGTTATTTAAAAAACAAAAGGTTCGGTTGCATTTAGGTCAGTTATTAAAATATTGCTGGTCATTTCCTTTGAGAGAACATTTCTATTGTCTTATACCAATGTCATTAGGAGGAAAGGTTATTCCCACTTGTCTGACTGATATCAATACATACTGGCATATTACATCCTCTGGCCTTCTGGAAATGCTTTATTTGAGCAGCAGCTTGGGAACAGGAAATTTCAGGTTATACAGAGTCTGGTTTCAGACTGCATGATACAAGATGTGTTTCCTAGAAGATGCTGTCTACCTGACAAATTTTCTCTAGTATTTTGTAGAACCGGATAAGCTTAAATCCGTTCAAGTTGGGAATAAATTTTTTACTAGCTGTAGATGGCAGACAAGGTAGAACAAGGTTTTCAGTCACTCTGTAGTATGTATTGGAGGAACTTATATGAACTCTGTTACTATCTCACCCATTCACCAGTTACTCTGGAATGTAGTTTACCTTTTAAGATACAGCAATGATAATACTCCTATTTTATAGGTGTTCTTACTGTATAGGAGGAAGAAAAACAGTACTTTTACTTCAAGCCATGGTCAAATGTGAAGTCTGTGACACTGTGGTAGCTTCTAAAGGCAGAGGTTCAAGGATAGCATCTTAGCCATGCTCAGCAGCCCTTTCTACCAGAATCATAGTGAGCAGGAGAATAGGAGTACAGTTTAATCCTGTAACTGTTTATTGAACTGTTCATTCATCCATGTAAAACAAAGCAAATCGTGATCAGCAGTTATGCCCTGTTGTGTTTCTTAAGCTGAACCTGTCAGTCCTGGGTGAATCTGTAAATTACGTAAACATCAGGTCATCTTCAAATCTGTACTCTAGAGGTAAGTGTTCCCCTAAGTGCTCCATCCACACTCTAAGATTATAAGTTTTTCTTTTTTTATCAAAGCAAGAACAACATCTGTGTTTCTGAAGAATGAGAGCACCTCCTTCCAAAACTGTTTCCCCCAACCATTTTTGTGCGACAGGAATGTATGGTTTTCATCCTAATCACAGGAATGAGTGGTGCGTAGACAGTTAATGCAGCACTGCTAGCCATAGTCATTCAAAAATCATGAATCATGTTGCTGAAGGCCATGACAGTGGTCTAAAAACCATGTTTATGAGAGAGGAGGAGGATTGTATTTCTAAATTGTGTTTCTCTTATTTTTGTGTCTCTTTTTTTTTGTATGTAGGTAGTGCATACACAGATTTCTTTGCCTCTCTGGTAGCTGTTAACTTACATGAGAAGGGGTGGAGGGGATGGGTAGAATGTAGCTGAGATTCTCTTAAAATTGATCCCCTCCAGGACTGGGGACTTCAGGAAAAACAACATGTGGTAAGATTTGAGATAAAATTGCCTTAGGAAACATTACTGACTTTTTTTTTCCCCTCCAAAAAAGCAAGATTTTCAAGGAAGCAATACATATTTCATGTTGCTTTCACTGACAAATTAGACTTGTATGTTTTAAGTGATGATGCTGAAAGTGAGAAATTCATTTTGATAACATCTTAATATATATGACTTCAGAGGGAAACAAAAAGTTGTGGAAAGAGAAATGCTTGAAGTATTAAGCCATCATACACATATACTGAAGTCTGTATAAAACCATTCCAAAGGGATATATCATGAACTACGGTCATCAGAGATAATAAAAATAAGCCTTCGTAATGGACATAGCCATATAGTTAGAGATTAGCCTACAAGTAGATTTCATTGTAGAGCTGAAGGTATGGTGCCCGTGAATAGCTGATTAAGTTTTCTATCTGCCTTTCCAGAGTATCAGAAGATAAAATTTATACACAACTCATTAATTTCTTTTCAGGTCAGAACTATGAAGTCTCACCTTGATAAGATCCTCTGTTTCAGTCTGAGCTTTTTGTAAACCTCTCCATAGACTCAGAAAGTAGCTGAGGTTGGTAAGAGCCTTTAGAGATCATCTAGTCCAGCCCCTCTGCCTGGGCAGGGGCAGATACAGCAGGCTGTCTAGAATCTTGTCCGGTCGGGTTTTGAGTATCTCCAAGGACAGAGTCTTGACAGCCTCTCTGTGCAACCTGTTCACTTATATTTATTAGTTTTGGTGTTACACAAAGTATGAATAGCTTGTATATTTTAGGGGACATGGTTTTTATCCAGCATCATTCATTTACTTAACCTAGGTTAAGAAACATATTTTTTTATGTGTTTGAATACAAGGCAGTCTTAAGATAGCTACTTCAAAGTACAGAAACATTTTCTGCCCTTTCATTGTAGCAAATGCTGCATACCAAAGCAGTTTTTTCCACTGAAGAGGTAAAAAAGGGCTAATGCTTTTTTTTTGTCTGTGCCGAAGAATGTAAATTATGCATATAATTTGTTTATGAAATGTCTGCAACTTCCAGGACAAAAGTAACCATGCCATCTGTAATGACTTTGAGTTCAGATGCTGATAAGTAATTTTATTTGAAGCTACTATATTATATCTTCACTTAGTTGTAAAATGCAAACATCTTTGCCAGTTCTAAGGATCTTAATGTTAACTGTACAATCCATGCAATTTAAAATCCTGTTGCAGTTAGTTTATTGTCATGTCTATGTGATATACAGAAATACAGATTAATTTTGCTTATACTCAAAGCTGACCAAAAGCCACATGACTATGTTAACATGCCCTGAGCTTGTATCAAGAAGACCTGTTGAGGACCTAAGTACTTTTCCATCAGAACTGTCTCATGTTCTATCAGCATGGAGTACAGGGTGAGTCCTCATCTGCCCTTAACATAGATCCATTCTAGGTCAACCAGATGTAGGCATGCAACATTGATCATTTTAGGTATGGTTTGTAACACAGAAAACCTTTCTGAATAAAACTTACTGTGCGTGGAAGACTGGTCTAAGCTAATGTTAGAGTAGTTAAACTGAGAGATAACATTGCTACTGTGCTACTGACACAGTTGTCTTCATTGTATTAACATTTTCATTTCTCTTAACTGTGTTTCTTGACATACAGTCAACTTGTAATAAAAAATTCTGCCAGGCTGTCATGGTTTAGCCCCAGCCACCAACTAAGCACCATGCAGCTGCTCGCTCACTCCCCCTGCCCCGATGGGATGCGGGAGAGAATCGGAGGAATAAGAGTGAGAAACACTCCTGAGTTGAGATAAGAACAGTTTAATAATTGAAATAAAGTAAAATAGTAATGATAATAATAGCAATATAATAGTAATAGTAATAATAATATACAAAGCAAGTGATGCACAATGCAATTGCTCACCATCCGCCGACCGATACCCAGACAGTTCCTGAGCAGCAATCGCTGCCCCCCGGCCAACTCCCCCCAGTTTATATACTGAGCATGACATCATATGGTATGGAATAGCCCTTTGGTCAGTTTGGATCAACTGTTCTGGCTGTGCCCCCTCCCAGTTTCTTGTGCACCTGGCAGATCATGGGAAGCTGAGAAGTCCTTGACTAGCATAAGCACTACGGAGCTACAACTAGAACATCAGTGTGTTATCAGCATTGTTCTCACACTAAATCCAAAACACAGCACTGTGCCTGCTACTAGGAAGAAAATGAACTCTATCCCAGCTGAAACCAGGACACAGGCACATTGAAGAGACTTGTGTATGGATGGCATTTATGTTAAGGGAATGAGTCAAAGTAACTCTAGTGAAGAGATGGTCAAGGTGAAGTAAAGCACAAGGGTGAGGCAACAGAAGAGAACCCATACGGTCCGTCACTGTCAGTACTCTATCCACTATTTGAATAATGGAGCAGAGTATTCCATAGTTGGTGTTAATTTGGCATATTCACTTGGCTGAGTGCTTTTTCAGTCAGATGCTGTGCAGGGTTGTACTTACCTGATCCCCATATGTTTCGTATCAGTTTTAGGTTTTTTTAATTCAAACTTTACAAGTTCTCAGATGCAACAGTATAATTTTAGGGAAGAACAGAATGGTAATTTGGGCCTATCTGTGCCTGGTAGTAGCCCTGTTATCAGTTTTTTGGTAGGTCCCTATATGGACTCTTACTTGACATTAAGGCTTGCTTTTGCTGTTTGACCTGGTTTTCTTCTAAATCATGATACAACCTTTGCATTTAATATTATGGTTTATTTAGCTTTGTCACAAAGCTTCCACATGTATATGTGCCTCTGATATCAGTATGGAAGGGGGAATGCTGGTCTTTCTATTGCTGTAGACAATTTTGGTCTCTGTTCTTTTCTAATTCAACAGAATTTAGCTTCTTGGAATCCTTCAAACCCTGAATGCCTCCTGCTTGTTGTGAAAGAGCTTGTGCAGCAGTATCACCAGTTTCAGTGCAGTCGATTACGTGAGAGCTCTCGTCTCATGTTTGAATATCAGACTTTACTTGAAGAGCCCCAGTATGGAGAAAACATGGAAATCTATGCTGGCAAAAAGAACAACTGGGTAAGCTATTAAGAATATTTCTGCTAAAATGCTTTCAGTGATCCTTTCATTTTCATAAATACAACCTTTGCCTTGGAAAACTTGAGTTGTTTCTGTGCATCTCCATGCTTTATGTTTCCAATGGAGAAAACGTCTATTTGACTCCCTGTCTATACTCCCTGTTTTGTACATTGCTGTCATTCCACTACCTTGGTTGAACCAGATTTCCCGGTGAGTAACTGTTTGTCAACCTGATGTTAGTTCATCCGATTTATAAATTAAAACTTTGAAAAGTGTTGAAAAGCCTGTGCAGTATTTACAGGGCACAGTACAGTGTCATGTGGAAGTTTGAGTTAGCTCTGAAGGTTTTAGAGGCAGAATAACAGTGTTGGTGTGACACCCTGCCCAGGCAAATCAGCCTGCTTAGGGGTAGGATGCATTAGGGTGTGGTTCCACATTATGATTGAGTTGATTTAATTGGTAGCTACAGCTGCCTGTATCTCTCTGGCACTTGTCTAAGCTGAGATGAGTTGCTTCAGGAACCTAAACTGGAGAGGAAAAAAAAAAAAACAACTAATTTTCTGCAGGACAGGAGGAGGTGAGATGGGCTAGAGCAGTGACTTTATAGGGCCATGTCTTCATACAACAGTCGGACATTAAACTGGCTTATCTGTTTCCTGAAGTTGTATCCTTTGCCTGGGAAATGTGCCATGCTGTGTAGAAACACTCTATGTATACCATCTCAGCCTTCTAAAATGAGGCTATTGGCACTGTAGACATTTTGTTTAGTGTGTGATTTGATTTTATTTTTTTTAACTGATCTCTGCCACAGAGTAAGCTTTGCAAAAATATTTTTTTTCTGCTGGTAATATATTTATCACGGGAAGTTTAGAGTAAGATGTATCAGGAAATACCTAATTGTGTTTATGCTGAATGTGTCCCCCTCTTGCTTTCAGCAATAGCATACTCTTAAGATATACTGGCCTTCAGAAGCAGTATCTTCTGAAATAGATGCAGTCTGAAAATCAATGAAATTCAGCATTCCTGTTACCAGGGCCTAAAATTCAGCATTATGTTACTTTAATCGTCCTTAAGTTACAGGTGATGCAAGGATGTTTACTTTACAACTCACAGTACTCATATTCATTTCTTAGACAAGTCATCTAGGCTTTGTTATTTTAAGCCGAGTAAAATTTTCTTTATCAGAGGATTTCAGATCTCTTTTTTTTATGTTTATAGATCAGAGTATTTCATTGAAATTAATTTGTTCTTAAATGTTATTCTCTGTAGCTCACATCACAAACAACTTGCCACATCTGTAAATATCATTGGACTGGTTTATTGAAATGCAGAAGGCTTTATGAACCGTACTGAGATTTTATCATATTTTTTCGGCAGCTGCCAAAATTCTGCTCAAGATTGTACAAAACTAGGGTTTTTTTTCCTTTTTTTTATAGGAAACACGTATCTACTTAAGCCTTTTGAATCTTTCCTTGGTCTTTGGTGACTGAATAAAGAACTTTTTTTTGCATTTGAAATGCTGTCTTAGTTAAAGATGTTCCAATAAAATAAATCTTAAATACATTTTGAGGCAAATCCTTTTAATCATTGCAGAGCTATTTGAGGTTTCTGTAGCATGTGCTTTGTTTTCAAAGTTTACATTCTCTATCAAGAAGACTCCGAGAGTCTTGTTTGGCATTTCTATGAATTTAGTGTGTACATGACAGAGGCTTGTTGATGAGTGTCCTAAAACTCAAAACTATGAGACTGCCTTGTGTAGTTCTCCCTCCTGTCCTTTACAACTGTCTTGTTAGTCTTGATGATCAGTGCAATAGGAGTGTTTATCTGAAAAGCAAGAGGTAAACTGCACGTTATCTCCTCTGCATAGAAGTCATTGAAATTCATGTTGTTGCTGTCTCTCAGGAATCGATAGTAGCTCAGCAGACTTCTGAAATAATCATCTATGAATGAACCTTGCACAGTGTTATGGAAGCAATCATCTTAAGTGTATGAGTTAAAGTTTGAAGAGGAGGTCTGAATTCAGTGCTGTGTCCCAAAATGGAACAGAAATTTGCTTTTACACCTTTGTTCCAGTATCTCCAATTTCCTGAAGTGATCTCCAGATCTATGACAAATAGACAAACTGTTATCTAGCTTAGTAGCTTCATGTTGGCAGAGTACCAGCTGATACAGATGCCTGTTAACTATCTAATCTCTCAGTGCTGTGGCCAGAAATTAATCTGATTCGACCTGATGCCTGTGACCAGCTGGTTGGGGTTGGGTAGGCAAGCACCATGGACAGGGACTGCTCCCTGCCTGTCCAGAACGCTTCTGGAAGTAATACATTGCAAAATAATCTTGATTGAATGTCATAAAAGATCTACACTGCAAGTCCTTATGTACCTCCACATCTTGGAGTAGCTGATGTTTTGCTCAGAGGGCATTGATCTGTTCAGTGGCCATCGCAGTTCATCAGACTTGGTATTTTACCAGAAATAATTTTCTGGATTTTATGGCAAAAGTTGTGTGGCATCTTTCTGGAAGTTAAGTCCAGACAAGAAGCACTGTCTGTAATACCCATTTCACTCTGAATAAAAAGCAAGTGCCCTGACTGTGATCTAAGCAGTCTTTGTGTTATATGTGCACAAGATGTCAGTGATTTTTCTGCATATATAAGTAATACAGCATCAGAAAGTTGATATCTGTCCTCAGGAGTGGTGTCATCAGGAAAGGATTCAGAGCCTGGCTTTAATGTAATATATGCTCACTTTTTGTTGCATACTGTTTCTATGTGCAATTGCTTTGCCTCTATTGTGTGACTACCAGGGACAAATTTTAAGGGCAATTCTGAGCTAGCTGGTGGCAGGGTGGATTACAACCTAATACCACACAAACCTTTTTGGCAGATAATATAACTGGCAAGGTAGTGTTGGAAAGATTTTGGTTGCATTCAAGATCTTGTTCTTTCTTGTTTAGTGACTGGAAGGTAGAATGAGTTATCTCTAGTTCATGCCCGACACATAGACCAAGAAACAAATTGGCACTGATATTAGCATTGCTTGTTGTACATGTGCCTAATACAGCATCCTTGTCTATATGTGCTTCGTTGCTTGGGATGAAATCTTTGCTTACTTTAGGCGTAAAATTAATTGAAGAAATCCAGTTCTGTAGAATTCTTTTCCTTTTCAATTTTATTTCGTGTCAGTACCACAGAAAAACACACTTAAAACCCCAGTTATTTATATTCCTCAGCTGCCCTGCTTAGCAGCCTACCATTCATTTTGGAAAGCCAGTTTCCATTGACTTTGACTTCCAGTACATTCTCAGAGAGGCTTGTGCATCTGCAAGCTCATTTCTGTCAGTATTTTTTTCAGCCAGTTCTTTTCTGAATCAATATGCGTAGCAATCAGTGTGGACCATCGCTATGGAGGCTTGTGGTCTGGTGGTATATGGCCAGTGACAACCTTCATGTTTTCTCTTATGCTGAGCTCAAAGCAATTTATGGATTAACACAGCTAATTGAGAGGGGAGGCAAATGTGCAACTATTTTGCAAAGGCATATGGCACATTTTCAGTATCAGTACAGGTGCTAAAAGGCTTTGAATACATTCCTCTTGAAGAGTTGTCATAGCCTTTGACAAGCTGTCCCCACAGCTATGTGGAGTTCTTGTAATAACATCTACTAAACGTAGTAAAGCAGTGGCCCAAAAGGCATCCCTCTGACATCTGTGTGGGTTATAAGCCCTTGAGTATTGAGGGTGACTGAGCACTGGCACAGGTTGCCCAGAGAGACTGTGGGATCTCCATCCCTAGCGATATTCAGAAGCCGTCTGGACATGGTCCCAGGCAACCTGTTTGCTGTCAAGATCCTCTACATCTATTCCACGAGTCACTGCTGCATTTTACAGAATGGATGCTTCCATTGTTTCAGATGTATTACAGACTTTTGCTTACCACAAGGTATAGCTGTATACACAATAAAGATGATCCTGTTTAAATCTAGTGTAGTATTTACATTCACCCTTTTAATGAGAATTACAATATACACATTCACCATAGACGGATGTGCACTTTGTTAAAATTTGTATATCGTACACTTCTTGTTTAAAAGGATTTTTCTTCTTGCTTTGTCTGGCTATGCAAAACATTTAAAATAGTAAAATGAAAATAAGGTACAGATAACTATGTTCAAGGAATAGTGAAATAGTACATATGTGTTATTGTGGGAGAACAAATGCTGCATATTCACACAGCTTCGATTTGTCCTCTTGCTTGTTAAAATGAAGTAGTGTTTTTTAAAAATTGTATGTCATCACATAACTAAGTAGCGTATGTATGCAAAGATAGGGCAGTGTTAAAACTGAAAAAAGTTTTGCTAGCTTGTCTCAAGATGTCCTGATTTTTTGTACTTAACTGATAAAATTAACCTTTAATACTTTTTGTACTGCTAATTCAATATTACAATATACCTGTTGTATGGCTACTTTATTGAATTAAAAAGTACGGATGACAAAAAGTTAATATGGAGGAAATGGGGCAAGCATTTGTTTTTCAAAAAGAGACAACTTCATTGCTTCATAACCAGGTGGACAAAGTCTGGTTTTGAGGAAGTGTATGGAACAGAAAGGAAATCCTTTCCATTTCCTTTGCATACACTTTATGCATAAAAAAGAGCAATGTGTAGGGGATGCTTGGCAAACTTTCAGTAAACGGTTGTCTAGGTGTTAAGAGTCACATAATTCTGAAAACAAATTACATAAAACCTTATACTTCAGTTCTTTCCTCTTTGTTTATTCAGAGGAAACTTTTGGTATATTCTCACCTTACTCAATGCAAATTCTCTTATGTATAACTGCAATGTTTGTGAAGATGCCTCTATTTTATCTGTATGCTCTTATATATTTGTCAGGTTTTTAGCTTTGCTTTCAGACCATTTGCAGGTCTCGCCGGACCTTTGTCCGGAAATGAGTACAGCCAAGATACATCTATATTTAGGGCCTAACAAAGTATAGTCTGATTTTTGTCATGCACATTGTTGCATTCTGACTACTTTTTGTGTTGACTTACTGGCAGTGATGTTTTATGGTTTTTAGGGTGTTTTCTCATATAACATCTGTGAAATCTGTACGTTATTTTTTTCCTCTTCAGTAATTCCATTAAGAAATACTGTTTTAAATCTCAACCCTTCTGTTTGGTATGAGCTCTTACACATTTTTCTGGTTAATATTTCATCCTCAGAACATTCAATTTGTGGTTCTATTTAAGACGCCAAGTCTCATTAGTGTTACCTTTTTTCCTACAGACTGGAGAATTCTCAGCTCGCTTCCTCTTGAAGTTACCTGTAGATTTCAGCAATATTCCTACATACCTTCTCAAGGTAAAAATGAATGGCTAAGTTGACAGTATTTGTGAGAGTGTATGCATTATTGAAATATTCTTAGTAACTATTTTGACTTTCCTGCCCTCCTCCTCTCCAGGAGTTTGAAAGTCCACCATTTCTAAACCTGATTGGATTATGTTTTGGAAAGGTGATATTAGACATACTGGGGTTTTGCGTGCTGTTTTACCAGGTAGTAAATACACACCTATCACTCTAAAGGACCTTGCAGGATTTGGGTTGTTGTAGAAGATGACATGCAATGTAGATGTTCTGGGTTTTTAGACAATATGATAAGTAGCAAACTCTTGACCATATCCAAGGTGGTATCTTGGGGAATAATTTAAACATTTCCAGATAAACTCTTTTGTATGAGCCTATGGTCTATGGAATTTCATGCTATGTTCGTGTTGGGTTTTTGAATGAACAGTCCAATTGTACTAGTAGTCTTGATAGTAGAAGCAGGCAAGCAAACTAAATACACCAGTTCTTAACAAGGAGTGAAAGCAAATACTGATGACACAAACTGAAGGTTTCGGAGATTACTTTGCTTCATTGTTTACAATGAACACTAATTTGACCAGATACTTTAGAAAGTAGGACTATAGAGTATTGATGTGAGTTGAAAAAAAGTATTTCTTTCTTTCCTACAAGGGGGAGGGGGAACAAACAGAAAAAACTTCTGACAAACTACCAACATGGAATAATTTGAGATGAGTGGTTTTCACAGCAGGAGGACAGTCTCTCATTCAAGCAGTTACTGTGAAAGCCCATCATAAGGTCAATGCTACTATATTCAGAGAACACAGTGAGAGATCTGGGTTCTCTGTGTCTATCATTACTGTCAGAATGAAGTGCCAGAACTTTTACTGCAGACAAGGTTTGAGTCAGCTGATGTTACCAACACCAGTCTTTCCTTTAAACTGCATGTCTGCCTCCTTATAAAGCTTTTTACTTTTAAACAGCTACTTAATGTTTAGCAACTAATGTGTTGAGATGAAAATGTCAGTGTAGATCCCATTACCTCCTCTTCATCTTATTGTTAGAACTGTCTTCAACTATTGTTAGATCACAATTGCAAGTGTGAATCTTCAGTGTTTTTCCAAATAAGATGTCTCGAGCTAAGAACCATGAAAATAAAGGCAGGCACAACTATAATCTGACTGAAATTTTTGGTTGTAGTCTGAGATCGGTATCCTACAATCTCTTTACCTTCTGTAGACTGTTTGCTGTTTGAGTAATGAGCTACCTGCTCCGAACTTTCTCAAAAGCATCCAGATATTTTCAGTTTCTTCCTGTGTTTATGGTAGCAGCCCTTCTCCCAGCTCCTGTCTTTCATCAGGGCCTTGTCTTCTCACTTGATGGGAACATTTCCAGTCAGATGTAGAGAGGGTTGGCCAAGGCCTTTTCGGGAAGGATGGTGTTGAGAAGCAGGATGCAGCAACAGTTCACCTGGACTGCAGGATAGCTGTGATTTGCTTCTGAAAGACTCTGTGGAAAAAAGGAGACTGAGACCGTCTAACGTGAATTATGCTGTCCGCTCCTGCCAGAACTCCAAGTGCCATATTTTCCAGGGACAATTTTAAATTGGTCCAGAATTTAAGGACAAGTGCATACTCAGTATGTTCAATAGATGCTGTCACAAGACTGTGTTATACATCTGTTCAGCCTCTGGGGAAACTGCAGGACTTGGAGGTTGGAAGGTGGTGTGTGACTTATGTAAGAAACTGTCATCATGTAGGAACCCTGTCATAACAACAGATTCTACTTTTGTTTCTAAAGAGTAACATTTTAATGCATGACAGCATACTCCTCCATACTGTAATTCCCTATCATGTTCACTAAATGTCTTCCACATTCTCTAAACAAGCTTCGTATACTGTGGATAAATCATCAGTGCTCCACAACTGCTTCCTGGAGCATTGTTCACCTTGAGTACTGAATGATTCATTAGTCTGAAGGAAAATGTGTATTTATTTTGCAAGCATATATAGATTGTGTGATGTGAAGAGGAACGTGCAGAAGATAGAATCAAAGTTTCCCAGTCTACCTTTATTTTCACATTTCTAAAATCTTAATGTCTTAGCTTTGTGGTTTCAAAATTAATGTATTTTTGTATGTAGTAGCCTGGATTTTCACAATGGCAGATCCTTCCTGATAGCAATGTACTGATGAAATCCTTAGCTTTCTTATGCAGACTTCTGCTATGCACACTGACAGGTTAACTGTCTGTGGTAGGAAAGCGATATGTAGTCTGGATGAGTAGCCACAGGAGAGGAAGTATTGTTTTATTCCAGTAGTGTTTGTTGATGGCAGAAGAATGATTTGACTCAGGCTCCAGCATGGATTATGACAGAGAGTGCTCCATAGCAGGCATGGATATTTTACCCCTGCTGCCTTTAGCTCCTTGTATTCTGACATTATCAGCTATATGAATGTCATCTCATATGACAACAATATAAAGCCAGGTAGAATTGGAACTACTCTGTTGTAGTTGAAGTAATCATGCTCTGACTACTCCCAATTCATAAAGGTATTTAAAAAAAAATCAGGTTTTTTTTTTTTTAAGCTGTCCATGTCTGTCTTACTTCTTTTCTTTTTTTTTTTTTATGAGACTTTTGACATAAACAGAGCTTTGATTTGTTGCAATAAAATAGGAGCTTATTTTCCATCATGTCTGCCAGCTATGTTGGCTTCAGTGCTACCTGCTGAATTACGGTACATGATAGAGCATCTATTGATGCAGTGGAAATAATTGTTAATATATTACCCTGAAAGGTGGAAGAGCAGTAAGTAATTGAAGGCTGTTAGTGTATTAACAGCTTAATGTTTAACTGCAGAATTTAACATGTTTGAATTATGCTCTAGTCTGTAGCCAGCCTTATAGTGTGCAGTAGCTTCTCTGTTACTATTTGCAAAGTTCAAACCTGTATTATACTTTCTCTGCCATCTTCTTTTTTGATGTTTAATCAATACTACTTGTATTAAAATCTGGTGAAATATTTAAGGACCATTCATCAATCACTCCTAGTACTCCAGTGATTTGTAATGCTCTTCTGAAATTTTTATTGATGTCAGTAGGTAATCACACTACAACTGTGCCTGTAAAGCTTTGTATAGTAACCCAATATTGAGGTTTGAGGATGTAAGCTGTGAGAACAGTCTGTAGTGTTGCAGAATCTTTGAAGTTGTTGAGAATACACGCTGGAATCATAAGATCTTACTCTGTCAGTTTTGTACTGATGGTGGTGAGAGTATTCTCCTTTCCCTATAAAGAATAAAAATTTGAAGTCATTGCGTAAGTTGGGTTTTTATGGACTTGACAGGGGGATTTAACAGGTTATTTTAAAGGTATTTGCTGCACTAAATTTAAAATTCAGTTCAAGTGTGTGTGCATTTTAAGGAAAATAGCTGAGTATGTGAAGAAGAGCGAGAATGATTGAGAGCAATGCAGACTACACTGTCTTCCTCTGAATTCTGAAATTCTAGTAAAAGTTCTTCAGTTACTATTTATTTGGAAACATAATACGCCTTGTAATAGCTGCAGCAGATAAATCTTTTTTTGTAAGTTTTCTTGGCATATTCTGTCACATTTGAAAGAAAAAGTATCATTCTTTATTTTCCAAGCTAAAGAACTGTTCAGAAAGAAATGTTGGTTTACACTGAAAAAGCACATTTAGGAAAAGACACCCTTTCATTATTTTTTCCTTTACAAAGTTATACTTTTATACAAAGGTTTTGAATTGAATGTGGACCTTCATATCCACTTTTGTTTTCTTATGCAAATCCATTTGACACAAATGGAAATTTTCATTGTTGAAACAACTGCAGAATCAAGCTGGTGGCTCAAACTACTGCAAGGTTCATTACTGATAAGTCTTTCGTTTTCATTAAGGTTCTCTTATTTGACAAGAACGTGGCTTTGGCTCAGGAAAATCCTTACATCTGTATCTGCCTACTTTCCCTTTCCCTTTTTCGCAGTTAGGTTTTTAATCGGCACATGCATTTTGGCTTAAATTCATTTCTGTGGGTTGCAACATTTTTAATTTTTGCCACAGTATTTTATAAATGGAAGTATTCACTGTACATACTGGTTTTGAGAGTCGCTTTCTAGTTCACATTTGTGTCTCTTTACAGGTCCCATGCATGCCACAGTAATAATGGAGGTAATAGACTTAGCATCTAAAATACCTCATCCAAATTTTGTTTCATTCTTTGTAGTTTTGGTCAGCTACAGGGACATGTGTTATCATAATGATAATTCATTAAATATCTCCAGCTGAGTAATTTACAAATTGTACTGGATTATGTGACTGCAGTATGATTGCACAGTATGAGTGAAATTTAGAGTATGTTGCCCAGTGATGCTGTTGAAAACAAGACATTTAGGTATTGTTCTTTTATTTCCGTGTTTTTTTGAGGTTTTGACTAAGTAAGATATGCCCTGATTACCACCACCTTCTTGTATGTAATTTTTAAAGTATTCGTTTCCTATTCTTATGTACCTGCTAGTTTTGCCCTGGTGAATAGCTAATATCTGCACCAATTTAGCTGCGACGCTGTGACCAGCAGCCTTCCGATAATTTCTTACTATTCAAGTGTAAAGGAAATCTGCAAAGCAGACCTAATTCCTTCTTGTAGAAGATTTTTTAAATCTTTAAACCTGTTTTTTCTGAAGAGTTTTTTTGTGATGACCACTGTATTTAGTGCATATCTTTCAGAACTGAAACAAATAACAGACATTGTCTAGACACATTGCCGGGGGCCAAACGGTTGTGTGTAAGACTGTCAATGGAAGAGGTTTATCCTCAAGTTCAAATTGAAAGATAAGAACATATTTGTGTTTTTCCTTACTCTGATTTCATCATTTGGAAGTCTGTTAAAAGACTTCAGTGCAACTTTTGTTTACGACGTAGACCAAATTCCAAGTACTGTGAAAAGACTGCAATACCTGTGTACATTTGAGTAATCAACTATAGTAGAGAACAAACAAAAATTAAGTATAATATGCGCAGTCAAATGAGATTTTTTTTTTCCCCGAGGACGGCTTCTTACTATTGTGATTTAGCAGTTTGATTTATTTGACAGCATTTAAGGTTTGTGTTAAATTGCTGCAAATACCAAACCACAAATACGCTTGTATAAAAAGTAGTACTTCTGCTGTTTAAGTAAAAAATTTGAGCTAAATATTCTGAAAAAGTATAATATATTCTTTTGCTTTTAAACTTCATTTGATTTTGTTGGTAGCTGGCTAACTAAAACCTGATGTGTAGTGTCTTAAGGTCACAAAGTCAATGGCAAGAAGGAATTGAGAGTCCAGATGTGACTTGATCTTTTTACACTAGAGTGTTTTACACTATGCTGGGCAGCTACCTCTCAAAAGAGTGTAGACCATTATGCAGTATAAACTATTTGACTGTCTTCCCCTAATGTATATGTCTTCTGTATTGGTTAGAACGATGGACCTGTACATCATCTGAAGCTTGTCATGTCTATGGTGCCAGCTGTCATTTTGCCTCTTTTACAAGTAGGAAAACTGGCATTTTATAAGACTTGTAGATAATCCTGAAATAATATGTAGTTCTCATAATTCACAATACTTTGACCATGCTTACCATAGAGATCTTTTAAGCGAATACATAGATTGTTATTAATCTTATACTGCTTAAGGTTTTGTGACACAGGCATAAAGTTAACTTCCTGAATTGTATTCCATAATGTATTCCTTATCTCGAGATGTATGTAAGCATTCGGAGCAAATAGTTTAAATTTTAAAAGTAGATGTCAGTATGATGTTCACTAGATTCCTTATTGTACTTAAACAGAATATCAAATTATCAAAGATTGTCTAGGTTTCTTCTGTTAATAGTTTAAAGGCAAACTTTATAACATGCAATTATAATGAGCCATTGAGATTTTAGATTAGAAGTGGGTCTGTGCAAGTTAGTACTGGCAACGTTCGAAATGGAATAGTTTGTAGTAGCTGAAGCCAGTAAATGGTATGATCTAGAGGCCGTGAAAATAAATGTAACCTGTGTGTGCAGAAGACATTTATCAAGAAGAGATTTCATTGATACTTGTCTCTAAGAATCTTTTACTTTAGCCTCTGCCCAGAAACCTGCAGTTTACTTTTGCTGTCCACTTTTTTTCATGAAAAAGTACTAAATGAAGTACCATTGAGGAAGTGTTCCTTTTCCTCAGTATGCTGGCCAGTGTAGGAGTAGCAGCCTGTTGCCAGAAGCATGCGAACTCCAAGCAGGGGAGCTTGCACAGTGAGAGAGGCCAAAAATAAAAGGAAAATTAAAATAAAAAGGTGTTCATGTCATGAAATGTTTCTGGCAGTTTAGAAAGTTGTGGAGTCAGAAAAATAGTGACTTTTTTGGTGATAAAATATTTTTAAGTGTCTAGTTTTTCATAATAGCTTAGGATCTGTCAGCTATAAAGGTTTGTGGGTGTTGTTTCCGCTTTTTTTTTTATTTAGCAGGATGTTTCAGTTGTCACTGTAGGTAGAAGTGTAAGATCTTACTTATTCCACTGTATAGAAGCATTGTGCTTCTTAGCTAGTCTTACTGCTGGACTCTAGTTATCAGCCTTACAGAGTTTTGCAGGATAGGTCAGCCCTCTTGCTTTGCCACAGAATCTATTGATTCTGGCATTGGAGAGTTAAGTGTAAAGTGTTACTGCTATAGTTCAGCAAAGTTTCAGAAATTTATAGAAACTCCGATTTAATTAGTCATCCTTTCATGATTTTATTCTAGCATCTTCTGCCCACAAACCAAGGGAAGCAAAGCTCTATAAAAGTATACTTTATAATCAGCATGTTATATTTGAATTTTGTAGACTGATCAGTTCATTCTCACTAAATTTTATTAGTACAGGTTTTCCACAACAACATGATTCGTTTGTAGTAACTAGTCACTAAATCCACATAGAACATGTTAGTGTCAGGAGCACCTTAAGCTCCATATGCTGAAAGCCAAAAGCAATTTTTTTAAATCGGCTTTTTCTGTAATTTATTGGAAGATTTTGTTAATAAGATCTGTCAACTGGAACAGCTCATTCTGCACAGCTGATGATTTTTATAGGTTATGATCTTAATATGAATCATGATCTCCAATCAACTGTATTTCTGATGACAGTTATCTTATATTTAAACATTTTATTTTTATAATAGAATAGTAAAGGAAAGGACCACCACATCTACTCATAAATTAAATCTTTTCATATTCATCTCAATTTCTGTGAATTTTTCTCTAATTTGATAGAACTACTAATTTGCTATTTTGAGGTGAGTAGAAATAGGGTTTTTTTCCATTAATTTTCTAAAAAAAAATGGAAGAAAAACAAGTTAAAAAGAATAGCTTCTGAAATTTAGAAGCCTTTTTTGCATCTGGTGGGAAAGCTTATAGACATGTTATGTTGCGTGACTTGGTTCAGATTTATTGCCTTGTTAGGGCTTGTAATTTGTACTATTGCTTTACATTTGCATTCTATGTATTGCATAGGAAGAATGGAATTCAATAGCCATAAAAATAATTGCAGGTTATTACATAATGATGGTGCTTGTTTCATCTGTCATGGTGCACCCATAGTATGTAGAACAAGCAATGTACAGTGGTCTTCAATGGGGAAGAGGATCTTGGATTTTTTTTTTTTTTTAACTACTTCTTTAGTTCCCCATTGCTGTTTCTTCTTCAAAGGAAAAATATTTGAGAAGTTGTTGAGCATAGAATATGAGCATAGCAATAATCTGTAAAATTCAGTAACCAGCAAAGCTGCTTTGCAAATACAGAAGTACATAAAGCATGACGGTAGGATGTTAAGGATATTCAGTGCTGAGCCCACAGCCTCTTTCTACTATTAGGTTTCTTCCTTAGGCTTCAGGTCAGGGATTAAGTCCTACAGCAGCTCCTATTTTGCGGTTTTAAAGTCAATTTTGTATACAAAAGTGCCAGTTATTTACTGTTAAAGTGATTGGGTTGGTTTAGTGTTTTGGGGTTTTTTTGTTCTGGCTTTCAGACTACTAGATTATGTCTATCTTCTTAAGAAAGAATAGTACTAACACAAATGTACGTCTGTATGATGATTTCATATGGTTCTTAGTCATTCTTGTTTTGGATTCTGTGATTTGAACTGGTAACTTTTTTCTGTTAAATACACAAAATCCTTTGACGGCTGTCAGTCTAAAAAGGGTTTTTTTCTTGGTTTTTTTTAATATGTATCTGAAAAATAAATGTGTAGCAGAGTGTATTACACTGCTCACTTTTATTTGGTTCCATAGGTTTAAAGGTTTAAGCCAAAAATATTAAAAAAAAAAAAAAAAGAAAAAGAAAAGAAATTTAAAGCTTTACTGTTGAATCAGTTACTCTCAGCAGTAAACATTCTGAGGTTGGATGATCCATCACGTTTATTTTTGTCTAATTGATACTGACAATGTCATTGGTCATAATATCATGAAACATAAAGTAGAAAGAAAAAAAAAATCATCTAGGGTGTTCTGCCGGTTTGCTTCCATCTTACCAAAAGAATGCACAGCATTTTCTCCACTAATTGCTAATGAATAATGTGCCATGTTTCTATCAAGCTTTGCAGTTCTATAGTAACTTCTATTTAGGAAAGTAGCTACTTGTTTACATGAGGTGTATTTTGGTGTTTTCTATTTTAGAAGGAGACTTTAGATGGAGAAGGCTAAAGGAAAGACTGCCTAGTCCAGCAGCATCTCAGTGAGACAGTGAAAGAAAGATAAATAAAACTTAGACCTGTTGACTCTCTATTTCTGTTTTAATGATTTAAGTGTTCGTGCTAGAACTTGTATGTCTTTTATGTGCTGGGACCTGTAATCATTGCAAACAGCACGTCCATGGGAGAGATGGGGCAGTGGGGAGGAGCATTAATTTGGCTTCACTGGATGCAATTAGCTGCACTCCTTAGGTCTTAACAGGTTACCAGTACATCAGAATTTGTGCAAAAAGATGTCTGTGAATTTAGTGTTGGTTTTCAGTTACATAATGAACTGTCTGGAATGCACATACAATATTGTAAGTATATCCACATAATATAAATAGGAAGTACTTCTGCTGAAGGAAAATGGTGAAATAGAGTTAAACTAATAATGCTGCTCCAACTTTTGCCATTCTTTGTCATTTTAATGACTTATTGGAGTTAACTTTAGTAATAAACTGCTGAAATATGTACCTTTTTAATACATCTAAACATGTTTATGTATTTGGAGATACCAGATACTCTGTGTTTTACTGTAACATCTTTTCTGGTCTAGAAAAACGTTAGACAAATGTGACTGATGTCTTGACTAAAACTGATGACTGACTGACGGTATGTAAATAATGAGCTACTCATTTGCAAGAACCCTGAGGACAATGTGTTGGTTAACAAAGAATACACGCGCTTGTTCCAAATTATTATTTTCATTGTTTAGCATTTATAGTGTTTGTCCTAGATAAAATTCTTAATTCTGTCTCATTTCACCTAGACTCATGACTTTTTGTAAGTAATAAGTCTTACTTAATTTTCATCTTATTATTGTTAAGTGATTAGATAACTCTTGAAATGTAGGTCAAATTATACGCAGGTTACAATTTTGACATACATATAGGTATTGTCTCTTTTTATCTACATAGGCTAGATGAAAATAGTAACTGAGCATCTCACAAGTTCTTACTTAATATGTTGTTCACAGTAGTTGTGGCATATGGAAAACCCCCTCTATTTTTTAGGCAGGACTTGAAGCATGGAGGAGCTAGGTGTATACAAATTTACAGTGGATACTGAGCCGTGAGTAGAGAGCTTGTGCAAGGCTTTAACCAGAATGGTGTTCTTCCTCTTCCCGCTCTTTCTATAACCTTCCCAATTCATCACAATTACAATGAGCAGTCATTCAGGTCCAGTGCATTCTGGCACATTTTTCTTGAAGGAAAAACAAGCTACTTCTGTCAGCAGGGAGAGGTTGTATGACTTCAGAGTTGTTGGAGATTTTTCTCATAGGCCATTTTTCCACTGACACAGATTTTTGTTGTCCCTCCTTAAAATTCTTTACTGTTCTTGAGTGTCTTAAGTACCTGTTGATTTTAGTTATCATGGCCACCTCTCAACATTTGGACAATAACTTACAAGATGATATATCGACTCGTATAAGTCACCGTTTCCGTTGGAAAATTGTATGCTGCTTTTTTTTCCCCCCCACCAAACCATATAGTTAAATAACCATAACAAAACTCCACGTAGCATTAAAAAGACCAGGGCTCAGAGTTCCAGCTGTTTGTCCAAGCACTGAAAAGCATTTGGTTTCCATTTCTGAAAGGAATGAGGTGTGCCCTGCACGCCACTGACTTCAGTGGCAATAAACTCATTACAAGTACGTAATATTTTTCAGGATCAGACTCTTGTTAATATGTTATAGAGCCTGATGAAATGGAGCATATCTCTGACGATGCTTAGAACTTCTATGATGCCTTCCTTCCAAAGTTCACAGAGCCCAGCTGTGTTCTGTGTTAAAGAAAAGCACTGTAACTGTTTCACTGATTCAAAAAAAAAAAAAAAAATAAAAGCAAATAAATGACAGAGCACGGAGTACAGTACATGAAATCTGGCTTACTGACTGTCTGATAGTCCTCTCTGAGAAATATCTATACTAAGATACAATTTTAATTTGATATTCTTTACACTGTGTTTCATCTTTGTTTATAAATGGAACATTTAACTTTCTAGGTAGAATGTAGTTCTTTTTTTTAATCCATTTTGTGTTATGCATATCATGTATTTTGACAGTGTATGTAAAATGCTGTTAAAATAGCAGTAATTTCTAGGCTTTGTTCTGTGTAATTAACCTTGACTGTACAAGAACTACTGAACAGAAGAGCTGTTTATCTTGCATTAAATATTCATTTTAACATAGCAATTCAAGCTGCTTTTGCAAGTTTTAATTTTTTTTTAATTTAAAATCAGAAACCATTGTTGATACTTTACTTCAAGATGTGGAAATTAATAAATGGATACTGGGTAATAAAAAAGACTTACTTAGGGTGGGCAGTGTATTTAGAATAAAGACTAGTGACCAGGATTTATGCAACTTGTTTGGTAGAAATAAAGGACTGTGGTGCTAATAATATGACACTTTAGGACTGCATGCTTTATGAGCTCTCCTAAAACAAAAGAAATGTTGGAACAAAATTACCAGAGGGATTCATCTGGTTGCAATAGCGAATGTTTCATGAGAAGCTGTGCAACTGAATTTGTAATAAACAAGACTGGCATTTTACGATTGTGTTCTTGCAGCATCAGTTTTACTGTATGGCAGCAACTTAATAACTAAAATTTTTTTTGTTTGTTTGTTTACCACATGTTGCCACCAGTTCCTTCTTGAAAAGATGTGTGATCACTGCAGCCCAGTTTACAGGCCTTCAGGCAACGATAGTATCAGATTTAGGAGACTATACCTGTTAAAGCAACTTGGAGGCATCTATTATCTCTCTGACTCATGTGAGGCAGCATTGCAGTATGCAGAATTATTTTTCCTTGGCTTCTTTATTTCTAAATTTTGTGAGTATAAGTGGATAAATTTACCCCTCTTAGAAAAATGGTGTAGAAAGCTTTATGCCAGTGATACCAAAATGATATCACTGTTATCAAAAGGTAAGTAACTGTGTATGAATAAAAAGTATATTAATGTAATGCTTCAATACTAAATAAAAAAGGAATAGCACTAAAAAGGTAATTTAATAGAAAAGAACTGAGAATCATTAGAAGTCTAATAAGAAGAGAAGATCCATATAAGATTGAAAAAATTGCAGTCTATTAGGTATAGAGGGATGCATTCCTGGGAAACTTGGAAAATTGTAATAGTGTTCTGTATAAATAGGAAGTAAAAAAAAAAAAAATTGCTGTGCAGTTCAGCAAGACAAAAAGTGAGTGTGTGCTTAGTGGGACTACTCTTATGGAGCAAGGTGATATGTGTGCAGTTTTCTGGCACACACAGATGTAGGTTTTAAGATTTTAAGTAAAACAATCAGATTTGTGAGCAGTAGAAACAGTGAAGCTTCATTTCATATAGGGTTAATCCCTTGTCTCCCTGAATCTCTACACCAAGCCATTATGGTTCTCCCATGTGTCCCATGCAGCAATTTATCAAGTGAGAAGATGGGAAGTGTTTTCACTGGTTGGACCCCCAGTTGCTACCGTTCATAGCAAGCTGAATTTACCTGTCGTAATATTTGATGGTGTAATCGGTTGTCTGTCTCCTCTACCTAACTGCTGATCTTCGTATAGCTTCTATGAACTTAATTATCTTTGAGACTAAAAACAGGTTGGGGAAAGCAGGGAAGAGGGCAGGGAGGCATCTGAAAGCGTGCTTACGTATGCACTGAATCTGAAACCAAATTAAAAGGGGAAAAAATCATTACAATGTGCGTACATTAGAATGAAAAACTTGCTGACATTGAAAAGTTTTTCATCATCCAGAAAGTTTTAGAACAATTTTGCTCGAGTGGGATGAATGCCCAAGTAGAATATTTACAGTTGGTTAGCACTGAGACATGTGGTTGAATTTGTTTGTAAACTCCTTCCTGCAACCTAATCCTCTATCAGTGTTGTTTAAATCAATCTGGGAATGCCCATCTAAGGGATTATATGGTTTAAAAATAAATCTTTAGTCAAGTGGTCAGTGCAAGAACATTTGTTGTAGGTCAAGGTGCAACTGGTTTTCTCCTTCCTCCACCGAGTTGTTAATCACTGTTGCTGTGAAGGAAATACCTTCCTTCACATGAGCTAAAAGAATCAATAATAAGTTTTCAATATGAAGACAGCTTAACAGCTCATTTAATATGCAAAAGCTATTTTGGGGTCGGACAGAAAAAGCAAGAATCTGAATTTGTAGAGAAAGATGAATAATCTCTGCATTACCATATTAAGGCAATTTTGGAAGGTACTATCAATTAAGATACTTAGAGCTGTACGAAACATACTAGAGTGTGCTTTTTGAATCACAGAGGAAGAGTAGAAACAAGTCTTATCTGTTCATCTTTGTGTTCTAATTTTGGATTCTTTGAAAAATACAATGAAAAAGATTCTTATTGAGATTAATATTTTGGAAGCTTACTGCATGTAAACTTTTGAAAACACTAGTTTGAAACTTTCACAGTATTGTCTCCAGATATTTACTTGTTTCTCCTCTGCATGAGTGCATTCAGATCCTTGCAAAACTATTACATGGAGAACAAAGTATTTGAAAATGCTCGTTTTATTATTTTTCAGTAAACAATTAGTTTGGGACTGTTTACTTTTTTATGCAGCAATTAATTGCAAACCAGCTTCTAACATGCTGAACCCTAGACAAATATACAGCAAAACATTTATTAATCCTGATTGAGAGAAGAATATTCAGAAGTTGACAAAAGTACTTGACAGTGTCCTGTTAAGTAACCATCTGCTAATATATTAATTCCATTATTTTAATGGACTCCTTTCTTGATTAATCAATGACCTTATTCTCTTAAGCATATCTGTCAGGACACGTCTTCCTAACAAATCTATTCAGCCTGGAGCATGTAAGGCATCATCCTCATCTTCAAACTGTGTTAAGTCAAGAAAATGTTGTGGTAATGTGGGCATCACTTGTCCAAGAACATTAAGAACCTTGGTCAGGATCTTTTTAACCATAAAAGGAGGTGTGTTATGCTTTCTTGTTTGCTATAAGTTGGAAGGGAGTGAAAAACAATACAGAAGGAATTTTTATTACAGAGAAGTATTTCCCTCCAAATAGTACGTGAAGGAATACCGTGTCTGAAAAAAGATTTTGTTGGCAGGGGAAGAGGTAGTCTGAACTACATATTGTTGCTGATAAATGTTTTAGCTGTAGATGAATAATGTATTTAAAATTCAAATTTTTCTAATCGCAGAAACAGAAAAAGTTTGTTTAGCTGCCTACTTATTTTTTATCTATTTGTGTAAATCTTTCTCTGGGTACTAGGCCTGATATGGTTGGGGGTTTTTTTTCCTCCCCATACCTAGAGACTGTTACCAGTTGCAGGTGTGTAGAAGCTTACCTGTAAAATGAAGAAAAAGTAAGTGAACTTGTCATTGTGTGTTTCCAGGAATTTGCATATGAAGAGTTTCTCAGAGCATTTCCATCCTGCTGGTGTGCAAATGTAATTGTTAGCAAAATGTTTATTTATTGTCTTCAATATATTTTGTATTTCTTTTGAGAATGATGAGAAATTCCTGGGCATTGATATTATTTATGGTGGGAAAATGATACATTTTATTTTAACATTGTGAACATAAAAGAAGTTCAAAAGTGAATAGCCACTTTTATAATCTTTGATTTTCATTCCATTTTTAAGAGTATATGTCCTTTCTAAGTTTAGCAGTATTAACAAAATTCTTAATCTCAAGGTCACCTTCAGTGACGAAAGCTGTTGAGCATAATAAAAATATGCTCCCTGTTGTTTCCATGGGTGACGCACAGATTGATATATTACGTATAAGTATGCAACACATGTCATTAACTGTAAAGACTTAGAACGTTTCTGAAATTCTGTAAAAAAACCCAAAGCATACTAATATCTTTAAAGTCTCTGTTGCCAAGTGAGTGTCAGTGTCTTCTCTTTCTGTATCTCACGGTGAGGAAACTACATTTCAACCCAAAGGACCGAGAAGCACAAATTCTATATTCTGTTTTGATTGCCACAGAGGTTCTTAAAGAGATACGATGCGATACTGAGAGGACAAGTCACATAATCTCTTGGGTTTTCATACATAAAATATGGGAAAAAAAATTGTATGTATTGTCATACAATTTCACATTGATACAAGGTTTTGTCTCTTTATTGCAGTCTGAAATTTCTTTCTATAACAAATTATTGGTTGTACAGCTGTTCCAGTGGTTTAGAAGCATTTACATGCTGAAAAGGCAGGTAGACAACTTTTTAGTGTGTGTGTGTGTGCGCCTAATATGTGCTTGTAATTTTGGAGCACCTAAGAGTGCTTGTCTTATTTATTTATTTTCTGTAAAACACTTGGGGAATGAGAGTAAAGTTTACCTATTTCTGCTGTATTTTTCCTACAGTGTGTTTTGTAGAAAGTTAGATATGTTGCAAATATGAGATTTAAAATGTAGATTTCAATCAATAAAATAACATCTACAATATATTTATAGAGAAGTACACGGTATGGAATGTAAATTGCCATATAACTTTTTGGAATGATGATATGGATTCACTGAATCTTCCTTCTCCGTTTTTCTTACACAAATACTGAAAATAATGGTACAGTTAATCAGAGAAACTGATTATTCAGTAATGAGAATCAAGTCACTTGCATTTGGAAACAAGGAATATCTGATATACTCAGCTGTCATAAAAAGTAGTTGTTTTCTAGCTTTAAACTGATGTTTTGTATGGAATGAAGAGCATCATGGTTGGTGGGTTTCCTTCCCTGTTTTGCAAAGAAATATTCATTATGCTTCGTGTTGTGGGAAAAGACTAGCTAGTGGATTCATTTCCCTGTGTTTGTGTTAGAAAAAAGAAGAGGTTTATGATCCTGGAAAGTGATCAAGGCAAGAAGTGTTGTGACTCCTGTTATGAAACCAGTTGCATGCAATTTTTTAAAAACAAATATTTTAGATGCCTTTATAGAAAGGCTGGTCTAATGGCCCAGTTGGTGGAGTTTGGGCCAGTCAAGAGACGATTGAGATTTTTATTCCATGAGGTATATTCTGCCCTCACTGAAGTCAACAGGAACATGATCAGAGAACTATATTCATAAACATAGATTTTCAAACCATCTGAAATACGAAGGGTAATTATATGGCATTATATATAAAGGCTTCTTTGTGTTATATGCTTGTTCAGAGGGATAAATATATACAAGAATTGTGGGTGTGTCAAAGCAGCAAAACTGGTTCAGACAGGTAAAACCATTTGAAGTGGTGTCTTTTGCACCATTAATAGTTTTGAGTTTGTCTCAATATTTCTGCATCAATATTATGAATCCTGTCTTCAGGGATTTATTACTCCTATAAAAGCATCAGGCTGAAATTTGGCTCATCAGATGAATTACTCTTTCATTTCTTTTTTTTTTCTATTAAAAGAATTTTATGCTGTCAGTGATAGCTGTCTGATACTGGAAATGCTTCTGCAACTTGAAATTTTTTCTTGTTGTTCATGAAGCAGTTGGTGGTAGTTAAAGGAATTAAGATTAATAGGCTTCCTTTCTGCTGCATTGATGGAGAACTTCGCAGTTGGGATCTAAAAGTTTAGAAATACTGACTTAAGCCCTGTAACATCACTGATAAGATGCATGAATCTCCACATTTTAAAACTGGGAAACTGGTTTATGAAGTTTTGCTAGAGTCATGTAGTGACAGAACAGAAGTAGATTCTGGTAGTTGTGATTTTTAAGCCATGGAGTATCAAATACAATAATTACTTTATCTGCTAATTTAGTTGTGGCTGTCAACCTAAATTTAGTATGATATTTATTATATTAATAGGTGAGTACAAGCTGTTCCGTGTGCTAATCTTTGTCCATTTCAGTATTTGTTTATCATGGTTGAACTTTACGCAATTTAAGGAGCTGTCATTCAGTAGATATTTTAAATCTTCAAGTAATATTCTTTCATACAGCAATGTTGGAGGGAGAGAGGAAATGAGCAGTTTTATTAATTTCAACTAAACTGAAAAGGCTTGAAGTAATTGTTTTAAACATTTAAGTTTTGCTTTAGTTATAGGATATCTTTTAAATGCTGTTTTAATCAGTTTTAAGTATGGTTTGAATTGCTACCAGCAACTTAAAATGTGTGTATGTATGAACTTAGGATTACAAGTGTTTTGCATGTTAAGTATTTTGCAAATGCTTTTGTGCTGCTCTATCTAAAAAATTATTTAATGTCAGTTCAATATGTCAAAATGAAGCAGAAGACAGTGGAAATGATACTGTAATCTATCCACGTGAGGAATGGCATGCATCAAATTCACTTAACATTAAAATTAAGTAGACTTTCAGTGGTGAAACTTAAGTGTCATTCTCTTCTTGCCTTCATTGACAAGTAAGTATTCAGGCCTTTATATGTAAACGCAGCTTAAGCTGTTGTGGTGTCAGGCTGATCAAACCAAACCTGAATTTAGGAATAGCCTCAGTTCTTTCTGTCTTCCTCTAGCTACCCAATGCATGATCCAGGACTCTATAAAAGTGACTTACTTATGAAATTTTATTATGATACCAGCTATCCCATACACAAGCATTGGTATTCCCTGTGCTGAGTTGCCTGTTTAACAGTGTCTGGATTGCTGATAGCTTCAGTATCAGCTCTGGCAAGATTGCAAAACCTGTCATGATTCTGCATTAGCCAAGTTTTCTCAGCACAGAGCTCAACCCTTAGCACCAGAGGTCTGATTGATTAGTGTCACAGTATTTCTTGCTCTTCTGAAGACAGTGGCTTTCATCTTCTTCCTTACCTGCTGTGAACTATGCTGGAACCTGCTCAGCCTCCGCTATGTCAACGGGAGTAAGACCTTCCTTATATGAAGTTCGTTTACTTAATCTGTTTGAGTGGAAAGCATAATAAATAAGGTATTTTGGCTTTCAGAAGTAGTATTGGAGGGTATCTTGATCATATCTACAGTATTCTTTGTAACATCCTTGGAATTTCTATATGCTTGGAGAAGCTCTATGTTGTCCAAAACCTGTTTTATCTTCTGGTTGTAGAGTCAGAACTCAATGAAGTGCTGTCTTTGACAGAACAACACTGTAGGTCCCAAAGCAGATCAGGCTTACTCATGCCTACCTTATTGTTGGTAGTGGTGTCAGAAGTTTGTTACCCTTCTTGTTGAGTGGGTTTTTTCCTTAAATAATTAATGAGGGTAATTTAGCTTTCCCAATATCACAGCTGGTGTACCCTCAGACCACATATCATTAGGTGCTGAAATATGGAAGATACTTAAGCTTCCTGGTTAAAAAAAAAGTTAGGTCTTGATAAAATATTATGGCAGACAGAAGTTTTTCACCGATTCAAAATATATGAAATGGTATCATATATAACATCAGTGAAATTGAAGATCAGTATTTACTTCACTGGTGATATCCACTAACAAGGAATTTTGTCAAAATTGGCAAATATCTACTAAACTTCTTTGTTAGAATAATACTGCATCTCAGTTCTGGTGAGGGTTGTAACATCCTAAGTTTGTTTAATTAAATCCAACTTTGCTAAATGGGAATTAATGCAAAAATATATATTCACAAACTGCCTAAGGCTCGTAAAAAGATATGAGTCCAGTCTAGTGAGCAGACAGCAGGTAACTATAGCATTGCTTAAGGTTGCTCTGGTTGCTGCAATCAGGTTTGTGCTAGCACCTGTTTAAAGCTCAAGTTTTTGATTCCATTACCTAAGTTCCCTGGAGAATTACAGCCAAGAAAAAGGATCTCCTATTGGACTTTGCATTAACAATAATTTTACTATGTTAGATTAAAGAACAGTGTTTAGGTCACTGGGAATGTACATATACTTCTAAGAATAAGCCTTTTTTAGCTGAAAGAGTTGATCATGAGTATCACAGAATACACAAAATGTATTTGTAAGAGCCAGTGCATTAAGTCACTTATCTACCATGTCACAACAGTAAGTTGTGGTCCCATTCATTGTCCTGGATAATGCGTTTTATCTATAATTTATTTAATGAAAATATGATAGAACAAATATTACATCACTTTGTATTTCATAGGAAATTAATGGAAAAATCATGGACTATGTGTAGAAATGAACTTCTGTAGCATGAAGACTCAACAGAATATTTCCTCTTGTTCATCTATTTCAAAATGATTATATTGTTCATGTTAATGGACAGTGCACCAAAATATTTTTTTTAATTGAAACAGAGACAGTTGTTTATGAAGGATTGTTTAAAGTGTAGCACCTTTGCTACAGTCTGGTATTGAATGTTCTAAGTGGGTGGGTGTTCACCAACGTAAGTAGGTATGAAATAAAGTTTTCAATAGCATCATCTTAGTTTTCTTCAACAAGAGGTAAGAGAAGACTGCACCTGCTTTGTTCAGGGAGTACCTTACAGCCTGATGAACGTTCAAAATGTCTGTGCCAACTCTGCCTTTCTCATTTCTCCTTCCCCTAATAGCTGTCCAGTACTTCTGTTTCCAAAAGTAATTTCAGTCAAGGAAGAATAATCTAAATTCTGATCTTTCCCACAATGAGAAGTGCAGTTTTTACAGACTTTGAACCTTTACAGTTGAGACTTACCTCCTGTTTTGTTTCTGTCCTTCCTATAAATCAAGGCAACATTTTATCTTAAACTGTTTTCTCAGAAAGTGAATGGATTACTTCTTCTGAGGAGCTATACAAACAACAGTCATTTCACCATCAGTCTTGAGCCTCCACTTTCTAAGCTTATCATGGACTTGCTGCAAGTACTCATCGTAGTCATCTCAGCCATCTATCCACCTGTACAACAACACAGACTGCCATTTTTCCTTATCAAGAATGGCTTTTCAATTGGAAATAACAGTCTCTAGAAGGAATGGAGTACTGCTGACATCCTCTGAACACATTTCCACAAAGGAATTCTTCATACATCTTCATACATTTTTACGTCAAGAGTTTACCTACCATATTTCAGAATTTCAGATAAACCACATTGTTTATTTACCTGTAATTTTAGTTTGGTTTCCTAAGGAAATGAGGCATCAGTGATTATATTGTCTGAGTGTGTCTGTTCTGTTCTCCCCTTTTCTCAAATAACTGTACTTCACATACCGGTATGTTCCAGAGTGAAACTGGCTATGGCAAAGAATGCCCTTCAGTTAGTGCCTTTTGTTGTTCTAAGATAATTTATTGTGAGAGCTATAAGAAGTATGTTATTTACAGTACAAAGCAAACAAACATTAGGAAAAAAATTGGGATGTTTAGTTTTGTCTCTGGACTTTCCTGGTATCTTTGTACATCTGCCTTCCAGATAGTAAAGACTTATAAAAGGGACTGCTCCTCTTTTAACAATAGAGCATCAAACATGTGGTTGCCACAAAACCAGCTATTACAGTGCAACTAATAATTATAGTAATCTTGTGAAGATTAAAGTTTTAATGTAAAGCATCTTGGAAACCAATTTCATAGATACGAAAATACCTGCAGAGAATATTTCTTTATGTGGGAACACTCTATCCTTGATTAATGCAGTGGGGTTTAAACTGCTCTCAGAATGAATTAAATAAAAGTTTTGGGGGAATAAAATAGATAGAAATCTGTAGGTGTTGACTAGTCCTAGTGGAAAAGGATATCTGTTCTATATTTATTAAAAACAAACAAACAACCACTTACCATAAGCGCATCTGTTTGGACACAGGGTAGCCTTAAGGCAAACTAGTGTCAGGTAAGTGGAGTTGTTCTGAGTAAAAACCGAGACACATGTGTTTAAGTAATCAGCTTGTATCTCAGGCTCAAGGGACTCAAGAAATTGAAGCTTCTGTTCCCAGAAAGATCACATATGCCATGGAAATAAAAAAAAAAATATTAAAAAAAAACCCTGCAAAACAAACAAAGCCTTTATAAAGTCCTTCAGTTAGTTTAGGATAGTGAGGAACTGAACGTGGAGGAAGACAAAAGGAAATGGCATAATTTCTTTAGAGAGGAGAAGGAAAATATTGAAAGTTTCTTTTTATGTAAGTATAAATACTGCCATTGATAAAACTGGAAGAGTGTTAAAGCCCAGCTGAAAAGCAGGTTCAGAAGTAGACCTGTTGGAAAACTGGAAGAGTCTAGAAGTTTTCATATTGATTGACTTAGAGTATAGGAGCTAAAAAGTGTGTGCTCACAGGGAGCCAGGACAATGGCTGTTTCCAAAGAATATTTAACAATTTCTATTTAAGAAAGAGTCTGGGGTTCTATTACTCAAAGAGTCTGTGGACCTATCAAGGGAAATAAAGACTTGATCTAGACAGAGCTTTCTGGACATTGCTGTGCTGCCAAGTATAAGTAGAGGGAGGAGCAGCTTCTCTTGTGGACCAAGCAGTTAACAGTGCTGCACGGAGAGGGAAAAGTCTTGAGTTTCATAGTTAATAGGAAGTTTGTGTTCATGACATGACTAACTGAGCTGAAAGGTCAGAAGTTGGCAAGACTGTAGTGTGGATCCTAAATGATGCAGCGAAAAAAGGAGAGGTTAGAAGGATTTTCACTTCTGTTTCATTTAAGCTAATTACTGCGGTGACCATCTGGTAATGAGAGCGTAACTTTTAAAAGAACTGGTATACATACGTATATGTATGTGCACCTGCATATGCCACAGGTATATCTAAGGAGCTTGTCATCGTGATGATAACATTGTACAAAGGAAGGTGAAGATTAATAAATTGGCGTATCTTCTCTTGAAATACTATCTTTTAACATACTCAGCTCTGGGGCATTTTACCATGGGTTGCAGTTAGTGCTATTTATTGAATTGTTTGAAACTCATCTAAGCAAAATACTATCAATTTTATTGTAGCAAGCAGCTACACCTTTGAAAGAACTACCCAGCAGAACTAAAACTGAGGATCCATTCACAGTCTGTGTAACTCTGTGGAGCTGTATTTAGATTATAACATTGAACCAGTCTGAGTTAAGGTTGTATTTCTAGTTGAAGACTGATTTGTTTTCCTGGATTTACTCTTTTCAGTGATGCTAGGATTACGGTGACATTTATTGGATTTAAAGCCTAGATAAATATTGAGTGTAACCAGAAATTTTAACAGTGTTTGAAATAAATCGTTAAATTTACTGATTGTCCTTGCTTTTACAAATATCAGTGAAAATGTAGATAGATTTAGTTGAAGAAGCCAGGTCTATTATAATCATCATTTAAACATGAGTTGTTATATTGCTAATGAACTGCATGTAACAGAAACATATGGCTATCACTTCTCTAGCAGAATTTTTAGTTTAATCCCATGGCTATATAGTCTGCAGTACTGTGAAGTTAATACAAAGGAAGGTCCGTTGTCTGCATAGCTGTAAAATAAAAGTCAGGTGGTGTTGGATTTCAGTATTGATGCCTAGCAGTTCCTTTTATTGTGATGACAAAAAAAAAAAAAAACCGCTCTCCATGGGTAGCTCCTAAATTTTTTGTTGAAATACACAGCCTGTTTCTGTTACTACATTCACAGTTTTACTTGGTAAGTTTTCATATTCCCTAATACTTTACAAGACCTTACATTAGAACTGTTTCAGGGTTTCCCTATGTGATGTTGTTTCATTGTATGTTATTTCAGTTATGACTCTACAAAGAGTCAGACTCTCCTGTTAGATCTTAAAAAGAACATATTGCCACTAGTTTGTGGGTTTGTTTAATGTATTTAGTCTTAATTAGACTTAAGGTCTTAAAGCTTTTAGACAGCTTTATCTCATGGCTAAAACTTGAACTATGTTTATGGTTAAAGCAGTGTTTCTCAACCTTTTTATTTGAAGCTAGATGTGATAGCTAGCTTAAAATATTTTCATCAACACTTCTCATTCCATAGTACTTTTTTTCACTTTCCAAAGAAGTAAACATTGATGTATTGGGTGGTTGTGGGGGCTGGGGCAGAATGTGCATGTATATGGCTTTCTTCTGTGACTGCCGTGAAGGTGCAGCATACAAAGTGAAAACAGTGGGCCAAAATTCCATCTATTCTTAATATTCAGAAAATAGCAAGATAGGATAGGCTTCTAACATTATGTTTGGACCCTAGAAATAAAAGATGAGACGCGTTTTTATTTCTAGATAAACAGCATAAAGTAAAAAAGAGGAAATTTTGCACATGAGATATCAAGACTGTAGAAGCAATTTTACATAGGCTTGAAAAAGACACATCTGATGGTGGAAGGATTAATTAGAATAATTGACCTGAATTTGGCAATTTTAGACAATTCCCAGAATGCATGTGTCTTGAATCTTCCCTCTCCCTTGATCCTTAAAATGCTATTGACTACAATTTTGTCACTGATAAACACAACTGTTTTTTAAGTAGCTTCTTAGTAGAAAAGGCTTGATAGTTTCAGACTTGCAACTTGCTAACGTACATAGGAATTTAAATATTGCTATTCAACATCACCAGTTTTAATTTCTTTTTTTACAATGACTTCTTAAGTATTGGCTTCTCATTTATTTTCTGGCAGTTATTTTGGTTTTCTTATGCTATTTTATTTTTAAAGTGATTTCCAAATCTGCACTTTTATTAAGCTCTTTTTTAAATTCTTAATATTTTGTTCCCAAAGAAGTGTCATAGCGGGTCCCAGTATAGGTGTAGATATGCTACACAAACGAAGGACTACCTTCTTTTGGAAATGATGCCTGTAAGGGAGCTGAGGTTTGTGAAGAAGTGGGGAGTAGAATAGTAACTGTCATCTGTCAGTCCATTCTAAAAAGTCAGGAAAGTAAAACTATTAAATGCTCTCTCCTATAGGACAGGGTAAGAAACTTCCAGTTCAAACTGTGTTGTCACAATCCAAGTCTTACTTCATCCTCCTTGGCAAAGAACATAATGCTCAGTTTTATGGACGGAAAGCTGAATATCTGACCAAGAAGAGAGGGTGTTCTGCTCTGTTGATTTGTGCATGCTGGGATGCTGTGCTGAAGCTGTTGAGCATGTGCAATTAATTTCAGGCCTTGTGAGAGCATTAAAAGGTGGATTAGATTTACAGAAAATTATCCCTTAAACCTTTGAACAGATGATATGAGAGAGAAGGTGTCAGGAAGGACTTTGCAAATTCAAGGGCACTATCAATATTAGTAGCCTTTGAATTTGCATCTTTTTCATTGAAACACAGCTCCAGATACTGTAAAAGTGTTTAACAGTACTTATCGAAATTCTTTATTCCAAGTTCATGATGGATGCACTAATGGAACAGATAGGGGAAAAGATCTGGTGATCTTTTCTGAGTCAGTAATCAGGGAAATCTCAGTGATGGAACCAGTCTTTCACCTGGAAATGAGTGATGTATTATTCTAGCAACTACCACTTTAATTCATTGGGACCACATCTGAGCTGGACACCCTGTGTTTCAGGCACTGTCTTGGGCAAGGTAAACAACAGATGAGTCAACCTTAACCTGAGCAGTATGCTGAAGTACAAGAGTTACTGTCTCACACTATAAGTTCCAGAGACCTTCTTGACAGACAACGCACAGAATGTGACTTTTTTGTTATATATAGAACAGAGAATACCCCTGTGATTTTTTCCTGACATTATGCACCTGATTTACATACCAGTACAGCTGTGAACTCTGAAAGACCAATGTCATAATCATTTTTGACTATCACAGCTTTTATCCCTCACTCCAGCATCCTGCTTAACACCTGTAGCAGGATCCACCTTCCTACAAATGCGAGAAAAAAAAAAAAAAGCTGTGTTTCTCTTCTTACTGGAAGAACTTTCTTTTTTACAGTAATGGGTTCTTACTCTTTGTGACATCTGTACACATATACACTTGTGTGCGTGATTACAGTGAGCACGTTGTTTGTTGGAATGATGAACGTTTGTAAATAGAGCTCAAGGGGACAGTATGCTTCAACTTGCGTATTCTTTGTACAAAGCACAAAATGCCCCACAGAGGCACACTCTTGTAAGATACTGTAGACTTAAATGTAATAATGGGACAAAGGGACAATAGAATTCTCTCAAAAAGAAATATAAGTATACACTTGAAATGGTAATGCATAATAAACAGTTTGTGAATCAAAAGTGCTGTGGACTTTAATAAGAAACATTCCTGTTATTCTCAGGAAACAGCAATTGACTAAACAACTTATAGTAGTTAATACTTTTAATATTTGCACCTTCTTTTAAAAGAAAATATTCCATATTTTTAAATCAGGTCAGCAATACTAAGCTGCAATGGTGAAAGAGCACTGAGCAAGTGCAACTTTGCTTGTTTTTACCTTACACTTTGATTATTCACTTTTTCATCTGTGAAATCTTGTTGGTACTTCCTGGTTCACTGAAGATCTGTCTCAGAATATGGCTTTACTCTGGCATTCTTGTTGTGACCCATGTAATCTATAGTATTTCTGATTCTGCAGAGATACTCACTGAACCAAGAAAATATAAGAATATGTGGAGAGTGGAGGAAAAAGCTTTTATTAAAAAGTTGGATTGATTTAAAAAATAAAAGCTTATGCTGACTTCCAACCACAACATGGTTACAGAAGTGCTTATCATAGATGTCTCTCTTTTGCTGTATTTTAACTTTTACTCTTTTTTTTCTTGTGAGATTTATTAATTGTATCAATGAGCCATTTCATTATCTTAAAAAAAAATACTCTCATTAGTGTCATGCTGTCCTTCTAAGACTTAGGTCTGTACCTGAGATCCTTACTTGCACAAATACGTTACAGTCTTCCCAAATATAATTGTTACCTCTGAATCTTATTTCAATTGTGAGCCCTGTATACTAATCTAGTATGTGTGTTTTGTCAATTTACATATATAAAATATATAATACCCATGTATAGAAAAGCTGTATTTGGTGATTACAAAGTTGGCTTGGCAGGAAAATGATTTTATTTCGGACTGTATTAATCTGTTTGTACTCTAGTTAAGTACTTGGGCATTTATTAGCAGATCTTGTTTTCCACTGGACATGAGATGACTGCTCTTTGGCCTCTGCAATGACATTACTATTTTTAAAGAGATGGGAAACCAGTAAAATGGGGGAGAAGAATGCAAATATTGCTTTCTGAATAAATTATAGTCCAGTCATCTGAAGAGATGGCTGGAGAGATTCAAGTGTCAGTGAAATCCTTGTGAAGGATTTGAATTCCAAGTTGCACGTGTCCCCAAAACATTATCTGCAAGCTTAAAAACATAGGGCTTACATTAAAAAAAAAAAAAAAAAAAGATGATAACTACATGCTGAGGAAGCAGCTCAATAGCTTTGGGAGATTTATAGAGAAAGAAACTACATGGAAGCGACCTGTCATAAGTTGTCTAAATGGAAAGTATTTTGTGTTTTCTTTTTATTTCTATTTGCTTGTTTCTGAGAGCATTGAAAGTGTATTTTTACATTTGGAAATACTGTAAACACACTTTACAATGTTTCAAGTAATTTGGACTATATATATTAAAAAAAAGTTGTCTTGTCTCATGGTCTTTTAACATGAGGGTCCTTTAAAGGGCGGGTATTGATCTCCTTTTTAGTTCCTAGTACAGTTCTTCTCAGTAGTCAAAGTGTAAAAAGTAAATTGCAGTGCAGAGATAAGTGTGAAAGAAATGTCTTTTGATGATTGTTGTTAGCAAGGAAATATCTTGGTGCATGGCAAGGTAATACAGAGTGCCTGAACCCTGACAGTCCTGGAATTAATTATATCACTACATAAATCTTGAATCTCCATTATTGATAATTTCAAATGAAAATTCTAAATAGAGACCATCTAAAACACTGGTGAAAATGAGTCCTCCATGCACTGAACACGCACAAATGTAAATACATACAATTGAATGTAGTATTTGCCCAGAATCAGCATGTCTGTCACTAATATGCAAAGCCCAGATGAACTAAGTAAAGCTGCTGCCTCCTTCACTCTCTCTGCCTTGCTTTCCCCAAAGGATTCCTGACTTAGGATGCCGGTCCAAATACGAATGTTAATACTACTTGTCCTTTGCCTGCTATTTACCCATAACTTTCTAACACAACTTTTTAAGGCGCTCAAAGCATGTTTACCATATATACAACCTTTTTGTAAAACAGTTGATCATTGTTTACAACCAAACTTTAAGCAGTCATTTATCTAGGATATGTGCCTGTAAGGAGACATTGAAATTTTCAGTCTTAAGATTTCAGCTAGATTCTCACACTGTTGCTCAGGTTGTGCTGTCCTTTATTCTGCCAGCAGCACCACTGATGCCAGCGAAGTACCTTATTGCAGTATTTGTAGGTAGTAGAAATAAGATCCGGAGTTTTGAGAACTGTTTTTGTAGTGCTCTTGATTTAAAGACAAAGTTGCCATGTCTTGACAAATAACATTGGCTTGGTCTGAGTGGATGCACCTGCTGCTGATTCTTTAAGAACAGGCAGGGTGACCTCTAAAAACTAAGCTTGAAAGTCTCCGAACATTTTGTGCATTCCATTATCAGCTGGTGATGGCGGAGACAGGTGATTGCTTTGCTTGGGGTTTTAGGAATGATATGGTGGTGTTGGAATCTCTTTCCTGCCCACAAAACTTCGAGTAATAGGGTCATCTTTAAGGTTAACGCACTTTTTCAATGGTAAAACTGTAGTGTTTTATTAAAACTTAGCCGGTCTGCTTAGAGATAAGGTTAGAAGTAAACAAAACAAAAATAAAGCAGCACTCTGTAGTGTTGGATAAATTGGAGTCCTGGGAAACAAAAGCACTTTTTCTTGAATGTATGGAAAAATCAGGTCTAAGACTTCCTCCCAGCAATCCAGATTCCTGATATTGTTTCTCCCTACTTTGTGCTATTTTTTTTCTAATTTGTTGCGGAGACATTCCCAACTACGTAAATTTTGGTTTTTTGATCTTATTTTAATCTGAATGTGATACCTGATATTAGAGCAGGTAGAACTAATGTGCTTGTACTTAAGGTTCATTGAACAAATTGAAATTTGAGATCATGAGCATCTTGCATATCAGTCTCCTTTAAAAATATAAAATATCCCCTACTGTAGTGTCATTAAAACATAGCTAATAAATACAGTTGTTCAGTGAGGACTTACAAAGATTCAGTCAATATGATGGAATGATCCACTCTTGCAAATGTACTTTGTATCTCTTGTTTCTACATAGTCATTTTATATACATCTTAGCTCACTTGGAATCAATTCAGAAATGTTAATTTTAGACTGCACCCAATATTAATTTTAGACTGTGCCAGACCTAGATTATTTATTTCGAATTTGAGTCCCAAACTTACCAAACCATGTTTTTGACCTTTGAAGAAATCTGCCTTATTTTCTGAGATTGTGTTTTTCAGACCTAAGCAAACAGTATTGTTGTGGTGAAAGCGTCACTACAACTTTTTCTGCTGTCAAAATAAATTAACTTTTATCCACTTAAATGACATTAATCTTGAAAGTTGTGAATTGAACATGTATTTTCACGGACAAGAATGTTACTCTTTCTTTTTAACCGTTTGTTTTTTCTTACGCTTTTCCTAACACCATTCTTTACCTAACTCTGACAGTCACTCATATTGTGAAAGTAGTGGTAAATTAACACAATTATAATAAAAGAAAATGGCATGGGCAAAACAGATCTCAAGTTTTTGTCTTAGAGAAGCACAATCTATTTATATGTGAAACCCTGAAAAAAAACCAAAACCCTGGAATGTTACTCGCACTTGAAGAAAATACTGTTTGTTTTCATGTTCAATTATTGATGCCCAGTGGTATATTTGGAGGTCTTGCTGATACTTTTTTTAATGTTTAGTAGATATTTATTTAAATTTGTTTTAATGAAGAAAAGTTAGTATCTTGCCCTACAGGTAAGCTCTTCAGATTCTTCAAAGTTGTTCCCAGGCTACAATTTTCATGTAACTTTTAAAATAGGAATTACGCTGGGCTCAAATGCGCTCTTTGCCCAGACTGAGTGAGGCAAGTGTTTTGCTGAGTTACCTTGAGAGAGGAGCTGTGTTAGGCATGCTGTGATGCTGTGGGCAGTGCACACAAGGTAGCTGCCTTTGTTTTCATTAAAGATACTATTTAAAGAATCAGCACTCCTTGATCAGACCTGGTGGGTTTCCTGGAAGACAAGAGAAAGAATTTCCTGGAATAATTACATATTCTCCCTAGAGCGAAGCAGATTTCTCAGTCTCATTTGCCACTTCGCATTCCTTAGCCTGCTTTCCCCTAGTTTTGTTATTTTTTTAAAAAATGTTAGATGTAGAAAAAGGCTGAGAGGACACATAACTGCTTGTATTGAAGCTGGCTAGTGAAACTTACACAGTAAGGGCATGAGTTGCTTGTGCTTTATTTGACAGTTGTTTTTTGCATTATTGCATGTTGTCATTTGGAGAGAAAAGGCCCAACTTTGCTAACCGTTGTGATGCAAGTAGCCCATTAGTACTAATGAAGTAAATACACAAAAATACACAGTGTTGTGTATTCTTTTCTGCTGCAGTTCACATTTCAGCTTTAAAAAAAAATTCTGTTGTTCACCTCTCTGATCAGTTGTTAATAAGTATGGTTCCATTACAGGTATGTAGCATGCAAAATTACATGGGTTAAGGTTGACCCTAAGATAAGTTACCTTTCTGAATGCATGTTATGCTCATGCATTTCTCCTCTGGAGAAAATTTTTTCTTCAGAAAGGATCCTGAAATACAAATTTCACACTCAACTTCTGTGAAGCTGACTGACTTGGTAGAGCTGAGAGGTGCCACAGTCAAGTAAGTGTCTGTTAAAAGATTTCCACTTGTCATAAGCTGGCTGCAGATGCCAAGATCAATGCTGACTCAGTCCTTTGTGTTCTCATCCATATTCTGCCTTTCTATTCCACCTTCCCCCCAATCTCCATCACATTACACAGGTTGTAAATTGGGTTTATCCTTCGCTTATATTAAGTGATCCCTTCCCCTCCCCATTTGCTGGAGGTTTCCATCCCCTCAATTATAGTCATACCACAAAGACAACAATTATTGAGCAGTTGTGAGAGCCAAGAGGTCAGAAATTTCCAGGAAGAGGTAGGAATGATCAGCTGGGGCTGGGAACCTCCTGAAGCAGATTTGGTCTGACCATACAGTTTGGAGGTTTCTGCAACATAAGTCGTCTGCGTGGCATCTCCTTACCCAAAGGAACATCCAGTAGGTTGAACAGTTTGTGTGCTCTTCCTTACCTCACTTTTATCCCCAAACCAATTGCTGTTTGTACTTATGGTACAAACTTAACAGCCCTACCAGAAGCCCTGCTCCTTTCTCTCATTTCCTACCATCCCCCAGGCCAGAAGCTGCTTGTCCTCCCCAAAGCATGCCAATACTCTTCCCACACATCCTTTCCCATCCTTTCTACGAAATTCTAAATTTCTTTTTCTCTCATTCTTCCTTTACAGTTGATGTCACTAAATCAGATTCCTAATCCCAGGTCCTCGAATTATGCGTCAGCCCGTTGCAGGGTCTTTTTCCCCAGTCTTATGCCCCCTACCTCTCAAGTCTTCCGTGGAAAGGCGGGTCCTGCCACTGCCTGCAATTGCTTACCACTTTATGCATTGCTGTTTGCCGCAGGGAATCACACTTGCATGCCAAATAGAGAAATACCTCCTCCTGAAAGAATACTCTAATTACAGATTGCAAGGCAATTCTTTGTTGATAACTAAGAAGAGGTAATAACTGATTTTCCAGACCCTGCATCTTTAAGGAAAAGGAACTGTAATGTACAACTTGGTTGGACTCCAGGCACAAGAGGAAATGGGTTATAGCAGTTGTGACTGTGTGGAGCAGATGTTTTGGTTGGACTGGCTATCAACCATCTGACTCATAAAAAATTGTCAGTTCCAGTAAATTCCCAGTTTTCAATTACAGTAGGTAGGATACGAGAAAACAATGCCATTTGGATGGTGTATTTAAAGTGGTTTTGATGATAATTTTCATAAATAACTCATACTAACTTTGTGAAAAGATTAAGTATTTTGCAAAGGGAGCAGCTGTAAACATTGAAGCATGCATTTGAATGTAAGTTTAGAGTGATATGAATGAAAACTAACAAATGGTTGTTTAGATAGTGCTGTTACAATGAAAAGTAGGATTTTAAGTTTTACTTTGGAGTCTTGTGATACCTGAAGTCTTTTCCTAAAGTTTTTTTGGGGAAAAAAACATTTCTAAGTGCCTTCAAACTTCCATTTTCATCTGTTCTGTGCTGCATTTGTATTTTCACATGGCCTCTTGTTCTTGAGTTTCAAAAATACATACTTAATGAACCTTTCATCTGCAAAGGGTAGATTAGAATAAAATACCATGAGGTTTCTCTTCATGCTTTTCTTTATGAAAAGTTTTTATTCTTGCAAGTTGTTGCTAGAAGGTCTCTGCAATAGAAAAAAGCCTATGGGTTGAAAATCTTTAGGATTTTTTTTTTATTTTGTTCCTTTCTCAACACATTACTTTACTATGTATATTTTGCATATACACAGCACTTTGGAGGTTTAGTCAAGGATCAGTCCACACTGTGCAAAGTATTCTGTAAACATAGGAAACCCCTTGCAGTTCTTGAGTAAGAAAACTATTTATTTTCACTGTTAAATGGTGTATCCATTTTTTTTTTCCTGTTTGATTTGAATGGGCATTTTCTGAAATGAGGAAAAGAGAAAATACATGATAGAGAGATGGCAGAAAGACACCATGAAAATCTGTATTTGATCTTTTACATTGCACTGTGCTAGGGGGTTTGTGGTTTTTTTTTTTTTTACTATAAAGCATGAGACTGTTGTGGAAAAACCTAATAGGTGTGCATTGTCACATGCTTAACTAATGATTTCAAACATTTTTACAAACATTCAGTTTATAAACCTCAAAATTCCTGTGGCCCAGAATATGCATGCCGTTCAGTGGAAGTTCATTTTAATAATACCTTCTGTAGAGTCTTGTGTGGAAAAATTTCTGTGAGTATAAAATGGTACTTTAATATGTCAGTTCTAACCTTGGATGCTAATGTTTATTGAAAATTACCCTTCTTAATTTTTATAAAAAATTTGCCAAAGCAATTGGATATCACTCTCTCTTTTGAAGCCAACTGAAAAATAAAAAGAGAGGTGATTTTTGCTTTGCTGCTCTGTTTAAATCTGGCCTGTTCTTTGAGAGAAATACGCATGCAGAAATGTGAAAGGGGAAGACTCTGCCTGGGCAGAGTCTGATAAGAAGCATTAAAACAACCTTTGTCTTTGGATGTTTTGGTGTAATGGAAGGATCTCAGCCCCTGTTCTGGGGAAATGTCATTGCCTGGTAATATAAGGATTCATCATCTCACCTAGTCACTAAGAGGTTTGTAGAGATGACCCAGGAGAGAGACCACTGAAGGAGTTAAGTTGTGACTGGCACAGACAGCATCAAAAAGGTCCATTAGTTGAAAAGCTTTCCACAGTTTATCTGTAAGACATGTGGTTTTGGTTTAGTTTTATAAACGGCGGTTGTAACAGACATACTAGGGTTGAATGCAGTTCCACCAAGCAGATTCTTGCATAAATAAAAGTAACAAAGTCTGAAAGGAATAAACAGTATGGTGTTGGATACGAAGGGACTTGATTGTAAATCTGTGGCCACCTGAGCGGTAAGGTTGAGCAACTTCATGGTGTTACTGCATTACATCTTCTTAAAACCTACAGGAATGCTGATTTTTTGCATCTTTTTTAAGTTACAGTTTTCATTTCCCAGGTATGTGGGCCAAAAATACACATCCATTTGAAAAGTGGTAGTTACAGAAAAATGCCAATTTCTGTACTCAAACTTGCATTGGACAATAGCTGTATGAACGTAATGCAGCGCTGTGCTGGCAGCAATAGTTGCAGTAGTGTTTCTTGTGTGTTATTCTTATAAATGAAAAATATCATGTCTCACTTCATTGCTCTTACTGCACACGTCAGCTTATTGTAGCATAATGTGCAAAGATACCATCATGATTTATGTTGTTGTGTGAGTTTTTTTCCCTGGCATGAATCTTCATATTAAAGAAGCCACTAGTGAGTGTAGAAAATATAATGTAATATTACTGTATGGGTTAATGGATGCTGTAATGGTGTTCACCTAATCTGTTTTGGGTTGGTTTGGTTTTTTTCTTGTTTTGATTTTCTTTGATCAGTAAGCACCTGGATGGTATTCTAGAAACTGGTCTTATGCGTGGTGTCAGTCTGTGTGTGCACATCAACTTAAGCACTAATACTAAATGCAAGATTAAATACATTTGGTTTTGTCTGTGTAGCTTGTAAAATACATGTAGGTTCTATTCTGTAAAAACAAATTATTTGAAAAGAACAACAAACAAAAGAACATGGTCTCAGAAGAACTGTAAACGTACATGAACGATTTTATGATTCTATGAATTAATGTATTATATGTACTTGTCATCTCTTGAAGAATGCCCATTAAAATAAAATCTTTTTAATCATTAGCATTACTGCTTAATCTGTCTTAATAGTTCTTTTCATTTGATTGACAATTAGCAAATTAATGGGAAAAAGCCAGTTAATGCCATACTCATCTTCAGGAATGAAAGCTGTTCCTTACTTACTTTTTTTTCCTTCATGATGGAAATATGTGAAATACTGGGGAAAAGGTTGCAGGGGGATTGCACTCTTGGGTATTTTTCGTTGCTTGTCTTGTTGAAAAAGGGTTTATAATCTGTGCTGGTTCTTCTACTGTAGATGGTAGTACCACTTGGAAACATAACACTGAAGGAAAGGAACATTGTGGGTCACGAGGTCCCGTCTGTTGCTGTTGCAGGCAGCCGTGTCATATATCCCATCCATAAACTCATCCTACCCCAACAGGACAGCAGCTAGCTTTTGTCCTCACCACTCCTATCGAGCATTGTCCTGGAACTTCAGGTTAAAACCATGTTCTGATTTCTAGCCTAGGTGTGCTGGAGACCATTTTATAGGCATTTCTAAGAGTACGGTTTTATTTCAGCTGTCAGAAGTGAGCTGCACACCAAGGCAGAATTTAAGAAAACACTGTCAGCTCTGTCTCATTTTTCATCTAAGACAATTAGGCTTTTTAAAGACCCATTCTTCCCTGCAGCTTATCACTAAGTTTCTTGGCATGTTGTGTTCTGCACGTAACAGCTGGTATGCAGCTAGTCTCTCTGGACATTAACAGTTTCAGTCCTGCCAAAGCTTCAAAAGGCACGAGATTGTCTTCCTGAAACCACTCAGCAGTCACTTTTTCTTTTTCTCCCCAGATAGAGCAGGATCTCCTAACAATGTTTAAGTGGTTTACATGTTCCTTCCTCACAGCTGCTTGCAGGACAGAGCATACCAGGGCACACTGCACCATGTTGATCCTGCTTTGAGCCCATATCGGCTGGGTTATCTATTTCCTCCTGTATTTTTCCAAAACGGATAAAAACAAATGCATCTTGGCAAGTTGCTATGTACATACGCACAAACATGTTGAAGGACTTCTTTGTGAGCAGCAAGTGGCACCGTATTACTTGCTGTCGATGAAGGTGACTGCACTGCTAACTCATTGCTTTCTAACGAGGTCAAGAGCTTAAATGAAGTTGTGTGTAGCAGAAGTACGTTTTTTCGCGCTGTATGTGATTTATGAATTGGGGAGATGTCAGGTCCTAACCAGAAACAATTTGTTCTACCTGATCCCGAAAGTAGCTGATTGTTCTGATACGAAGAAAGCTTAAACTGTGAATGCATTAAGATTGATTGTCATGGTATTTAGCATGGATTTTTTCTTTTTTTTTCTTACAGTAGTTTTTCTAGAATATGCAGTCTTTGTTGAAAGTAATGCATGGGTTTAATTTGCAGAAAATTTGGGGACAATGACTTCTAGATACAAATTTCTGATCGCAGAAACGTTTTTCATGGACAAGAGAAGTAGGAGTTGAGTACAGCAGAAATTTTGGACCATATACTACTTTGAAAAATAACAAATATAAAACCTGTGGTCATAACTCAGTGATATTATAACATTTAAAAAAAATTCTTTGGCATTTGCATCTCATGTTAGTGTTAAACCAAGAATTCTTAAAAATGAAATCTGCATCTTTACTGAAATACGTAGTTCAGCTAATTGAAGAAGAGCTACACTACTGTACGCTTGCTAACACAGTTATTTTATTTTGATACTTTAAAGGAAATTAAGCACAGCAGAATATCTTTTAAGTACTAATATAGTAAGAATAAATTTGCAATCTGTTTTTCAATAGTTACACTGTAGATTCCTCACTTAAGCATCTCCTAAATAATTTGGTATTTGACTTATTAGTTGTAATCTGTAAGCTTATAAATACTCAGTTTGTTATTTGCTATTTTATATTTATTATTTTTTATGTACAGGATGTGAATGAAGATCCTGGAGAAGATGTTGCGCTTCTCTCCGTTAGTTTTGAGGATGCAGAAGCTACTCAGGTTTTTCCTAAGCTGTATCTCTCCCCACGTATTGAACAGTGAGTGAGACTGTTTTATTTTCTGGGGTGTTAATTCTGTTTCATCTCTGAACTTTTCAATTTTTTCCTGATACATGTGAGAAATGTTGGCTAGCTGATAACATGCTATTGCTTTAAATTGCTTAATGTCATAATGATTACTGCAAGTGTGTGTGTGGTGGAGAAATGGCAGATCTTTTGGCTAGTTCTGCATCTATGGATGAAGAAAAGTCATCACTGGCTACATGTGATATTCTTGTAGCATCATAATCTATGAAAACTGCTGTGTTTTCCTGTAGCAGTATATTTTGAGTGCCTCCTACGGCACAGCATACTGTTAGCTTTTTTGTGGACTATCTTTCATTTCTTTTTCTTTTGGGAAGGTAAGTTCTCTTTATAAACAGAATGCATTTGAATAAAGGATTGTTGTAGAAGCTAAAGGGCTTTATTAACTGTGTTTTAGGAGTTTGCAGCTTTAGTAAGTTACTTTTTTCAGGAGAATATCTGAATATTTCATTTTGAGATTGTTGAACTTCATTGATCTGTTTACCAGTTGGCAAACAGATTTGCTGAGGAATGAATTTCTACTCCTAAAATGGAAGGGTGAGGATTAGAAATCAGTCTGCTTTCATTAAATTTCTCTTCTTCCATTTCTGGAATTAAGAATGTCTTAACGCTCCTCCTTCCCTTCAGTATCTCAGTCTTGTAATGTCTGCTTCAAAAAAGTAACTACATTAGACTGTTCAGGTATACAACAGTCAAGCTGGTCTAGCATTGTTTCAGTGATGCTTTGTTTTTCTGGTTAATACTGCAGTGACTTTCCTCTCAACTGGTGTTGACGCTTCTGGGTAGAGAAGAAAAGATGGGAAATACCGACTCCCACAGTTTTATAACAACTCAGTGATAAAGTTTGTGTGAGTGAAGGAGCACGGTATCGTGATACTTTGCTCAACAGGGCATTGGTCTGGATAAACTGTTGGGTGGAATTTAAAAAGCAAAACCCAGGATTTGATTTAGATAAAGGCATAAGACTTCCCAGATGTTTTATTTAAGAAAATGCAGGTTACACATGCACATGCAAACACACACTCAATGTATTTATCAGCTTTTGCATTTTCATATTTTTTATCAATTCACTACTTTTTGTCAACATTAGTTGAGGGAATAGTTGTAGTCAAACATGTAATCATCCTTCCATGTTCCAAAGGATTCTTCTGCTCAGCTACTGTTAAAAGCAAGTGGGCTGTCACTAGTTTCCATTGCACTTTCAGCTCTAGTCACATGTTGATTCTTAAGTGTATTTCAGGCCACCCAGGTATGTCTGTCTAAGCGACCCATGTACTAATGAATACGTTAGCTTATTTTCCCACTTTTAATAGTATCTTTAAAAAGATGTTAACCTCTTGATACCAAGTGGAATAGCAGTACAAAGGAACACTTTGTCTTCCTAAAAGCATTGCATTTTCTGTGAGTGCCCTAAAGAATATCTGATTTTAAATGTGTGATTGGAGCAATATAGCAGAAAGATATTTGGGTGGTGTTAGTACATATCTGACATGTCTGACGTATTTATGGCTTTGTCATTTATAGCTTATGTAGTCATGTTAAAATCATGCCAGTAAACCCTGGAGTTCCATGCCACACCTTGTCATGTTATCTGTGTATCAAAGTTGAGATACTTCACTCATCTAACTTGAATCTGTTCTCATGCATTTGTAAGGTGTTCATCACAGTATCTGGATACTGGTAACCCATAATGCCAGAGCTGCTTGTGAACTGTTGCACCTTCCTTTATTCTTTATTCCTTTATTCTTTATTCTACTTTTTATGTGCCATGAAAAATATGTATAGGTATGTTTTCAATGTTTGTTCAATTGTGCTTTAATAACAGAGATATATTTGTCTCTTGTTCTTTCCCAACACCAATCTCTGCTCCGTTTAGCAGAGGCTGACAGTCTAGATATTTAACTTTCCAGTGTTTGGGAACTGAAGCAACAATGCGTACTTCTTTATACTTTTTGCCAAAAGTACAAAAAGCCTCAAGAAGCCCTGAGGATTAGTTTAATGACTTGAGGCCATGGCATGTTACATTTGAATTGTGTTCTGCTTATAAAAGTTCTTTCCTGCTGCTAACAGTAATTGCATCTACAAAAGCCATGTAAGCAAATTACCAGTGTATTTTTTTTATGCAGCAGATTTTGAGGTGGAGTAAGTAGTAGTTGACAGTTCCCAACATAACATTCCCAAGTACTCAACAAAACAGGAAAAATACCAAATTCCCACAATTATTTTGCTAATACTAAACTCTGTTCACCTTAGGAAGAACGAGCAAACAGGAATAGCATTTTCCTGACGTATGAAAAAACATTTTCAGATAGAAACGTTTCAGCTTTGTAGAGAAATAAGAGCAAAGGGCCTGTTTGTGTAACGTGAGTTATCTCCTGCTTTCCCAAGAGGTTTCATTGCTTTTGTGCTCTACCATATAAACATGCATTCCCACATTGCATTTTCTAAAAATGATACATACCCACAGATCTTGTCAGCAAATTTGAGCCCTAGCAATATGAATATAGTGTTTTTGCTTTGAAGGGTTGTATATTTGCTCTATTTTAGATGGATGGTAAACCTAATACTAGTAAGATTTTGACTGCTCTTTGTCATAGGCTCTGGAAGAGAGATTTCCAAAACGAGGGAAATGTCCACTTTTTATGCTTTGGGGCTAAGACATTAGTACATCGGTTTGCTTGAAAAAGCTCACATATTAAAGCAGGGGGGGAAAATGCAGTAGAGAAGTACTGTGGCTCATTTGAGTCAATATCAGTGTTCCATTGACTTGTATGGTGGGGTGTCTGCCTGCAAGAGTGTCAAGTTCAGTTCTTAGAGTAAAAAACCAACCCCACACTTAGGGGTGGGAAGCATTTGTTTCGGTTTATAAAAATGTCAGCAGTAATTACTTATAACTATACCTGGTTTAATTCTTTCATTAAAACTTGCTAATTTAAAAACATTCCTTTAAATACTAATTGTTCAAAACACATTAACAGCAATTTCTAGTCAATGTTTCCTTAATTTGAAATCAATCCCTTAAAAAAAACTTTCATTTTATCATTTTAAGAATTGTTCTTATTCTTTATTGCGCTGCATCAATAAGCAGATAGATGCCAATAACAGTCGATTTTAATGATTTCAAAAATGAGATTAAGTTAAAATGAAATGTGGGGTATTTATGATACATGTTTTGTTTAAAAATTACCATCATAACTGTAGTATCATAAAAACAAGTTTCTGGACGCTTCTGGAGGAAGTGGTAAGCCGGGAACCCCCAGAGACTGACCACCCAACGTGAGAGGATGGTGCTTGTCAGCATCCGTGAGTGTGTGTCCCCAACTCATCCTGCTCCTCCTCCCACCTCGGGGCGTGGGACTGGCCACAGGATGCTCCTCATCCCCCACGGACTGATGGCTGCTGTGCGCCGGGGCGAGGGTCAGAGCCGAGCGCTGTCAGTACCTGAGGCCCCTCACTTGCTCATCCACCTGACCTCCTGCTGCTAGGTAGGCGCAGATGTGTTCTGAGGCTGCTTCTGCACTCCTCTGCACGATGAGGAGCTGCTGGGATATTTACCTTTTATGTCTCTGCCGCATTTCCATGCGTTACTCGTAATGTCTCCAAAACGGTCGGTAGAAAGCATCTTGCTTGCTCAAAATTATTTTCTAGTGAAAGTGTACTAGATATTCATATGGAAAGGAAATTTGTAATAAAAATATCCATCATACCTTTGGTTTCCGTTCAAATCCAAGGAGACAGTGCGAGATTGAACAGCTGATTTCTATATTAATGCTTAAAATGCGTGTCAGCATACTACACGTGGAAGTTGATCAGAAGGGTTTTCTTTTTTTAAATAAAAAAGAAAAAAATTAATGTATGTATTTTTTTCCTTCATGAGTCGTCCATGCTAAAGAAAATAAAAATGGGTTCATCTTCGTTCGTATTTTAAGAAAAAAAATATAAGGGTGGAAACACTCTTGATCAGTGAATGCTGTGTTCCCTCGATTCACAGAAATAATCCTGCAGTAAACACTGTTGTCCTGGAGGGCTTTTCTCTGATAAATACGGGGACATGAATACGCTAAGAAAACCAGCTGTCCATAGAACTTGTTTTGCTTAAATGGATCAGGCTCCACGCTTTGGGGACTGAAATGGTCGTTCTTTACTGGTCTGGGAGCTGTGCCAGAGGGTTCTTCGTGACTGAGGGTGGTATGCAGAGTTCGGTGACTGCGTTTAACCTTCTCATATGGGCAGGGGAGAATAACAAGAACCTGGTTTGAACTCTCAGACTTTGAATGTTTCTGTATGTTTTTCACTGATGAAAAAAAAAAAAGGAGAAGAGAAAATTAGACACGTGTATTTGGTTTAAGGTGTTTCCTATCTTTTATCTGTCCCTTCTGCTGGGAGCTGGAGGAGGAAAATCATAGAAGATTAGCCACTTACTGCCAGGTACCGCCTCTCGCTACATTTGAGATGCAGGGGTGTTGTGAAGGGCTTCACCTTTGAAGTTGTCATGCCATACTGCTGAGTGCACATCACTGGTTGAAGCCTGCTGTTTCAGAATGGTTATGAATACGGTCTGTAAATGAGTGGTCATGTTTAGGCCTTTTTATATGTCTGTCTTTGTAGAAGACAGAAGAAATAAGAAGGCTTCTATTTGGCATATTAAAATGTGCTTATTCATCCAAGTTGATGAGTTCAGTAGCATTGTTAGTAGACAACCAAGGCAGTCCATGTCTTCTTCAAATCCCAGAGCATCTTTGCAGACATGGGAAGCACAAATGACTGTTGCTTCGCAGGGCTTTCTCTTCCATTAAGCCTGCTTTGGTCATGCCTTTATGCAGTGCCTGGCCAGTGAGTCAGTGATATCTCCTGCCTGCTCTATGTGCCATGTCCCCACCATCCAAATCTTCTGAAACTGTAGCCAGTACCATAACCTGATTTCCTCTCTAGCTCTGCTTTGCAACTGTTCCTGTGTCCTAAAAATCACCTGGTTTGCTGCAGCCACCTTGTGATGGCCTGCTGACAGCTTCAGAAGAGATCAGGGTAGACTGGGACTGACAGTCAAAACAGATTGACTTCTGTCCTGGGTCTTCAACTGTACTGGCTGTTCCTTTTTTTTTTTTTTCTGAAGCTGATACAGAACAATTAGCAAAAATAGTTGTAGAAGATCTGAGATTATGTGTCCATCATCTAAATGGCACTTCAATGCTGGGTATGTTAATGCTGTCCTTAAATGGTTCGGTTAGTGAGATTTTTAAGATGGTTTTCTTTCAGTTAAGAGACTAAGCAATTAGACCTAATCAGTGAGGTATGAAATACTTGAGGCAGTTTGGTGGGACTGATTTTGTTGCTAGGTAATGAGGTACCAGTTTCTCTGTATAGGAGATAAGGGGCAGGTTTTGGTCTGACGTACGCTTTGTGGCAATCCAGAGCTCAGTGTTGCCTCAAGTCTCAGAGCAAAACGTAAGAGTTGACCAGTGGGAAGGGTTTGTGTCTTCCTGGAGGTTTTTGTCAGGTTTCTCTGAGTGTCAGCCTGTATGCATAAGGTTCTGTAACCTGATGGTGGAGGGAGTATTTTTACGTGATATATTAAGTACTTTACCCCTTAAAGGATTTTCTTCTATAGTAGAAAAATATGTATGGAAAATTGAATTAATAAGAAATTACAAAAGAAAATGGACACCTGATTCAAGACAGCCCTCTCCAACTCCCTGCCTCTACATACTTCCGACTGGAGTGGAATGGTCTACAGAAATTTCAGTAGTTTTAAACACATTTGTTTCCTTGAGGAACAAATCTTTCCATTAAGGTGTTGCATTTTTTCACTTGTGTACATATAGTTTATTTCAGGCTATGCTAATTAAACGTACAATTCTGTTACATGTTATGTTGTCATATGCTATGAGTATACCATGTTTCAGTGTAATAATCCCTGTTTCAACACAGGCATTTCTAAGTACCGTTGTAAAGCTGTACTCTTCTAAAATACCCTCCTCAGCATTTTTACTGTGGTATCACTGCTTCTAGGTCTGTTTACCCTCTGACAAAGAGTGATAATGGAGGAAAAAGGGAACAAAGTTATTTTTCTTTAGGACATCAGGCAGTATTCTTCATAAAGGTGTTTGTTCTTGGTTCTTTACTGTTGGCCATATGTTTAGACTTGTATCTTTGTATAGTGAGATTGTGAGAAGCACTTTTAATTAGTTAAAACTAATTCTGGCAATGACATTGAAAATTACTGTCATCTCAGTTACCAGCTAGGCCAGTACTTAGTACTTTTGAAATCTTCCTCTGTATTTGCAATAGGGATTTTTTAAAAAAAATATTTTCTTAGATTGTGTTTACTTTGCTACTGAAACTCATTTTAGTTTTACAAAATCTCTTACTTTTCTTTTGATACATTGAATGGTTTTGGCTTTTCTATTGCCTATGTTGTTCTTGCGGTTTGGGGGGTTGAAGGGTATTTTTATTGCCATTCTGCCATCCCTGGTGCAGTACTGAAGTGCCTTTCTCAGATATTTCCTCAAGACGTTAGAGCGCACACAGCAGATTTCATCTTCCTTTCCCGAAATGTTTTTGTAGGAGAAAGAAAGCCTGCTGAACAGAATCAATCCATGTTAGTACTGAACTGTGTCTGTTACAGGTGGCAGGATTTTTTTCATACCTAAGAATTAATAGGAATCTTTTGGGTTTTTTATGTAGAACCTTTTGTTCTAAAGAACTGTGTGGGCCAACTGTAGGGCCAGCTTGAACTCCTTGAAATGTTTTCCATAAAATTAGTTAGGCTGACCAGAGAAATTTTAAACAAGTGTCATCTTTTTTTATTCTATGGCTTGTGATATGGCAGTAATAGAGCAAGCAGGAGGGTCTGGTAACTGGGGTTAAATTTTAATGTAAAAAATTCCTAACTAGGTGTTTCTTGAAAATGCAATGAAAAAATCAGGTACTACCTGAACTGTAAAATTTATACGTAGGGAAACTTAACTTGGAGTTTGTCTAGGGCTAAGTTAATTGTGGTTTGATGGGTAATGTGCTGTTGTTAAATACTACTTTAAAAAACAACACTTAAACAGAGTTGTTGGGAAATCACAATTGAAGCAGTAGTTTCTCTGTTGTTAAACATACTTAATTCCACAGACTTTCTCTTTGGAATGAAATAGCTCTTGCAGAAGAAAAGTGTTTCAAAGTCATTGACTGGATCAAATTTAAAAATTATCTGACAAGTCTGAGACTTCTGCCAATTTATTCTTAAATGTAATCACATGAGCAGGTCATATAGAGTTTTTCTTTAAGCTTGAAGCTGAGCTTTAGCTGTTCAACTGTATCCATTCTAACCGGGTATTAATTACCAAAACTGACAAACAGTAGTTACAGTAAGTTAATTAGAATTTGTCTTGGCAGCAAATGCAGTGAGTATAGAAAGGCACATCTACTCAACAGTTACGAAAATTCAAATTTCCTAGAGTACACTTTGAACCCGGTTTTGTTGCCGTGTGGGTATTTTTCCCAGTTCTTGATGTAAATCCAAACCCACCACTACAGAACGTGGTATCATCTTTTAACAGAGTACACTTTACTGAAGCTGATTTTTGCATATTTGGGATGTATGGCTTGCTTTCTGAATATGGTGACTAAGTAATTCGTTTTAAAAGAACTTCACTCTGATTGTGATCTGCACATTATAGTGTTCTGTCTTCAGACTTTTTCTATTTTATTATTTAAAACAGTTAACAAAAAGTCAGCTACCGTTTTATGCTTGCTTCCAGATGGTCACATTCCACAGGTACAAATCTCCGACACTTGGAAGTGAAGAGTTAAGGACTTTCAGATAAAACCTCTAAAAAATGTGAAACACAGAATTAAGTTGTATGTGAAAGACCTCGGTTTTGATTGCCTCTGTTGTCGTCTTCCCCCCTCACCTGGGGAGAGCTGGCATACCAACTAGGAACCACGTTTCCTGTTGCTGGTGTTTAGGCAGGGAACGCGGTGGCACGGGGAGTGTGGATTGAGGAGGATGGCAGAGGAACAGCCCTGCAGGGAATCCAGTGGGCCAGAGGGAGACTGTAAGTGGCGGGATCTTGGCCCTGTTGTCTGTGTGATCAAAGGAAAGGATTGAAGTGCATCCTTCAAGATTACCAGAACGGCTCGTTCCACCTGCCAACCTGCCTTTTTCCCATAAGCTTCCCGACCCTACAGTAGTACTAGGTATCACCTCTCAGTTTTCTTTGCTTTCTGCCTCCTTCTTTCCTGCCAATAATCAGTGGCATTTTAAACTTAATGTCTTCTTGAAAGGAGCTTTAATACCTCCTTAATTATCCGTTGTAGGAAGATGCCATTTCCCCAAAATAAATCGTGGCTGATTTTTGCAACATGACTACTGGGTTTCTGGGGGTTTCCTTTTCCCTAATTACTGTCAAGAATGTGATTCATTGTGATCCTGATTTCATTTAAGGCATATGAGGCAGTCACAGTCTGTCCTGCTACTTAACTACACAAGCTACTTGGCTCATGTGAATCTTAGCTGAAACCCTGTTTCCTTTCAGCACTTGCACATTGGACCTACCTGGAGAATATGTATAAAAGACATACTCCCAAATGTGAGACTTTCTGTTGAATAATCTTTTCGTAGATAACAGATTCCCCTTCAGAAGTATTGAGAACTTCTTTCCTAGGAGCGTTCCTCTGGAGAATCCACTTAACAAATCACAACGATCTGTTGAATTGTAAACCCAACACAGGCATCCTGTAACTATACTAAACTTCAGCTTTCTGTCGTGGTTTAGCCCAGCCACCAACTAAGCACCATGCAGCCGCTCGGTCACTCCCCCTGCCCTGGTGGGATGGGGGAGAGGATTGGAGGAGTAAGAGTGAGAAACACTCCTGGGTTGAGATAAGAACAGTTTAATAATTGAAATAAAGTAAAATAGTAATGATAATAATAACAATATCATCATAATAGTAATAATAATATATGAAGCAAGTGATGCACAATGCAATTGCTCACCACCCGCCGACCGACGCCCAGCCAGTTCCTGAGCAGCAATCACCGCCCCCCGGCCAACTCCCCCCAGTTTATATACTGAGCATGATGTCACATGGTATAGAATAGCCCTTTGGTCAGTTTGGATCAACTGTTCCGGCTGTGCCCCCTCCCAGTTTCTTGTGTACCTGGCAGAGCATGGGAAGCTGAAAAGTCCTTGACTAGCATAAGCAGTACTTAGCAATAACTAAACCAGCAGCGTATTATCAACATTCTTCTCCTACTAAATCCAAAACACAGCACTGTGCCTGCTACTAGGAAGAAAATTAACTCTATCCCAGGCGAAACCAAGACAAAATGAAAGTGCAGATTGTAGGCAACTTAGAAAACTCATTCTTTAAATGGAGTGGAGTTGCTGTATTTTGTAGGTTTGCTTTTTGAAAAGCATGTAAGCTGATCTTTGTAGAAAGCAGAAACGGCCAGAAACAATTGTGCAGAGCAGGGCTTCATGTGAATCCTGTACATTTTGCATCTTTCATTCCTCTACAGCCAGCACTTCTTCAGGACTAGCAGGACCTGATGAATCTGCAACCTGGAAGAAACACACAGAGGTAGTTACAGTTGGCCTATGGGCCACGTTACGTCCACGAGTTGCATGCACCTTTGATGTTTAAAGAAGCTTCCCCCACCCCCAATCAAGAAGAAATATTCTTGTACCTGTAGTCCTCTTTTGTACCTCAAATGAGTATTGCCGCTCCCTGCTCTCTTTTGTTGCAAAGTGAATTCTTCTGTTGTCTTCGATTTGTCACAGGCTACAGCTAAACCGTGGGACTCACCTCTGAGGTTTGCTTCCTGGTCAAATTCAAAACTGGTGTCAGGAGGAGACCTGGATGTTCAGCATCCCACTTCCCACCCAGATTTTTATTGAAAGAAACACCGAGCACTTGGATAGGGAGGAACTTGTGTGCTCCAACAGATCTTGGATCCGGATGAATAAGAGACAAAACTCTGGTGTACACTGCGAGGCACCACCTGCCTTGCATTGTTTTGGTTTTTTGGGTTTGTGGGATTTTTTTTGGTGCAGTCATTGATATATCCAGCTAAGAAAATTTGGAAATGCTTATTTAAGACATTTATCAAACATGACATGGGGTAGCAGTGCCCTGAATTCCTTTCATTTCAGTGGGTTTATAAACCATTCCTGTCTTTCATGATTTCTACAAATTGTGTAACCAATGTGTTAATGGAAAAAAAAATCAGCACTTTTTTATGTATAGTTTGGAAAACATACATGTGTGTCAACAAAGAATATTATAGAATATTAGTCACATATCTCACGTGCGTTATTTAATATGTGCATGCAGGATGTGTCGAACATCCCACAGAGGAAGACCAATTAAATTTGGCAGGAACTGAAACTTTAGAATACGAAAATACAGACTCATTGGATTTTAAAACTAAATTCTTTGAGCTGGTTTCTGGTGAGGGGCTGCTGAAAATACATGAGGAGGAAACTTTGGCTATTTAACAATTTTGGTGGACAAAACTCTGTTAGTACCGAAGTTGCAGACACCACAGTGCAAATAGAGCGAAACAATTCTGCTTGCAGATATTTGCTGTTGAAGCCAATAAAAGGGCTGTGCTCTTCTGTGTGGTTTAGTGATGTCAAGCACTACTTGCTGGAGGCAGCTGCGCTACTGCAGTGCTTTCCTGACCTTAAATAGCCTATATGCTGGGTAATGCAAGCATTCAAATATAAATACAGGGCACATAAGGACAGGAGGAGGCCAGAAAAGCCATCTAGGCCCCTTCCCTCCCTTGAATTAGTCAGTGTCTTCCTCAGTATTCTTCTCTTCTGGTATTTGGCCAAGATATTTACAAAACCATTTAGACTAATTGTTCCCTTGTGTTGCCTCAGTACTGTTTATTCCATATGTTAAGTACTGCGTGCAAAGCAATTCTGCTCTTCAGTGTGGCTGCTGGTTGCTTTCCTTTCCTTTTCCTTTCTTCGTGGTTGCCTTTGACAGTAACCCAAACAGCTGTGCAACCTCTGTCTGTCCTGGGAGGTTGCGTGTACCTCAGCAGCAGCAGCCCGCTGCGCTTCCCTAGCCCTCCTCTCTAGGGCAAGTAGGATTTTATGGGACATTTTGTGGAGGTAATTCCTTCAGGTCATGTTTTCAGTCGGCTTCCCAGATATTTGGGGTTTTTTTTCCTTTTACTCTGTAATGGTAAAATGGTTAGATGGCATGTATGTGTAATTACATAGTGATCCTCTTAATTTGTTCCATTGCTTAAAGATTGTCTGTGTTTCTTTTGTAGCTGTAATGAGGACCATGTAACTCGCTTCCTACCACCTCAAATCCTGTTGTTTTCAGTTGGTACTCTTGTTTTTGTTAACTTACCTACCACTTAAGTTTCTCTTACTGCCTTCTCCCCCCCCCCCCCCCCCCTTTAAGTTCCATCTCTGTTTTCTGGTTTCTGTTTTGGCTGTTTGTTTTTAGCTCTGCACACATCTCTGAAAATGTGTTTTCATTTTCAAGAAGTGAGCCTCTGGTTTTTTGCACGTCAGGTAGCAGTTTTTCCTGCAGTTGACATAGAAACTGTGAGGAGAGTTGAATGATGAAGGTACATCATGACAAAGGAAGTCTTGTTGAAAGATTAGACACTGTTTGATCAATGAAAAATCTAACGGGCCTTTTAATTGTCTGATACACAGAATCAGTGCATATCCAGAACAGTCATTTAGCCTTGTCTATGATTTCAGTGCCTTTGTTCTCTTTATTTTAAAACATTTTAACATTAACCTTTTTTAATAATACTTAAAAATGTTTATTTTACATTTCTTTTAACATTATGTCTCTTTAAAATTAATTGCTTCCATTTATAAAAGGAGCGAAAACTTCAGGATTTCTGTGCAACAGTGAAAGCAAAAAAATTCCGTTATATTGTATTTGTCAAAACCTAGATTACGTATAATTGAACAACCTTTTCTCCCCTCCATGACAGTATTTTATGTAGAGTACGTGTCTCAGCAGTAACAGGGATCATATTTCTCAGTACTATGAATTTCTTTCCTGATTTTGTTTTTCTAGTATTATGTTAAAATTTTGGAGGTCACAACAATTTATGAAATACATCAAGTTCCTTAACATATGGTAGCTACAGTGGTCTTGTAGAAAATTCATTTGCAGCAAATAAGTGGGAGATTTCACATCAGAGTCGTAGAGCTCTTTGTTGGAAAGGACTCTGAATCATCCAGCCCAGCTTCCTGCTTTGGCACGGGACTACTGCCAGCACTAGCTCAGGCTTTGTGTAGCAGGGCCTTTGTCTGGCCGCATCTTGAACGCTTCCCATAGTGGAGATCCTAGAGCTTCCCTGAGGAGCCAGTCTGCTGCTCTGCTACCCTCCTTAGGGGAGGAGTTCCTCCAAAAGTCCAGTTTGATAATCCCAAGGCCTCAGTTGGCCCAGTCCTTGAGATCATAAAGGTCCCTCTGAATTGAAGCTGCGCAGTTTGTTGTAGCAGTATTATACAATGTTGTTAACGGTATGCCATTTATCGTGGTGGCATGGAAGCAAGGTACTCTTCACCCTTGAGCTACCATTTTTCCATTTCAACTCTGAATCAATAACAGAAGCTATGTTAACACCACTTGCTTCCCCCATAAATTAGGCTTTTTCAGTTGGTCTCATCATGCTTCTCCAGCAATGTGGAAGGTGAGGTCTTATGGATATATCACCAACTAGGATTTGCTCTGGCTCGAGGTCACAATGAGCTGGTATAAAGTTAAGTCCCCATCTCCCTGCTAACACAGTAAAGGGATGGCATGAGGAGCGAGGATATGAGTTTGCTGCATTCTCACAAGTATTACCAACGCATGGTCCTTTGGGACTAGCTGGTACATGACATAATTTAGAGCAGTGTAGGGCAGTATGGGGCCAAAAATCAAAGAATTTGAGTCAGTATTGTAGGTGGTGGTATGCCTTGCCACACCAAGGCACATCATACAGGGAAATCTCTTTATCTTTTTGACTCTGTATACTGAAGGCTTCTAGTCTCTTTTCAGTACACAAAGACTAATTTGTATTTTGCTTTCTTAAATTTCATGTATTTTTAATAGCAAAATTAAAAAAAAAAAAATCCTGAAATTGAACCACTAGTCACTAGTAGTGTATAATTTTGGCAATGCAACTGGCATTGCTGAATACTTTCGATGTACAACTGAGCACACTGAAAATGCTAGAAAAAAAGGGTAGATTTACCCTGGTTTTGTTTGTTATACTAATGCTATGAAAGTCTAGCATTCTATTTTTGTTCATCTACCAATCTGTTCAGCATATTTTGCTTAATAGTTTAATGGTAGAGTCTGTATGCAACCACCCATGTTACATCAGACTGCAACTGGAATGTTGTTTACTTTTCGCCAAGGCAACTCCCTGTTTTTTGTTAATTAATATCTAACAAGGTCCTACAGTTGACTCCCTTTAAAGTCAAGAATGTAGGGGTGTTCAGGATTTATAGGCACACTGTGCTGAGGCCTTGTAGCAGCAGCATGTTTTGTGCAACTGGCCTATTAAAGGAGACGGTTTAGGGTGGGTTTCTTTCATTCTTATATGTATGTATTTTCTTTTATTCTTCCTCAGTTATCTTGGACACATTATGTTTGTACTGCACGTGCACAGTCCTTTAATACTTGGTGCCATGAAGTTATTTTCTTAAGCAACAGAATGAAACTGAGAAGATTTGTTGGGAAGTCTCCTACAGCAGTAACCTCTCACTGTTCTTCTGGGGACTAAAGGAGAATTCACATTACTGATATGGTCCAATTGGCAACTGTGGCTTGTGTTTAAAATACAAACATTTTATTTTTCTTATTTTTGACAACAGGACATACCTCAAATGTCTCAGTTACAACCGTACCAGCAGGGATTTTTTTTTTGTTAAATCTCTACACGTTTTGTCCAGGCTTAATTTGAAATGATGCAAGGAATACAGTACACACAATTTTCTTAGTGCTATTCCACTGATAAAATGTTTTGCTGTCTTTTAATCTGAATATCTGTAAGTTTTTCACAAACTTTAATGTGTTTATCTTCTTGGTACCCTTCTGAGATAAGCTAATACCAAATATTGTCAGGATGTGTGAATGTATCCATGTGTATGAGAAAGATTTCATGATTAGGAAACTAGAACCAAATAGAAATTCCCTTTGATAATCTCAGTCTGTACCAGATAAATGTTGCTAAGCTTAGAAATGCAGTCTCTTTCTTTTATAGTCAAATTTTGTACCTAAAATGTCTTCCCACTTAGTGATCTTCCGTAATCACTGCCCTGCCTTTAGCTATATGGGCTGTCTTGAGGCTATACTCATTTAGGTGCACTGACATGTGGTACAGGTTCCTCTAGCATCTCCACTGTTGTCATTTGAGGAGTGTGTTCTAAAGAAAATAAAATAGAAAATTCAGTAGGTGCAGAAGTACATTTCTCTCCCCCATGAAAAAGAGATTTTTAATAGTTGAGTATATTTTTGAGCCTTGACCCCTGCTAGAATATCTCAGTAACACAGAGATAAATAGATATTGCAATTGGCAAGCTGATTATAATTGTATGTTAAGGCAAGCAGAAAAGGTCTTTTCATTTAATTCAGTCCTAAAAACCTGTAAAAATACTGGATTCTATTTTAAGAACGAATAGTGGGTAAATAGTGTTCCACCCAAAATCTGCCAATTCCTGATTGTGTTTGTGTTCTCTTGAATTTTTTTTTCCTTAAAGTTCCTTTGTTGTAGGAGGACATCTTGGCAGAGCTTCACATATGTGGTTAACTGCTTGCTGAGCCACAAGCAAATAATACTGTACAGTTAAGCATTTCTTCCTGCATCACCAATTTCTATTCTCTTGGGCAACAGGAGTTCAAATCTGGGCAAAGATGACAGGCATAAACCTGTCTGATTGGATTAATAACATAGAAACTGTTGCTAGCCTCCGTAGTAATCTTTTAAAGTTGGTCTTGTGGTAAGTTTCTCAACCCAGATTTTTATTTTATTATACCAGCAACTAGATAGGTGAATAACTCTTGAATCCTAAAGGACAAAAGGAGAATCTGTTTCCTGTTTTCAGGCTTGGCAGATAGGGATTCTGCTAAAGGAGATCGAAAAGGGTATCTGGAAACCTGATGGGCAATGATGATTCAGAGATGGCTTCCAGTATATTGACTGTGGGGGATTTCTTTTTAAACACTCTATCATTTTTGCTTGTGTGGCATTTTCAGTCTCCCAAACTGCCTTTTCTTGGAAATGAGAAGCATAAGTTTTCCAGTCAGTGTGTTCATTCCCACCTGGAATGGAGCTGTGAAGGTTTTTAGATAAATTTATTTAATCATAAAATCGGTGCTGCACGGGGAAAGTCATGTGTGGTGTTGTGTGTTGCTAGCAGGAATGATCTCGAATTGTCCCTTTATCATAACCTTGCAAAAAGCTCAAGTAGTGTATTTTGGGTAGTAGGATCTATATTTTGGGCTGTACCATTAAATTGAACACATGGAAAAATCTATCTAATTTAAATTTACTTTTCTGTTCCTTTGTAGTTGTGTTGGAATGACAATAATAGCTAACACTTGGGAGGGTGAAGCTGTGTTACAGGAACTCATAGGGAGCTTTTGGAAAAGAGCAATTCTGAAATTAAGATTTTGATGTTCAAGGACTTGGCTTATTGTCATTTCTTATACCTATGACGTGACATGAATTCGACTTTAGGTCTCTTCAGAATGCTGCACTAGGCCTTTATAAGCTCAGCTTATAATTCTGTACATGCAATGTGAGACCTAAATCCTTAAGAAGGAAAAAGACAAGCTTATTTTGGAAATGAATTTGGTCCTTTTTAATTACTCCAGTGTCTGTGCAGTCTTGATATGGTACCTGCTGAAGAGACTTTAATCTTGACTAGGATACCAGTCCCCCAAACTGATTTTTGAAATGTCACAACTGTGGCTATTTTAAACTCTGTTTTATATTGAAAGTGTCCAAAAGATTTCTTAAAGTATAATACTTATTTGAATTAACTTAAAGGAGAAATATCTGTTTCATTTGGGTAGCTCTTAGTACCGTATGAAAGAAGGGAAAAAAGTATATGAAGTAACACAAAGGGGTGGGTTTTTTTACGAAACTATAAGTAAAGTTACAAATTAAAAAAACCAAACCATTAACCATATCTTATGAGTGTATTTTTAATATTCAAGTTCTTCCCTAATTTCTCTAGTGACTCCAGCAACCTTTCCCTTCCCTCCTTCCGCTCCTTCCTTTTCCCACCCTTTCACGCCCCAAATTCTCAAAGCTGCTGCTCTGGGGACATTCCTGAATCTCTGTTTTCTCTGTCACTTTGTTCAAGTAGCATACTCCTCTTGTCTTGCCAGGCCTTTCCCAGAAGTCTCCTCCTTGTTCTTTTAACTAATAGAAATACATTTCTAAAATGTAGTTCTTTTCTGCTCAACTAAGAGCTTTTGCTCTTTTATTCTCCCTCTCCTCCATCCTTTGGAATTGCCTGTGTTTCATCTCCCCTTTAATGTAGTTTTACACTGAAGGAAAGATGAAAATGCCTGGTCCTGAAGATTGTTCAATGGAATTGAGCAATCCTGGGGATTCCCTGGTAGATAGACAGTAGAGTGCTGGATTTTCAAGGCAAAGTATGAAATTTTAAATTAACAGAATTTTTGTATCTTTGGGATCTTGAAACATCTACCCCGAGTTTTGGACTTGATAAATAATAGTTTGTAGTCGGCCATTCTCCAGACTTTTACATGTACTGCATTTTTATTTCTTGCAAAGTTAGAAAAATCAGACCATGTATTGGACATAAATTCCAACCTTTCCCAGCATTTGGCTAGATGAGCTACAATTAGTTATTTTTAGTCCTGACCAAGTTTGCATAAATGTTCTTCAGGTTGACGCTAATTAGACACTGAATAAATACATGGTTCCTTGAAGGATAGATGGCTTTTCCAAGACTGACCACAGCTTTAGATAGGTCACTTTCCAAAGTAGGTCTCCAAAGAGAAAGGAATTTGGAGCAGGTGTTACACAAACCATAGGAGTGTAAGTTTGACATGTAAAGACCTGGGTGTCTTTTTTCCACAACTAATACATGGAATTTGAAGTCACTAACTAGGTGATAAATCTGTGCATTTCAGATACTATTTTTCATGTACTGTCAAGTTGAAAGATGAAAATTAGACTTTCCCCCAACCAGTTTTGTCTTTCACGCTCTGAAAATATTTAGGATACCAATCATATTAGAAACTTAGGGTTATGCTAAATCAATTGGTAACAGTTGCATGTCACTGGTTTGGCAGACTTGGAGAATAGGAACTGATGAGTTAGTTACAAGGAATAATCTAGATATTGGTATGCAGTACTTGAAAAGTTTGTGACGTATATAACCATGACCTCCAGTCTCTTCAGTAATACTATTGCAATCACTAATTTCTTACAAAAAGCTACTCTGTCAGGTCAGTCAGAACAGAGATGCAAATCATTTATATTTCCTTTATGTTTGAGAAGTGTGTCTTTGGTGGTGTAGCTCAGGTGCTGTAAACAGGCAACACGTTTTTTCAGGAAACTTGCCTCTCATAAAAGAATGAGATAGTTCTGTTCTTCTTGACCACTTCTGCTTTTGTTCCTTGAACCTTTCAGCAAGGGATTTCATGGCAAGTGCAAATCTGAAGTGCCTCGGATGGTGAACCTCCTTGCCTCTGACTTAGACAATTCAAGAATATCAACCTTCAGATGTTTTCTTTATTGTAAAGTGCCTTTTTTTTTTCCTTTGGTATTCTTTTTTTCTGAAGTTGTTTGTGTTTAAATATACAACCTATTTTCTTCCACAGTAGGAAATTTCTGACAACTTACTGCTGGGGCTTTTGCTCTGTCTTACAAGATAGAATCAGTTCCCCGACCTTTTACAGTGTTCAGGGATGGCAGCACGTTAGTAAGAAAGGCAAGGCTGGGAAATCTATTAATGATTGATTTTTATCTGATTTTAATGTAGCAAAGAAACTGAATGGCAAGTGGGAAGTGAGTTGGTTGTCTTTTAGTTCCTCACAGACAGATTTTTGGTCTGATAGTCTCTTCCATGCTATAATTCTGACAAATCTTGTTTGAACTCCCAGTGAAATAGCCAAGGACTGGCTTTGACCATAGCTACTGAATTTGCCTCCCATATTTAGAGGGGATTCCTTTGGGCTTATATCCTGAGTTTGGAGGGCTTGTATGGAGATACTTTTGTTGTTGCTGCTGTATGGAAAACTCTTTCATGGACTATGGATTTCAGTATTGAGGTGTTCTAATTTGCAGAACTTCAAATAAATTGGACTATCTAGTTGTACTTGCTAATATTTTTAGTTCAAGTTCCCATTAATAAAAATATCTTGAGAATCAACTCAAGTTTGCATTATAACTCCTGCAAAGAGCCAACAAAGGAGATCATTGCATCAAGTAAAATGTTTGTAGTTGTCTTCCCCCCAGCTCCCCAAAAAAGGTTAAACAGAGCTAGCTGTATCTCTCGTCACTGACGTCTCTACTATATACTACAGTGACTTGAAAACTTGGAGCACGCAAATAGAATCAATCAGCAGCACTGGCTAATTACAAAACTTGTTCATGTAAGAGGCCTTAGCAGCAATGTTTGCGATTGCAATAAGAACTTTAATCACAAGTCCAGCATTGCCTGTAAGTGGATCTTCACTAGTGCGCAAGTGAATCCCTAAATCACCGCCATGTCTGGGGGATGTGATTTGCTTGCCCTCCTCTCTCCAGGATCTTGCAGCCAGCCGTACCTGTACGCAGCGATATCACTGTGCATGGGAATTTGCTGGTGGTGTCTTTAAGCCAATTGTGTCCTTATTTGACTCCACCTACTCTGAGAAGTTTGACATACTCTGTTTCCCAAAGTAAATAGTGTTTGGGGTTTGGTTGTTTTGTTCATACTGTTTCATCCCCATGGAGGAATGAATAGAGCCATTTTGTAACCTTGATTCTCAGTTTACTTCCTTCAATCTCCTCTTAAACCTCATCACAGTAACTGTTAGTATTTCAAGTTCTCTTTCAAACAAGCACATACCATCCAAATCGTGGTGGTATGTGAAATGTAATGTTAGGCAACTGTTGATATTGTCAGAGGGATTGTATCTTAAGCTGGGGTGGGGAAGCTAGCACAGGTCGTTTTGCAGAGCTGTGCATTTTTAAAAACATCATCGTGATCTCTGGCATATCACTTGTACTTGCAGAAGAGGGCAGGGTCCTACACCTTCAGATAGGGTGCTTTTCCAGATGTTCCACCCAGCCTGAGTTCATGTCAGACAAGTCAGGTCGTTGTTGCAGAGCTATTGAGGTATTCAAAGGAGGATCTTTATTTTTTTCAGTGTTTCATTCTTTTTATCAAATCTAAAGCTCTTTGAAGGTATACCACCTTTCATTTTGCTGATCACAAAATTAGTTGCTTTAAAACCTTCTCTGGGGGAAAAGAAAATATAACCATTCCACAGTTCTGCTTTTTTCCCCCCATTAGTCCAGGTTACACTTACTACTACTTTCATTGCATTTTTAAGCAAACCCTATCGTTTAAACAATTATTATCTATTTTAATCATATACTGTGACAATCCTTTTAATTTTTTTAGGTTAATAGAGAGATATGTGCTTGTGATTAAAATTTGTCACTGCAAACTCCCTTGCAGGAGCATCTAAATATGTTGCCGAACTAGAAAATCACATGCATGCGCAAAATGATAGCAAAGTTTATAGAAACACAGCTAGCACATAGGACATTTTGCCCAAATAGTTCTCCAGCCCTAAGCCATTGGTGGCTCAGGGACTTTGATTTATGTGTATTTAGTAATCTTGAATGAACTTCTGTTCTATGTACTTGCGCAGCCTACCCTTTGAACATATTGCAACAGGGAATTTCACAGCTCCACTACACCTCACATGAAAATTTACCTCCTTTCAGTTTTGAACATAGCTCCTGTTAGCTTGGTGTAATGCTGACTGCTACAGTTGCATTGGAAGAGATAGCAACTAGTCAATGCTTACTCACATTTTCCACATCACTCATCATGTTACGGTTCTCAGTCATAATCCTGCCCTCATTTTCTGCTTTCCAGACTGAGTCGTCCTGCAGATGACTTCCTACTTCTTTTTCTCATAATCCCATACTTCTTTTTGTTTCAGCTTTTTATTTGGTGCTGAGCTGACATTTTAACTGAACTGTCAGTCATAACCCCAAGATCAGCTGAATGTTTAGCTTGGTGTCCATCATTTTATATTTTCTGTTAGTATTGTTTTTTCCATGTGCACCACTTCATATTCATCTGTGTTAAATCTCCTATTTCTTGCTATCATCCAGTTCTTCTGCTTCAAAGCCCGTTTGTTACTCTTCATGGTTGGAACTTGTCTTGACTACTCTCAATAACATGCCGTCACTGGACTGCCACCTGGCAGCTCGCTTGCCAGGTCATTTATGAACATTTCGAACAACGTAAGTCACTACTGAACCCCCCTGCTGACTTAACTCTGCTGTTAGAACTAATTATTTACTCATACTTCTTAGTGACTCTTTCAAAGAGCTGCAGTAGATGTGTGAGACAGGACTTCCCCTAACTGGGAAGGAATTAGTATAGCTTTTACATAGCGCGTATGCATGCATACATGCTGGGAGGGAGGTTCTGAAATGAGGGCATTACCCATTTGCCTAAAACTTAGGGAAGTCCTTGCAGGAACAAAACCTGGCTTTCATCATGTATTTGTCATTTCCATGGCTACCTCCTTTAAGTTGGTTTTCTCTGAGTGGAAAACCTTATCTTTGCTGTGCTTAACACCAGTGGCAATTCTCCGGATACAGGTGGCTCTTAGGATACTGTTTGTTAATGTTAAATTTCCAGTGAGTTTTCCCTTGTGGTGCCTGTCATCAGTGCGACAGAGAGCACAGTGCTTGGCATGATCTTCACTGACTCCAACAAGGGATGACCAGTCTTTGAGCATCCTTATGAGAAACTAAAGGAAAGGCTTTTTTTAAAAAAAAAAAAGGTAAGTAGTAGAACTTCATTCAGGAGTATCCTATGCACTCACCAAAATGGAAACAGTTTAAAGTCCAGAGAGGAGCTGTAATAGTTCAAATACGTGTGAACAGCAGCATTTCTGCTTTGTGCTGGAGAGGTTTTGTCCTGCAAGAGCTAACTATCCTTGTGTAACAGGCAATTGTTTTACAGTAAATCAGTAGCAAATCAAATGATGAGTAGCTTTTACTAGAAAATCTTGCTAGATGGAACTCTCTGAGAGAAGATCCCTGATTTTTTTCCTTTTCTCTTTAATGTATAAGAACAGAAAAATCTGCTCGGAGTTTTCTGAAAGGTCAAGTGTTGGAAGAAACAAGAACAGCAAGGCCATGTATCAGTAGCTCTTTGTTTGTACGATGGTTTTTAGATAGCGTTGGAGTTGGATAATACATGAGGAGAACTGGTTTCTGGAAAAATGGGACCTTCCCTGACACATGCATTTTGTACTATTTTTTAAATTCAAACTGGAGGAGATAGGCAGAATACAAAAACCTTTTCTGACTTAAGGAATGGTGGTAAAACTTCCGTATTTTCTGCTGTACCCAGTGAACATAGGCAAGTTTTCATCACCTTCTGGTATTTTGACCATTCTTTTCCCTGTGTTGATTCATTCACCTTCCTTTCCCACCCACTGAGCAAGATTAGTAAACTTACTGTGAAACTACCAGAAATCCCCAGAGCTTTTTCTCTAATACAAGCTCCCAGCTAAAAAAAAAAAAAAAACAACAACAACAACAACAAAAAAAACCTGGCTGATGGACACTTTTAAATTTTACAGTGTAGGTACTGCCCAAGAAGAGATTCATAAATACATAACATGTCCAAAACTAAACTATAAAGACTAATAGATTCCTGCTCTGGAGCTTTGGGAAAAGAAAAAGGTCATATCTCTAAACTTAGACTAGAAGCAGTTTGTCAGATATTTTCAGTGGTATTAAGCAACTCCTGCTTTCCAGTAAAGCTGGCAGCTGGGAGAGCTAAGAACCTTTGAAAATTGCTGCAGTTGGAAATTGCCTCATGTTTTCCATTATAAATATTTTTCTTTTGTTTCTTTTATTTAGAAATTTTTCAGTTGTGGACTGAGGTTTTCCATATGAGATAACTGCTTCAAATGAGTACTCTTTTGTAGCTTCCTTAGGACTAGCATATTTGTCTTACCGATTCAGATTTCCTTCCCTCAGACACATCAATATTTTTTTCTGTGACAGTGTCAAGTTATACCCTCTGCCAGCACCTCAGGTTTACAGAACTTTCTATGAATTTATTGAGTATGCACCTGTGTGCCCTAATGGTAAAGAAAATAGATTACTAGTATTATATTAGCAGTCCTGGGGTTGTGGTTAAGAAGGCATTTGTAGAAGCTCTCGCTGCAGTGGTTTTGACAAATGATTTACCTAATGGGATGAAGTTTTCTATGCCACTTCTTCTTCAGGAAGCATTTGAAGTGAAGCGGTTCATCTTTCCGAATTACATGTGCAATGTGAATTTAATCAGTTGTTTTTCACTTTTTTTATTTAAGCTTTCAGGTTAATCAATGGGGTTGGTTTGGGGGGTGGGTTTTTTGGAATTGCTGTAGTTTTCTGCATAGGCTGAGGGTGAGGTCTTGGCTCCATTCCCGCTGGTAAGCTCTGCCAAGGACTTGAATGCAATCATAATTCCTCCTTAGATACTTTGTGTGGTGGGAAACTGTGGTTATTTTTTAATCTGGCTTCCTAAGAAAATGAATTTTCTTTCCTATAAAATTAGTATGATTATGTTGTCTCTGCACACAGGTATCTCTCATTTCTGCCCTACAAACTTCTTTTGAGCCTGCTGGCCAATTTAAAAAAAAAAAAATGGCAGGAGGGTAGAAGTCTTGAAAATACAAAGTTTCTATAGTTTCATTAATATAACCACTTAGAAGAGGTAGATTCTGTTACTGCCACCTGAAGGAAAGGCTGAAGCCCCTGCATAACTGTATTCTGTGAATGGAAAGTCAATATGGGAGAAATAAATTATGAATATTCTAATTGTAGGAAATGCTTCAGTCAGAATTCATGCCTTATTAAACACCAGAAAAAAAAAAACCCTCTCTTCAGTCAAGATTTGTATCCTGAATGTATTCTCTGATGTCTTACAAGGCGTGAACACCGTTTGAAGCTTTTCCTTTGGCAAAGGCATTTAGGACATCTTTCCTGTGTGGTTTCTCTGATGTTTAATAAGGGGTGAACTCATTCTGTGCTGTGGCTTTGACACAACTTAGTTAAAAAGTCAATTCGATGCAGTGTAGAGGTCCATGGGAAACCAAACTTTGTTACTGTGCTACCCGTGAACTTCCTTGTCATTTATGCTGTGAATAGTCCCAATATAAGCAAACACAAATAGGTAAACATTAACTAGCAGGTATTCAGGAATAAATGAAATACAGAGATTACATCCTTGGAATACTATAGCTGATGTTTACACACATAAAACTCATGCAATATAAAGAAGTAATTCGTCAACCTGTAGTAGGTCATGTCTGTATATTGGTATGGCATTCACATTGGTAACATTGTGCTGTTATAGTACATGTGCGGAGGAGGACCAAATTACTATTGATGTGGGAACTAAAACTTTGAAATTGTGATTCTTTTGGGGTTTTTTGGTGTCGTGGTTTAGCCCCAGCCACCAACTAAGCACCATGCAGCCGCTCACTCACTCCCCATGCCCCAGTGGGATGGGGGAGAGAATCGGAGGAGTAAGAGTGAGAAAAACTCTTGGGTTGAGATGAGAACAGTTTAATAATTGAAATAAAGTAAAATAGTAATGATAATAATAACAATATCATCATAATAGTAATAATAATATATGAAGCAAGTGATGCACAATGCAATTGCTCACCACCCACTGACCGATACCCAGACCGTTCCCGAGCAGCAATCGCTGCTCCCCAGCCAACCCCCCTAGTTTCTATACCGAGCATGACGTCATATGGTATGGAATAGCCCTTTAGTCAGTTTGGATCAGCTGTCTTGGCTGTGCCCCCTCCCAGTTTCTTGTGCACCTGGCACAAGTCCTTGACTAGCATAAGCAGTACTTAGCAACAACTAAAACATCAGTGTGTTATCAGCATTCTTCTCCTACTAAATCCAAAACACAGCGCTATGTCAGCTACTAGGAAGAAAATTAACTCTATCCCAGCCAAAACCAGGACATGTGGAAAAAGAAAAAAAAAAGTGTTGTTTGACTTACTATTATGCATTTTGTATATGAACGTGTGTATGAGGTTCATACAGATGCAGGTGGTTATATGGATAAAGGCAATATCTCATTTTATCAACAAATTCAAATAGACATTCAGATAAGGATTTACGTGTTCAAGGTTATAATAACTGAAATCTGTATATAGGGTATTGTATCCAGTATATACAAATATCAAGTTTGAAACGGTGTATTTAAAGAAAAAGGGGAAAAAAAGAGCAATTCTTGGACTTGCTGTCCTTCCTGAAGTCAGAATTAGATACATTTTTTTTTTAAGACCCCATCTCGCTGTTGCTTTCTTTTTCAGTATGAAAACAATATGTTAGGTACAGTAGATCTACATCCTATGGTTCTAAGCACAATTTTGTTTTATACCAAGGTGGATAAGAATTTACGTAAGGAAAAGAGGGTCAAATAGATCGTAACAGCTGCTCTTTTTAAACCCTATGGCTGATTCTTAATCTGAAGTGAAATTGAGCTTGTGTAGTGTCCTGCAACTGCATCGTCACCCTGGGCTCTTAGCGAAAGATGGAAAATCTGAAAGACAGAGATGAGCGGGTTTTCTCCAGTGTCAGTGTAACTCCTGCAATTTTTAAGGAACTTTAGAATTGATCAGTAGCCAAAGAAACACTAACTATAGTAGTAGTTATTAAAGGCAAGGCCTCCAGGCATTTAGAAGAAGGAAGGCCAATGAACAGAGGCTATATACAGGGAAGTTTAGATTTAAATTCAGAACTGTATTTTTTTGTTTGTTCGTGTCGGGTCAGTTTGTTATTTTCTTTTTTACTCCAACTTTGCAGCAGACCTAAAATCTTCATAAGCTAACACATTCATTATAATTCACTTAAAAACATCCAATGATGGCCTGTATGTTGAAGACAGGAAACAGAAGAAAAAGCAAAGAGCATATGGTTTCTGAGAACTTCAGTCTTCACAACAAAATAATAACCTAAGCATGTAGAAGCCCCAAATCAGCTATTCCTGCCTTGGGGTTAGCAGGTAAACTAGGATTCTGAAGTACTATTTATAGATTTAAATAATACTGAATGTTTCATTTTTTACATTCTTTAGTCAATTCAAAAATAACTTTTGTGAGTGACAAATCTTCACAATAAAAAAAGCTTGCAAAGTTGTCTTAAGTCCGAAATCGTGTGCTTCTGCAATTACAGATAGATAGTGTAGACAGTGTGCAACATCCTCTTTAAATTTTGTAAAGTGAGCCTTAGCAGCTAGTATCCAAGGGATTTTATTGACACTGTGACCTTATTAGCTGATGGAAGGAAGAATTTTGGATAAACTGAAATGACTCAATAGTAAACTTCACCTTGAAAGGTGCTGAGGACCTCCTTGAGAAATTCTGGACATAGCTTCTGAAGTAGTTGTGAGTTCTACTTTGCTTTTATTAGCTTATAATAGTATTCATTCCCTGACATAAATTGTATCACGGATTGTATATGAATGGATTTGAAGCAGTCTCTGCACTATATACAAATTGTATTATGTGTTGTTAAAATACTTTACATCCTGTAGGGTGAAAGGTATTTTAACAAGACATGTAGTCCTCCTTCAGTGCTTTTATTTTTAAATAAACTTCTGATACTCCGTGTTTTTTTCTGTCACTCTTAGCCATGTCTCTGTTCTGGCTTAAAGAAGAACGTCAGATTTGCACTGGATTATTATTAACTTTGGAAGTTCATCATGCAAGCTGGAGGTTGCCAGTTGTTGGGCCATTCAGTGACAGGGATGGAGGTGGTGAAGAAAATCGAACTGTTTGGTAGGATAGCCTCTTTCTTAAAGACTTCAAAGAAATCAAACTTTAAAGAACTTCAAAGACATAAAAGTACAGGATATCCAAACATATACATGGATAACACAGAAAATTCCAACACCGTGCTAATCTTTATTGCTGGTAGGAACAGCCAAATGCAATTAGAATATAAACATTCTCAGCCAAAAAATAGAATATTTTCACGTTAGGCATAAATTCTTTTTCTGTAACACATTGATAGGTTAAGTTAGATTAAGTATTGCAACAACATTCTGTAATTTAGCCATACAAGATAATTGTAACAGCTTCCTAATCATGGGCTCACATAAGGCAGTATTAGTAGCCACTCCACTTATGATTTAATAAATAAAAAATTTTGTCCCTTATATTGTATAATGGTTAAAAAGTTGGTAAATCGTTGAAGTGATTTGAATGAAGGAGGAATTCTGTTAGAGTTCATTTAAATGATGTCAAGTCAATTAAAAGCCGATATTTTTAGGATATCACTGCATACAATACAGAAGTTTAAAAAAAAAAAAGAGGGGAAAAATGTATTTCTTTACGAAAGAACTTTATAAAAGAACACATACAAATACTGGCAAGACATCATAGTCTTCATCAGACTGAGTGATTATCAGCCTATAATCTAGGAGTCTCAATATAACTAATAATAGTATTAACAGGTGTCAGAAAGTTGGAGCAAGGCAAATGTGAATATAATGGGATTTATTACACAATTTATCTTGGTAAATAAATCTCTATTGACCAGTGGGTAGGTCTTTGACTTGGAAATAAGCCACCATTGACAGAAGGGTTTCTTTGAAGTAGTCCTCATCTCTTGTGAATTTTAATTTTAGTTCATAGAATGTGCCTCATTCAATTACTTAATTTACCTTTTTTAGTTATATGTTAGAGTGTATTTGTAGCAGTATTGGTTTTACACTTGCATAGCTGATGCATTTATTACCAGATACAAAAATTAGGTGGTGCTTTTGATTTTCGAAGGGACAGGGGGAAGAACTAGTTGGGAAAGAAAACAAAGAGAGGTATTGCTTTCTAATATTTTAAGAGTGAGGGAGCAGGAAAGCAAGGTTCATACTATTTTGTATTTTAATCCATTCCTTCATTATTCTTATTGAAAACTTCTCTGATTAGTGTTTGAGGCAGTTGTAACATGTTCTTTTTTTTTTTCCATATCTATAAGACTCAAGAGCCTTAATATAATTTCCAAAAAGAAAAGACTTAATCTAGGAAGCTATTTGAGATGTAGAATCCTAATATCTTCAGTCCTATTAAAAGACAGACCGTAAATGACTTAAAAGCTGACAGGTTTTCTGAAAATGTCATTCTTCAACTAAAAAGGCTAGTTTATCAAAGCATCCGATATTTATTTGTAAATACATCTACTTGCAGATACTGTTTAGGCCACTCCATTATCTAAGCATCCAACTTGCAAATGCACTCAAGCCCATAAACATTAAATAATATTAATCACACCCTTAAAAGGTATAGGGTGTGCTAGCAGAAATTTGGAATTTTTGTCTTCCCGTGACTGTGTAAGTATTTGCAGTTTCTGAGGGAAAGAGGGCCTGCATTAATGGAAGCTTATGGGATGCAAGTGTGTACATTTGACTCAGGCCTGACTGATGTCTGTATGTGCACTATATGTATTCATAACCTGTTCTGGCAAAAAGGGGAATCTTTGTGAAAAGGATTTTTTCTGCAGTCTTCGTCTTGCAGCACATGCCTTAATGAAACTGCTCCATGAACAAAATCCAGGCATCAGTGAAAACAAAATCCTGGGAATGCCAGTATTCACCTTTTGACCAACTAAGCGCTGCTCTAAGTTGCATATTACAAAAATTCCCATTTCTTGTGCGTGTATGGGGTCCCTGCTTTGATTTTAACACAATGAAGACCTGTGGTTTTATTTTCTGCCTTTCCTTTTTTGTTTTAAAAGTAGACCTGTGCTTGCCTTGTTACAGAAGGAATCTTTGTTACCTCTGATGTAAACCAGGGTTTCAAAGCGCCAGTGTTTTCTTCTGAGAATTATTCCCAGTCTTCCACCTACCAAAGGCTGCCTTTGTGCAGTGTGATGCATAGCTCTGCTTCTCTCTGTTTTGAAGAGAATATATTAGGATGAATATTGAATTATTTATGTTCATAGGAACAAAACACACTTACCCTAATGCCTGTGGTAAAGATTCTGAAAGGGGCTGTAAAAAACATCCCAGCAGATTCGTATCGTCTTGTTAAACGAGTAAGGGTTTAACATGGTTCTTATTAGCTTGTCAAACCACAGTGGCTGTGTTTACATGAAAAACTTCTGTTCTCTTGCCTTGCATCCACATGTGAACATATTTGGCTTACATAAACCCTGAGCTCTCTGTGCCTCTTGGAGCACTTAGCAGGAGCACCAGACCAGACTTGTAGCATTCCACATCGTTTGTGAACATAAGATAAAGCCAATTTCAAGATCTGAGCAAGAATGCCCCTTAATCATGCTGCGTACACATGGAAGTCAATGTCAGAAGCCAGATGTATGAAAGAAAAACATTTTTCTCCTCTAACTTTCTGTCTCCCTCGGGCATTCTTATCGATGACCCAAATGCTCAACTTCATATCCCGAAGTTTTCCAGCATGTTGCTCTCATTTCATTTCTGAAATGTTTCTGCAAGATTTCTTATCCTTTCAGTACTTTGCATTTCTTGTTCTTCATGTAAGCTAATCAAATGTGATGCTGGTGATGCAGGGGACAGGACATTTCTTACACAAAATGTTTCTACCGATAGAAGAGATCCACAAATGAGGATTACTATCTGGCCTGAGGAGAACGGGAAAAAAAAAAAATCATTATGTGGGAGAAGTCTACCACACAGCACTATTTTAGCACAGAGGCAAAAAATAGCATGCTTACAAGATGACTGTGTCACTGGTAGTGTTAGGCATTAAGCAATATCAGGAAAAGATTAACAATAAGAGATAATTACTGTAATTCAACTAGTAGATTAGTGAACATAAATAAAATAAGGAACAATATAAGCAAGTGCAATCATAAAACGTAAAAGGCTCTAAGTTATAGGAAATGACTGTTCTGAAAAAAGTGAGAACAGTAGGCAAGGAAGACAATGGAGTCATACAGGTTTTTGAGACTCATGTTTCTGGTTCATGATAAAGACACTGCTGGTTAGCTGGGCTTAGTACAAGTACTAGAAAATTACCTGCCATGTGAACAGTCATAATATAGTAAGCTGGATGTTACTGAATGCATCCTGGAAGATTGATAAGAAATTATAGGTATATAAGGCCTATGTTTGTAAATACCAGCTTAGAACAGTTATTCATTTTATGTTGTCCTCTTTATGGATGGATGGATAATAAGAGAAGATTTGCATGGATTTGTGATAAATATTCTGTTTGGTGGGATTGTTTGGGAGATCTCCATCACTAAAGCAGAATGAATTATAAAAGAGCAGATAGGTATCTTAAACAACAACAAGCACTATGTAACATAGCACGCAGGCTTCAGCGCAGAGGAATTTCCAGTGATCCTCACCATAAATAAATCCTCAATCCTTTCATTAACTTATTGAGTCCCACTGTTTCAGAGGAGAATACTGCTCACAGCATACCAGTGCTCTAGTTTTCTTTTTCTTGTTTATGCAAAAATTTATAATTCCCAGCTCCTATCTTCATGCTACATGTAAGCCATTTTTAGTTCCTTTGAGACAGCGCTTCAAGTCAATACACTTCTCCCTTGAAGCAAAAGAGCCAATGCCCAGTATGTTTTTTACTTGCTACCTAGAAGGCCCTCAATGTATTCACAGTTAAGGTCGTTATAGCTGCAAAACAGGTGATGCCATTAAAAGTACATTTCTGAAGAACAGGAAATTGAAAAGTAAAATTTCAGCTGACAGACTCAACTTTTCTTTCTTCACAGTTCATGTGAAGGAGAAATGGGAATAGTGCATCATTTTAAACAGGTTCCCAGTATTGTGTTGGCATCTCAAATCAGTGCAGGATGAAAAAGTGTTGTAATTAGGTTACAATTCAATCTTTCTTCAGCCAAAATCTTGTTCTGCCTTAGTTGTGACAAGTCTCCAGCCTCTTTTACACTTGCTCTTCTTCCTGAGATCCATACAGAAGACAGTTGCAGTAGGTTAGGCTACATAGTCTTTCTCCCATCATCTTGAATCATTTCTTTAGTCTTCATGTACTGCTTTAACTACTTTGGAAGTAAAAACAGAATAGGACCGCATAGTGTTCTCTTCTTTTTTTTTTTTTTTTTTGTCCCCCTTATCTGCCCATGCTTCTTATCTTATCTGTACTTTTTTTTGTTCAGTGATGTTTGCTGCTGTTGCATTTGTCTGGGTTTCTTTCCTCCAACTTTTTCTGGTAGTTTGTTTGGGGGGCGGGGGGGCAGGGGTTGGCTATTTGCTCACTGCTTTTAATTCTCTGTGAAACTCTTCTTTGACTTTTCTTCAATTCTCATTCAGATTTCTCTTAATTTGCTGCCAAGATTCCTTTAAGAAATAAGCAAAATACTTTGGAAATACATATTGCTCCATGGTAAGTGTTTAAGTCTTAAGCCTCAGTGCTGCAGTCTGTGCTCTTCCTCCCATGTTGTTCAATCCCTGCTTTCCAATTCCTCACTGTTGTCTTGTGGAGTGTGAAATAGTGGAGTGTGAAATGCTGGACTGTGCAAGTTCTTTGGGACAGGAACCATGCCCCCATTTTTATAACTGTGAGGCATCTAGCAACTTGTTCAGGTCTTCTTACAACTATTTTCCTTAAATAATACTGTGCTGACGGAGAATTCATATTAGTAACTAATACATTTGGGGGAGGGAGGGAACCTACTTTTTTAAGATGATGAAAAGTGTCTTTAAATTCAGTTCTGATGTAATTTGTTATGGATTTCTCATTATTTTTTGCAACCTTGCCAAAACCAAACTGCCTTGAATGACTGAGCATGTTAATGTTTGTAATACACCTTGCTATAGAGTTTTTTTGGTGTAAAAATTAAGGGGGGGGGGTATTAAACATAGTCAGTCGCAACACAAAAGCGACCTTTGTCAGAATTTTTGAGCCTTATAAGAGAGAGTCACACTCTTTGTAGCCTGTGGAACTTTCCATGTTCTCTTTTTGAACCTGTTTGTACTGTATTATGAAAAATAATTCTATCTATAAGCATGAGGGGTTTTTTAATACTTTGAATCAGTTTGAAACACTTTGCTTTTATACTTGTCACTTTGATTTTATATTGTCAGAATGAATAAGTGATCAAAATGTGTGCATTGTGCAGTGTTACAGAGTGATATTGTTGACACCGATTAAGTTGACCTGTATTTTAAACCATTGCACACATTGAAGCCTTGCTGATAATTTCTGTTGCACTCACTTGATCCTTTCCTGAAGCTTGTGCCTTGATGTATGATGAGGTTCCCAGAGGGCAGTTGTTTCTGCTGGACTGCCTGCCTGCCTGCCTAGGGTGTCTGTTCTAAGCTTCAGATTAGTTTATAAAAGTGGGTCCTCTTACCCAGAGAAGAAAGCAGTGTGATGACTCTTGTAGGCAGAGTGCTTTTATACTGCGTGCTACCACTGTGTAACATGAAGTGTCCAATCAACTGCATAGTAAATGTTACCCTCACGTGGTTTTTCTTCAGAGAACACAAAGCCTGAGGACCTTGGTGGAGAGCTCCCTCTTCCATCGCTGGCAGCGCAGGGTTTCACTCATTCAACACGCCAGTGGAAATCTTTTAGTCCTCTCTATATGCAGAAAGGTTCTGCATATAAAGACCCATTAAGCAAAGGAAAAAATCAGTCCTGATTTATCCGATGCAGAGGAAATACTAGAGTTTTCAGACTGTTATACTATCAAGTATCAGTAAGAAAAGCTTTATACTGCAAGTGTATCTGTTCTTTCTCCTTCCAGCTCTGAGTCTGGCCAGGGAAGGGAAGAAAAGAAACGTATTCCAATTTAATTATAGGGTTAGCTATCTATTAGGTTTATGCGTCTTGGTTTGTTTTTTTTTTTTCCTCAAGGAGGAGTAGAATCCTGGGGACAGAGCTCCTATCCCCATAAATCTTTCAATATTGGATCACCCAAGCTATAGTTTGTGTGTAAGTCTGTTAGGATAAAGTCTGCTAGAACCCAGAATCTGTACAGTTAATGTAAATCTTTCCTTGGTATAGCCACCTTGTCTAAAATGGGAAATACAATACAGAAAACTGCTGGGTTTTGACAATTCTACCTGCAGCAGAATACAAGAGTTGAAATAACCCAAAGTGGTATTCTCTAGCACTTATGGATGACTTCATCCCACAGCTTTTATGCTATTCTGTGAATGTTATTAGAGTTCAGTGTCCTTCAGTATAAGCATCTGGACGTTATAGGTGGGCAGAGAAGCAAACTGGTTGCAGTAACTTGCTAGAACATATGAAGTCAGCAGAAGAGCTGCAAATAAAGCTCAGCAAGTCTGACTTGCAGTTTTCTGCACAGCCTGTGAAACTAAAATACCTTTTGGGTTTAGTATTTGCTTTTTACAACGATTATTTCATATTTTCTTCCAGTCAGTAGTCAGGAGGAGCTCAGAGATATTTACCCTGAACCTCTAGTAGGTCAAGGAAAAAAAGATGGTATTATCTTTTCAGCTGTAATGGCCAGATTTTTAGTCTGAGTTTGACTGGGATTCTTTCTCCAAGTAAGTAGACTTGGCATAGTCTTCCCTCTAGGTCTATTTGTGATTGTGGGTTTTTTTTCTGTGCACTCAACAATGTAGATACCTCAGATTATATCTGTTAGCTGAAAACATACATTTCTGTTTTACCAATGTTGAAATTGTAAGTAAAAATTGTTTCTTTAAAAATAGAATGGGAACATTTTTTTGGACATGCTTTACCTTGTAGTAGATTTGAATGGACAAGCAATATGTTAATTATGTTTGCTTTAAATGGAGTATTGCTAGAAAGGGGAGAAAACGCTGTCACAAACGTAGACCAACCAATTCTTCAGTAACAAGAGTGACGTTCTGTTATTTTACTGTTAAGCTCTGTATTGCTGATCGAAGCACTATCCCAAGGCTTCTGCCAAGCACCACATTGTTCATGTGATAGGGAAGATTTGGTTATGGTTGAGCAAGTCTGAAAAATGGTAAACTGACAGCAAATCTGGGATCGTGGTTGGTAAGGCAGCTTTTGTGGTCACGTGCTTTTATTTGATGTGGTTCCTCGTGTCTCCTGTGCCAAATGGTGTAATGTACTAAAGTGATGAAACTGCAAAAGAAAAAAAAAAGTCAACTATTTACTTCAGCAATAAAGGAGAAAGAGAACGGGGAAGGAGATCAAAGCCCATACCATGAGTCTCAAACAGGAAAAAAGAGCAAAAAGAAGGGAATTTCTTTCCACATGCTTCAGGCTACTCTTGCTTATAGCCATCATGAGTAATAAACCCTTTAAATGCTTGTGTAGGTCTGCAACGTGCTTCAGTTTCAACATAAGGCAGGTGAAAACTTACAGAGAGTTAAGAAGGGTGTATCCTGGTAAAAGCAAAGGGCTATAGTCTATAAAGTCTGAAGTCTGCTTTCCATCACTAGTACGTAGATTTGAACATGTTTTAACATTGGCCACGCTGAGAGAAAAGCGCTTAGTTATTTTAAACCGGTATAAAAAGTCTTTCCATGCAGAGGCAAGTTTTTTGTTTATTTACATTTTCAAAGCTAGACAAATCTTTAACTGTACTGTTCATAATCATTGAAATTGTCATTTCCCTATTTTATATGTGTTTTGCGGAAAGAATACATACATTGGATTAGGAACATTTTTCCAAATTGTGGTATTATGAACCACTTTCTTTTGGTATAAAGCTCTTTAATACTACATTCACACTGTATTCAGGGAAAAGTATGATTCTTCTTACAGTGCTACCTCCTTCCCAATACACGTTTTTTACTCTTTCCTCCTCTGGAGCAAAAGTAACTGGCATTGTGCAAGGTACCTTCTTTTAAGAGCATGAAACTTTTGCGTAGATGTTCTTTTCTTTGTGATTACTTCTTTCAAAGAAAAGCTTATGCAATTTTGGGAGATGGGGAAAGGTAACAAGCACAGGCAAAAAAAAGAGAGAGAGAAATAGATAGACAGTATTACGTGTGTACAGGTGCTTAACTGTAGTACCGTAACGTGTGTTAGCACGTAACTTTATAAACTGTGATACTTTTATTCTTGCGGGACCCTGTAAGATGTAGGGGGTAGTCTGAAATAATCCTCATTTTTCAGACTCCGCTCAAAAGTTTCCCAGTAATGTAGAGAAACCTGCATTTTTCTGCTCAGAGAAGGGAGGAAGCAAAATGGGTTGCAGGGAAGAGGTGGGGTGAATGGAAGGAGTGGAGAGGAAATAGACCAGCCCAAGAGAGCACGGGGAGAGTTGTACGGAAGGGGGTAGTGTAGGGATGGGAGTAGGAGCATCTTCCTTTGAGCCTCTAAGTCTGCCTTGCCAAACCACCCAGTCCTCTGAGCTTCAGACTTGGAAGCACCCTTCTTCTCTAGTGAAGTGATGTTTTTAAGGAAGGGGAGATAACTGGTTCTTTACACATAAATACTCAAGAACGAAAACATTCACCACTGTAAACCTGTGAATTAATGCTATGCTTTTTTTTTTTAATGATCCTTTTTTTAAATGATCCTTTAAAAGGATCATTTCTTGAGAAAGACATTTTAATGTAATAATAAGCTATCAAAAAATGGGAAAGAATTTTGCATTTTGTACACAGGCCTGAATAAATAGATCCATTGAGAGACAGACAGAGCAAGTCACTTGGAATGCAGCAGTCAACAGCAGAAATGTAAACATACTCCAGCTACGCTCTCTGCACTTGTATTTCAGTGTGTCGCAGAACAAAACTGCTATTAATGCAGGCTGACTGCTGGTCTTGTTGAATTCAGTAGTGAGTTCCTCACAAAATCCAGCTTAATTCAGAGACCATGGATCAGAACCACATTGTGTCTGACACTGTGGAAACGCAGGAAGGCAGGGACTTGCTGCGAAGGAGTCTCTGGTCTGTCTTAAAATGAGGTGAAGTTGGTTTGCAGAGCTGAGTAGGTTTAGAGTAACAGCAAGTGAATAAAATGCTGAGGCCAACAGATCTTTGTCTCTGTGTTCCAACATGTTCATGCAACCTTATCTCATAGATAGGTAGATCTGTCATGTATTTATCTTCATCCGATACCAGCCCTAATGAAATAGCATCCACTAAGACTGTTGCTTCTTGAATTATGATAATTATAGAAAGCCACTATCAGAATCTGTTAGAATCTTAGACTTTAAAAAGTAGCAGGTTACTGGGAAAAAATTGCATAAATATCAAACACAATTCAATTGGTTGTGCTGAAACTAGACTTTTGCAGCTGTAGGGGAGCAGTATTAATTAGTTTGTGTTTAAAAACAAAATAACTTCCGGCTCCTATCTCTTGATGGTTTTTTGTTTGGGGTTTTTTTTGTCATCTTGATAAAATGAATGTCACCAAACCTGGTAGTGTGATGTTATAATTGTTTTTATTCCTGGATATAAAAACGTGTTTTATTTGTGAGGGGTGTATAACAGTGATACCAAGAAGAAAAGCTTAATCACAAACAGATACATGTAAGATCTATGCTCCAAGAGGCTTAGCTACCCAGAAAGCAGGTCTGACGTGCAGGAATCTTTAGCTTGTGCTGGTGAAATCTCTTGGCAAATAGAATGTCCTTGACTATAAAAGGCTTCTTAGGGCATTTTTTGTCTTACGCATTTTCTTTTGATTGGGCTTTGAGGGACCTCAAAAAGCATCATTAGACACTGAGCTGCATGCTGAAATTACCTTGCCTAATCATCTCCATTTTACATGTTTCCTGTACCTTTTACAGGTCCTTCTTGTTTGACGTTGAGTAAGTCATTTCTTTCTTCAACTGCAGGTTTATTATATGGTCAAAGGAATTATTACGGCCTCTTGCCCTGTCTTACGATTGTGAGGTACTGCAAGTATGTTCCTTTGGCACGACAGAGACATAATACAGCATAGTCAAATTAAACTCTGAGCAAAAGCTTCCTTACATGTTAAAAAATAAAAGATAAATATCAGTTCCATAAGGCAGATGAACCTTAATTGCTGAATGTTTATATAGAAAGTTTTTAGATAGTCAGGGGCAAGGTCCTGTGCGAATGCAGTATTTTATTAACGTATTTAATAAGCAGATTCTCTGACCCAATAGAGGGAACAAAGATGCCTGTCCACTCTTAATTTTCCCTACCCATAATTATTTCTATAGAACATAAATTACATATTGTACAGCTTTATTCTGTTTTCAGAAGATAATTATACTAGAAATTCCAGCCTTTTTTCTGTGGAGGGACCTCTTTCTCAGAAACCACACCTTGTAGCAGTCTGTTTTTCATTTGAGAAGGGTTGAATTCCCATTTGAGAAGGGTTGAATTCCCATTTATCTCAACAAGTTTTTACGGATTGACTGCTTTCAAAAGATGGATAAATGTAGGTAAAGGTAAAATGGGAAGCCCTTATTCACAAATCATAATAATTCAGTCTGGAAGATGTATTGGAAGCTGATGATGTAGGAGTGGAAGCTTTTTTGCATGTGAAATCTGTTAGAGATTACTCCTAATTTCATGCCTGCTATTGTAACTGAGAGAGGAGCCTGTAATTCCTGTTGCAGTCATCTGAGCGTCTCGAGTGCTATCTCCATGCTGAGGGGGAACTTGGACTTGGTTGCAAATGAGGCAAGGCAGGATGCAAAACGGACAGTACCATTTGCTCTGTGTATGAGATTGGAAGCTTTTGTGGATATATTTATATAAGCATTTAAGGAGTTTAATAAACTGAAAGCCAGGGTCTTAAAGTAAGGTTCACAACCCACTTGTAACATACTAGGAGAGGGACAAGTCTTTCATTTTCCAACATTAAAGACTGTTGGACCCAGTATACTTTCAATTTCCTAAGAGCAAACTACTGTTTCAGAAATGTTCCAACTTAGTAATAATCTAATAGTCATGCTTCACTGTTTTTAACATCCACAAGTAGCAAAATTATACTCCCTTGGGAATAATTTTAGTAAGGGGGTAGCAGCAAGGAAACTGAATTCTTTTTTTTTTTTTTTAAAAAAAAAAAGCTGTTCAAGTCTTACTTCTGCTGGAAAAGTTTGTTTGTTTTTTTTAATGTAGCTGTGGTGTACTCAAGGGTTTTTTTTTTTCATCGTTGCATATGCAAAATCCAGACCTGCAGAATTGTTCCATGTGGTGAACAGTCTGCTGAATCCAGACTGTTTTGCCTGAGTAGCAGATTTCCATATACCTCATTATGAGGTTGGGTTTTTTTGATTTATGTAGGCTCTGTTCCTTCAAAGGGATGTACAACTGTAGACCTTTATACCTACCAAAGTGATATCTTATCAAGTAGCGAGGAAAATACAAGGGCAGGTCCCGTTGGAGAATACGAGCCTTATTTTGCAGAGAAGAACGAACTTTCCAGCCAGTGTAATCTTTCATGGAAACAGCAAGTAAACAGGACGCCACAAAGTAACTTAGCTTTTCAAGCTTTTTAATTTTACCCAACAAGGGTCTGGATGTTTAGTGAATGATGTAAGCCGCAGTGTGTAATGCAAACTCATATCCCTTTTGATTGGTAAAAGACTGTAAGAAAGATTTAGGTCAGTACTGCTAAAAGAAAGTAGCATGGACTTTAGCTGGTTGTTGCTTTATACAACCTGATTTAAATAAAAAGTGCTAGATCTTTCCACACCAAAGAATCCATTATCCTCGGCAACAGCAGGCGTGCTTCAGTCTTCCGTCCTATGATAAAGGCAATTGATTAAGGTGCCTAAATACATCTCTGAAGTTATCTTATTTCTGTGAATTCCTGCTATTCAGATTTCCAGTCTGTGCAGCAGTAAATGGACAGAGTTGTTATCTTTGTTAGCATTATTTCCTTCTGGGGATGAACAAAATCATAGAATCAGGGAATATAATCATAAAACAATGCAGACTGGAGAGAAGCTCTGGAGGTTATCTGGCCAAGCCCCTCCTCAGAGCAGGGCCAGCTTAGATCAGTGTGCTCGTGGCAGTTGTTCCGCTGAGCTTTGAGCACCTCCGAGGACAAAGATTCCCCAGCCCCTGTGGGCCTGTCTTCCAGTATTTGATTACTCTCATTGTGAAAATGTTTTTCCTAATAGCTAACCAGAACTTCCTTTCTTGCAACATGTCTGCATTGCCTTTCATCCTGTCACTGTGCACTTCGGAGAAGCCTCTGGCTCCATCTTCTCTGTATTGTTCTGTTAGAGAATTGAAGGCATCAACATGCCTTCAATAACAATATGCCTTCAACTCCCCTCTTCAATATCCCCCCTCCCCAGTGTTCTCTTAAGACTGAACAAACCCATTTCTTGCAACATCTCCCCTTACATCATGTACCTAATAACCTTTCTGGCCCCCTGCCCCCTTGATCTAGTAGGTCAACATCTGTGTTGTACTGGGAGGCCCAGAACTGGAGTAGATGGCATGACTGACAGTTGCATCTGGCCACTCCTCAGTCCAAACTATTTTTCTTATTCTTAGCTGGTTTGACTGATGGTGGCTTTTTGAATAATTCAAGGCTCAAAGTCCTCTCCTCCCACAATAACAAGATACCTTAACTACAGTGCTCCACATCTTATTGATGAGGGCTAAGAAACAGAACTGTTTACAATGAAAAAGTAATTTCCTGAGAGAATTCTTTGCATTAGTGATACTCTTGATTAAAGTAGTTTAATTACAGTGGGTCATGGTATAACTTGTTTTTATAGATGGTGTCACTCAATACTTTTTATATCGCCACAGCATAAAATGCACTTCCTCATCAGGGCCCTCTGACTTTAAGCATAGGGAAAGAGGACAGTGTAGAAATCACTTTCAAATCCCAGGGACTGTCTGTGTAATGTACTGTTAAATTAACTTCTGTTTCTAGTGCGCTTGGTGGATCATCTGCCCTTCACATCCCAGCCTTTCCTGGTGGAGGTTGTCTTATCGACTATGTACCCCAAGTATGCCAGCTGCTAACAAACAAGGTAAGTTAGTAGAGAGAACTCAATTTTCCTTTCCCTTATGTGTTGTACTGTATTGCAGTAACACCCTATAGCATTTCCATAGACATACATAGCTTTTCTTCTGCCAGGTAGTCCAAGCAGGGCATACTTAAGGTGAAGTACACAAAGAATAGCTTCTTGATAAGAGTTGAGCACCTACACAGGGCACTGAATATAATGACTCTTTTAGGTGAACAAGCATGTTTGGGATCAGATCCTGGAGTGGATTTTTCTTACTGTGACGTTACGATTTAGGATAAAATGTTACTGTATCGTACAACACTGCATTGTAGCATACTATTTTGCTAGTAAATACAAATGTGTAGTTTGCATATTATTTTTCCAGTTGGAAGTTATCTAAGTTCTCATACCATAGTCATCATTGTAGGTTTTGAGTACTTTCAGTGATTTTCTTCTCAGATGTTTCATCTAAACGAACTGAATCAGCAGACTACTTGGATGTTTATACAGTAATAGCTACTTAGGGCTGCTGAAAAGTTTGTGTTCCGGTTAGCTTACTGTTTAAACAAAAAAGAGTGAGTATAGTATTTTGAAAGCTTCTCCATTATTGAAGTATAATTTGCAAAAGAAAGCTTAGGGGCCAACATCTAGCAATCTGCCTATTACAGACCTCCTATTTGTATTTGTATATTATTTTTACCTTTATTTGTTCAAATGAGGAAAATAGTTTTCTCTTTTAGAAAAAAATCTTCAGAATGTGTTTCCATAATTATATTGGAATCTATCTTTAGAGTTGTTTTTGTTGTGGTTTTCTTTTAAAATTACTTTCTGTTTTTAAAATCTGCAAGTACACAGGACTGTTTTTATCCTTTCTTAAACAAAGTCCCTTAAGCAAACTTATCATGTGTTTTCCTTTTTCCAAAATAACATTTCAGATCCCACACACAGTTTTCAAAATAATCGTAGTATTTTATAAAACAAAAAAAGTCTCAATTTATAAAAAGAATTTAGCTTTAAGGGGTACAAGATAGCTCTCCGCAATGATTGTATCAAGGCATTTTCAAAAAATTCAGGAAAGCATTTGCCAGCGAAGGCATTCTAGTATTACCATAGCCAAGAAAAATACTCTTCCTGTTCTTTTCATGTTCAGTGGGGTAAAAAGGTTTTTAAAATGTTAGTTTTCATTCTGGAAGGCAAAGGGATTTACATAGAGAGTCACATATGGAACCATACCGTACGTACTTGAAGTAACCAGTTGTAAACCAGAAGCTCTTGCAGCCTGACAACACATGCATTGTTTCTGTTGTGGGTTGAACCCTGTTCACACTGTTCTGCTAAGTAATCCCATTCAAATCAATAAGACAACATACATGGTGAGAGGAGAATTTTGCCTTTAGTCTTCCAAGTTTAGCATTGTTGGATTTTGTCTGTGCCAGGATGGAAGTCTTTCAAAACCCAGAATGCCTCAGAAATTGATGCTCGCAGTTGAGTAGGTGGCTCCCTGAGTCAGCATGAAACCGCTGAGAGAGCTTAGTGTTAAGAAGATTTTGCTGGAGGTGCAGTCTTCAGAAAACACCCAAGATCAGTTGTGAAATATTTTTTTTTTCTTTTATAACCAGAATGTTATTTTGACACTTAACCAACTGCCAGTTCAGGTACTTATGATTTGCCTATCGTGGCTTCCTGCTCAAACTTCAAGGCAAGGTCACGTATTTCTTTTCTTCACTCTTTATCTTGCATAGTTAAACAGCGCTTCAGTATGTTGTGAAATACTGCGTTTCACTTAGAAGTGAGTGAAAAGATTTCCTTACCGGATTTTCTGTGTGCAAGATCCACTGTTTGTTTTAAAGGCGTTTTAGGATTCTTTAGGGAAATCATGCAAGCTAAATGTAGGATTCAGAACTGCTACCATGTCAAACATAAATCTTCCTTAACAAGGAATATATGACAAATTGGGAGCATTGGCTTTTTTTATCTTTCTGTAGCTTTGGATTTGTTTGTTTCTTTCTTTTTTAAGGTACAGTATGTTATTCAGGGATACCATAAGAGAAGAGAGTATATCGCGGCTTTCCTGAGTCACTTTGGAACGTAAGTTTTCTTTTGATGCATTATTTTCTGTAGCATGGGGGAAAGTGTTTTCTGCTCATGGTCTTTGGTTGTGGGACTGCTGTCCACTGGATAAGATGAAATCTGGTCACTTTTCACAGAATGGTGCATATAGATTGTCTCTCTGTAGCAGTACTGGAATGAAGTTCAGTGTTACTTCACTTCTGTGCCAGCTGCCAATCTGATTTTGCTAGAAAATAGCTGATTATAGGAAAGGACAGTAGGGATTTTTTCCTCATGCAAAAGCAGTGTGCTCGTTTCTGAATAAATGACTGGAGGGGTCTTACAGTAATAGGTGGTAACTGAGGTCGGAGGGTGGGGAAGAGGGTACGGTTCCAAGCCTTGCAGGAGCCAGAAACCACTGCTTGGCGTAAAGGCAGGATTGGGAGACCAGCTGCTCCCACCGCCGACCAGTATCTTGTCTCTCTTGAGAGAAAGGGCTGTCGGGTCATGTTGAATTCCTGCAGTTCAAAGGTCTGTGGCCTGGCATGATGGCACATGACCTTCACAAATCAACTAAACAGGGGGTGCCTTGGCACTGTGAAGGGTAGGCACTTTGGTTTCCCACCGAAATACTGACTTGAGTGAGAGTCCAGGAGCCAATGCCACAGCAATTGTCTGACCAATAGCGCTTTACCTTGTTGTGAGGAGGAGGCTTCTGCTTCTGAGCGGTGATGTCAAATCACATGGATATTCAGGTGCCCTTCAAATCTCAGGTCTCCCAAGTGTGGACAGGAAGACAGGTGTCTTCCACCATGCACCCAAATTTTACACACCTATAGATAGATAACAATGACTTGAACTGGACATATGAGTAGATAGAAAGTCAATGCAACTCAATCCTTACGAAAACAAGATATTTCTTTTTCTTCTGAGAAAGCTACACTACAGAAATGACCCAGGTGTGCCTATGGTTTTATTTCACTTGCAAAGTGGTTCATGATTCTATGATACTGCTTGAAACTTTTAGAGGATACCAACTCCTGATGTTTGAAACTTTTAATCGGTCTACTGAACAAGTGTCTTCTGTATTTAATTTTTTGTACGTTCTCATGCTTTGCTTTTATATATATATATATACACACACTCTTCTGAATTTTCGAATTTAAACTCTTCTCAGCCTATGCATTTTCAGTTTTACCCTATCACTTACTACAGAATTAATAAATTATCTTAATCTGAGCAGCATACAGGGAATTTGTGTGTCTACAGTTTTTGTCAATTTAGAACTGCAGATGCATTAGCAGGTCTCCTTTCATTCTAAAGTGTATTTATATAAACTGAGCATGGCCTTTCTTCGGGTAAGAAAATCCAATACCACAGCATAAATAAGAAGATTATTAAGATTAGGAGTTTAATTTTTATTTAGCTAGAAAATTGTAACTGTTAAAGCAAATACTGGAAGCTTCTGAATAAACAAACAAAAAACCAGTGCTTGTAATACAGAATTTGCATATTTATCATTCAGTCTTAGAATGAATGGTAGGTAAAAATTGTATTCATTTTTTTGTATTTTTTGTTGATAGTGGTGTGGTGGAATATGATGCAGAAGGCTTCACAAAGCTTACTCTGTTGCTGATGTGGAAAGATTTTTGCTTCCTTGTTCACAGTGAGTAACACTTAGCTTCAGGCATAAATGTCTGTCTATCTTGAAGATGCAAGTTCAAAAGGGAAAAAGTACAATTACAGGAAACAATTTAAAAGTTTTAGCTATTTTTATCCAGTGCTTAATGTATTTTTGATGTGACCATGACACTTTGAAAACACAAAATCCTGATTGTATTTGGAGAAGGGGAGAGGATCCACACTGATAGTGTACTGCCTGCTTTACAGAATGCCAAAAGCATTGTGGGAAGGTTTTCTGGTAATTTGACTCAAGATTAAGTTCACAGTTGTAACTCGTCCTTTCAAAAGTGTCAATAATGAGGACCAATACTATACATAACCTGGCAATACCTAAAATCTTTGGTAATTGTCAGGAACTAATGCATTGATAGTGATAGTAAAGACACTTTAGAGTAGGGAAAAGATATTAAATGAGAAATAACACTATACTGTCGTTAGGAGCCAAAAGCTATTTCTAGACTGAAACTGTGTAGGCAAAACTGTCTAACAGTTTGCTACAGTATGTAGCTAGATTTGCTGTCATTTGAAATTTTTAGATCAAGATTGTATTACTTTCAAAAAGACCTTCTTAGTTAAATAAATATGTAGGAATTACTTCATGTAGAAATTAGTAAGTATGGCTTTGTTACTGCCTTATACATGTTACCTTAAGTAGCAATTATTATTTTTCCCTATGGTAAGGTGAAATTCACAGGTATCAAAGATATTTTGGTCTAGGGAAATTCAGTCATGTTACCATTTGTTTTTGATTGTTACACTTCTCATCTTTGTTTAAAATAATTGCAGTGCAATTTGGGCAGCTGCAACATTGGTGTTTGTTAACAGTCTATCACTGGAATATTTCAGATTATGTCATTTTTGATTGTGGGCTAGCTTTTCATGTGGAAAATGTCTTTATGACATCATAGAAATTTGTCCCAGAAGTTTTAAAGCAAGAAGTGGGGATTGCCATTGTTCAGAGAAGTCCTTCACCCTGTGTTGTATTAGAGATCATAAGAAATGGTCTCACTGATCCCTTTATCACCTAAGATTTCCAGATAGTAATGACCGTAAGACGTCTAGAAAACTCAAACCTGAAATTAAAAAACTTCCATCATATTAGTATGATTTATGTTGTGGGAAAAAAGAAATAAAACTGGTATTTTTGGAAAAATTCCTGTGGATTTGATTTTTGCCGTGGGATAATATAACTTAATAGATGTTGAATCAGTTAGATTTCAGGGGAACGAAAATTCAAATTTCTGTTAAATAACAGAGTAGGTTTTAACTGTGTAGTATTGAGAGTGCTCAATTTAACTGACACAAAAGCTACAATTATAACTGAATAGTTTATCACTATATATTAACCCTGTGGCCTTCAAAATCATACAGTGGCTTAGATGTGTAAGCCATTGCATCACCTGCTTGTTGAACAATCCATTGCAAAAACATTTACGTTCCATGCATTGAAGGAGATTGCAATGAAGGGACCAAAACCTGCACTTCATTTCCTGAGTGAAGTAATGTAGGCTTTCATCTCTTAACCACTGACATAACTATGTATAATGTGGTTGAATATTTAGCAAGTGTCTAATAAAATGTCTGGGAGAGATAGCCGTGAGTTGAAAACTGTTCTACTTTATGTATTTACTATAGTATGTAGAGAAAGTATTCAGAGGAGAATAAATAGGTCAGTATACAGCAAGCACTGTGGCAAATCAAATGAAAGGAACCATGGTAAATTTTACTGGCATCTTAATTTTGGTTAAAATTTTAGGTTTCACTGAGATTGTGAGATATATAAACCCTAATGTGAGTTGTATTTCCTTTAAAAGATGCGTTCAGAGATTTCAAAAATAACTTTGGCGGGTTTTTGTAACTATTTGCATTCAAAGTTACAAACTTGTTTGGAAACTAGGAAGAAAAACACATTAGAAGTAAAGTGAAATTATTCAGAATAGTTTCATTGAGTAAACTGAGTTAAAGATAAGAGGAGAGAAACAGGAAAGTAGTTCTGGATTGCCAAAGCCCAGTAGCCTCAGAACAATTTCACTTGCTAAAAAAAATTGGTTTGTGCTGTAGTTACAGAATGAAGAGCAAAGTCTACCAACTCTACCTTAAAACACAAAAGAGCTACCTAACTGCAAACTTAATCGTTAGATTAATGTAGCTGCTGAAGTTATATTAGATCAAAGAGCAGTCAAAGGAACTGTTGCTTTAGTGGTTTAGTTTTAAGAATTCATCAAGTGCTTTCAAATATATGACAGAAGAAATAAGCATTCAGAGAAGTTCATGCATCCACATGGAAGAGGAAATCGTTAATCAGGCTTAGTGCTTTTGATACTGATACTGTTTATGAGTAAGTCTCAATACAAAGCTTTGTAAGTAAACTTCAGTATACTGCTGATGTCTTTCTCGTTTATAAATTAGTTATAATTAGTTTTTGGAGATAGATATTTCTTCATTTTCTTGTTGCTGAATGCATTCTGTGTGTTTACACCATATATAAATGTAAACACAAGTTACATTATCTGTGCATAATTAAGAATTAAGTAGCCTTATTGCTATGGGCATAAGAATAGGACTCCAAAGCAACCTGTATAGAGGCTTTTCAAAGATTAATTTTCATCTAACGAGATTTTTAGGTTATCAGCACAAAGGAGATTGACAGAAGTTGGACCGCTTGCAATAGCAAATGAAACACTGCTTGTGTTAGTGGTTATTTGTTTAAGACATCTTGAAAAGGACAGATACTAAACTAAAAAGGTTTTCTTTCATTGAACAACATTTTGGGGGACAGAGAATGTTGGAAGCATTTGTATCTTAAGTTTGTATGGGATCTCAGACTTACGTGAAGTTGGAGGGAACACTTGCTGGCACTCCACTGACCTTGGCTAACTGTAGGGATTTCAGGTTCTGTGTTGGGTAATACCAGTGACCCAGGAGGTCTGAAGTGCTGGTCATGTAAAAGCTAAAGTTTAATTAATGAGCTTTCTTGCTATGGGAGTGCCAGCTGAAGTAGCTTTTTGTCCACCCTCTTACCTGTCTGTGCAGTTATGTGGTTACCTCTGTCACAGAGAACAGATCAGAAATAGGCAGCATCTCAGCAAAAAGGAGGTTTTTACACAGGAGAGAGTAGCAAGCAAGGGGCCTACAGCATTAATTGGTTTATGGGAGGTTATACCTATGAGTATCAGGCTCTGGGCAGACACCTGCTTCTGGGTTCAGGGTATTTTGGTGGAAGTCATCAATGCCAGCTTCTGATGCATTCCTGTTTGGATATTGATACCTGCACACGTTTGTCAGCAGAGCAATTTGTGCCAATGCAGTCAACTTAGGTGTTTGAATTGATGGCCTGAGCTAAACAATTGGGGTTTGGTCACATAAACCTCTTTTGGATCTGGATTAGCACATCTGTCCACAGCCTCAGAAAGCAGCTTCGAAAATAAAGCCACAGAAAAAGAATTTTTGGTAGCCACGTTTGTCAGATGAGGCTTGGGAAGAGGGGGAAAAAAACCAGGATGTTTTGGGAAAGAGCATTAGTAGCCATGAAGACAAGTTTACACTACTGTGCAAAGAAAGTGCAGTTTATTCCAGCAGTGTTCAGAGAAAGAGGAATGTATGCCCACTCACTGTAAATAAACAAAATTGTGCTGAAGTAATTCCTTCTATGAGTTCCCTTTCCAAGCAGAAATAACTCATTAGGCATCAGATATTATTTTAATCATTCAGTAGAGCAAAAACAGTCCTTAGCATTTAGGTAAATGTTAATTTTTCAGGCACCTGGTGTAGTTTAAGATGTTACCTGCCCTTTAAAGGAGATTGACCCACCTCTGGAAAGTCAACAGAACAGAGCTAATGAGCATTCATCAGCCCCTTCATCTATTCCTCCAGCAGCTGTTTAAATAAACAAGTTAGATTTTGTGGTAGACTAAGTGGCTGGCAAGGAGGTTTGGTAAAGTCTTAAATGGAAGATTTTTCCTAGATGAACGTGTGTCTGATTGCTTAGTGTTTGCTATTTGGGTTTAAGACAGCTTATGTGAGAAGGCAAAAGTATTTGATCTAAGATTGTATTTATTGTTCTTTTTGAAATTGCATCTGCAGATTCCTATGTGAAAATCACATGCCTACCACACTAACTCCACAGTCACTGAGATAATAAAAACATTTAAGAAATGATTTGTTTATCCGAGCAATTTGGAACACAGAACATGAGACTGTGTTGTGTAAACATTTCTGTAAATATTTCAGTAAACCTTTATCTGTCCGAAGTTTTGGGCATAGAGTCCTCTCTATATAGGACCTATAGATCTTGTTAAATGTAAATGTGAGAAGTAGCTAGTAGTTTGTAGTTTTGATATAGTATTTAATGCAATTGGAATATGCTCAATGACTCATGTGTGCTACTGGGGTATGAATAACCATTTGAGGGGGTTGCTAGTTTTAGAGAGATTTTTTTTTCAGTTTTCTGTCATGTAAGACTTGCTCACTTACCTTTTGGAAGCTGAAAAGAAGATAGCCTGCAAGAGTTGCTCTTCATCAATAGCAGTGCCTGGCAGTCATCACAATTAACACTTAAAATTCCAGGAAAAAATCTTTGGAGGAAATTAAGATTGCATTGGCTCTAGTCCTTCAGGGAAGTTAGTCTGATTATGAAAGAGAAGAGAAGTCTCTTCAAGAAAAGGTATGGAAAAATAAACTGTCGAGTCATTTCCTAGAAAAGGGCCAACTGTTGAGTGGAATATTTACATTAGATCGCTTCTGTGAGCTTTTATCTGTTGAAGTGTTTTGGCTTCCTTACGTAGTGCTTTTGTTTTATTCTTCTCATTGTTCCTTAAATGAAAACGGGAATTTATGACTGTGAAAACTAAGGGAGAAGGAAAAAGAGAACATGACAGTGTGAATAACAAGGTATAGGAGAATGGATTGATGTCTGGTAGTGTCAGGAAAGCAAGATAGTTCAGCAGAAATGTCAAGCATTACAAAATAAACGTTTCGGGAGTCTCGTATGAGAAGTTCAATGCTGATGAAAAAGTCTGCAAAGATTATATAGGGATGTCATTTCATTCTTAAATGAGAAGCTGGAGATTAACAAAGCCCCAGTGATGTAAAATTGGCTGGCAGAAGTCAAAAGCCATTTGGATCTTATGCTTGGGAGTAATTTTTTGACTGTTCAGTAAGCAGATAAGTGTCTCTCATGAGGCACATTTTTTCCTCTGACTCTCTCAGTACTTTTAGTTGGTACCTTGTATTTCTTTGAATCTGGTCGTGAAAGTTCCTGAGCGCATGTCATTCTGCCTACAGCAAAATATACCCTGAGCAGAGGGGTCTCTTCAAAACTTTGTACATTGTTTTAATCACCACAAAACAAAGCATTTTCTGACCTTTTCTGTGTAGTGAGGTGTATATCGCTTAACTGAAGGTAGTGAAAGCTGCAGATACGCTGCAGTGCTGTGGATCAGGCAGTGTGGTGGAAAAGGAGCCTGAGTCACAAGCACACAGTTCTGCACTTAACTAGGCATAGGCAGGGGCTAATCCCAGGACTGAATTGCAGCATTTGGAAAATTAATTAGCCTTTTGCCAATCATTTTTCTCTGTTGCGTATTTTTCTGCTTTATTTCTAAGGGACACTGCCAACTGGATTTAGGTTGAAAATTGGATTGAAAGCTGATAATTTTTGTCATTAAGAGTGCGTTAAACATCGTGTTCCTTTGATTCCATCCTGGGTATTTACTTGCACGTGAGCTGAACGAGGTTTTCCGTATTTAGGTATTCATAATGCATGCAAGTGAACCTGAAAACAGAGTTTTTCTTTTCCTCTTTTGCTGTTTCTCTGTGTTCATTTTGTAATCATGTCACTCAGTACAAACTAGTTTTAGGTTCGTATTTATAATTTTGCTAAAAAAGGGAGAATGGACACAAGGCGATTCATGATATGAACAGCAACAAACAGGAAACAACTGTTGTGATAGGAATTAGGTTTTACAGGTATTTTATGATGGCCTGACAGGGGTGGACTGGCAAAGTATTTTTAAGTGTCGCTTTGCAGTGGATGTTACCTTTTTAATTTCTGAGAAACGCATATATTTTCCATACTTTTAAAACCGTAGTATATTGCTGTAGACATTAATTGATGTCCTTCCAGGAACTACGAGCACTTTAACAAATGGACTGAAAGGTTTTCTAATAACTTCTTATAAAATTGCACTTTTCAGAAGAGTGAACTGTTGCTTTTTCTTATGTAATAGATAAGTACTACTACTATGTGCCCAAGTATCTGACAAATAACTAATAAAATCTCAGAAGAGATGCCTGAGATAGGGAAGTAATAGAATCCTATTTTATCCACTCAATTTTTGAAAAAAAGTAATTAGGTCACAAGAAGTCACTGACAAGTTGGGACTTCAGTACAGATTGTGGTACTTTTTCTTCTTACTGTATGTCTGTGTCTTGTGTCTACACATTTTGATGTTGTCTCACACGGTATTCACAGATAGTTCTCCTCTAAGGTGAGATCTGTGTTAAAGGTGTGAGATACAGCAAGCTGAAAATTGCTCATAGTAGCAAGTAGAAAGCAAATATTTTGTCTTCAGTCTGGAAAGGAGATGATGAGCATGGGTTTCCCATGGATCAGCCCTGGGTTTAATACCAGGCAGTGCTTTCAGAAAAACACAGGATGATACAGAACACCACAGGATTATGAGAGATATGAAATTTCTAGAAATAACAGCTGCATCAAGAAAAGAAGGATTTTCTGAATCCTTCTTCCCTATCTCCTTCCTCTTTCTACCCAATGACACTTTGCCACCAAAGTAAACTTTCTAAGAATCCATGTGACACACAAAGGCAACTGCTGCGTGCCTTTTATGAAATAGATAAATATAATTTACTTTTGAATAATAAGAAATACACCTTGGTTTAGAGATGGAACTGGTCACAAAGATGCTTAAATGCCTAAATAGGGGAAGGAGGGAGTGCTTAAGCTGCGTTTCTGTCTCCTTTGTCACTAGTTCCCTGCCCCATTCAGCAGCAGTCCCACATTTTCCTTAGTCTTCTTTTTGCTGTTGCTGTTCCTGTAGCAGCCCATCTTGTCCTTAACTCCCCTTGTGAGATTCACTCCAGGTGGGCTTTGACATTCCCAACCTGATCTGTGCATGCTCAGAGAGTGTCCACATCTCATGTGCTTCCTTTTGATGTTCGGGTTTTGTCGGGAGCTCCTTGTTCATCCATGTAGGCCTCCTGCTACTATTGCTTGACTTTCTGCTCATTAGGATGGACCATTCTTGAGCTTGGAGGAGGTAATCATGGACCTCTCTTCTCTCCAGGACCATTATCCCATAGGATTCTTCCATGGGATAAGCAAGATCCCTGAATGGCCCAAAGTCTGCTTCCTGAAGCTTACGGTTGTGATCCTGCTTTTTGTCTTGCTTCATCCTCAAATGGAGTATTCACAAGAGGGCCCCAAAAATGACTGATAGTCTAGAAAGCGTGGCTTAAAAGAATATGGTCCACAAACTAGTTCTTTAGGTCATGAAAAGGCAATAGAAGGAAAAGCCTTTAGAACTGTGAAAGGTGGCTTCAGGGGCAAAAGTGATAAATTGTAATGTTCAGAAGTGGGAAGAAGCAATGGGCCTATTTTGCAGTAAAGTAGATTTCAGTCTAGCTTAGTTGGCTAGTTGGGTCAGGCAGATTTACACTACGTTGTGATTTGAAAGCTGTAAGCCTGCATGGAGTGGAGCTTGAAAGAACAGGATAGCATGTGTGTCAGCAAAGGGTCCTCTTGACCTGCAGAATAATGTCACACTGATCACAGATGAGAATGAAATAATCCTTTCAGATCCCAGGCAGCATTTAAAACAGGAGAAGGAACTTACTTGCAAGACTCATAAGCTTAATAAAGTGTCAGTGAGAGAAGACAGTGTTTTTGCACAGCTGCTTTTCAGGTAAAAACATGCTTTAGAAGTCTTCCTGTCCTGCTGGAAAGTAACGTAAAACTTCTCAGTGTTTAGCAGTGCATCTCTGTACTGGGAAAGCAGAGGAAAAGTTTTCGCCTTTTCTCCACCAGTTACATGCGATGGTCACCAGCCTGTGGCAAGCAAGGGCACAGCTTGCTTTTTACACCTATAACAACTGCAACTGTATTTAAAGTATAAGCTTCAAGCAATTCAAATGGAGAAGAGGCAGCTTTTAGTAGCATCAAACTCATCAGCGCTTAGAGAAGTTACTATAGAAACTGTTACAGCAGAGACAATAAAAGGAAATAAAAACGGAAGGGGGAGGGAATGAAGATCTTGGAGAATTTGAAGTAAAAATAAAGTGAAATAGATGTCACTAGCTGAAGCTAGTGAGGTAAAAATAAAAAGCCTTTCTTTCAATTAAAATAATCATGGTTACAGGAATTAGAGAAGGGAAAGACCTGGGAGGCCATTATGCCATTTCTTTGGGCTCAATATAGGATTATGAGATATTCCGTGGGATATTTGTAGGAGGTAGTCCATTCTTGCTGTAAAAGTCCAAAAGAGTATGACACAGTTCAGGTGGGTGATGACACTCCAAAGCAAGAAGACGTTATAAAGCAGTTTCCAGGTTAAGTTACGTCACTTTTTCATGGTCTTTGACTGCATAGCTGGAAACTGCTTGAAGAATATCTTGATTTGATCTGTTTTTTAGTTCCTCTGTAAGACTAAACAAAGAATTAGATACTCTGTCTGCAGCACATGACTGTAACTTAAGGTATTTAAACTATTTTTGCCACTTCTTTTAAAATGCTGGTTTTGTATGAACGATGGGGCACTTAAAAAGAAAGATACAGGTTGTGGTAAAGACATGGGATATTTTTACAACTGTATCATCTGCCTATGTTGAAAGAAAATCAAAACACTAGTAATCATAAATCTAGTTGCCATTGGTGCTTAGACTATATTGTAGTTCCCATTATGAGTGGAATGAGAACCACAAGATAGATACAGCAGCGTCATGCAGTCCTCTTCAAATAAAAACAGGTTATATACTTTAAATTTAAAAAAAATAAAAAAAACCAAACAAAACCAAAGAAAACTAAGTGATAAATTTATTCTAATCTCATTGAAATCCACAAGGAAACAAATCTACTCTCTGTAATGTGTCGGAACAGTTTACCCCTTCACAAGTCATTGTTCCCGTTATTCGGAAAGATTCAAAGGCTGTCTAAGAGTGCTGGAATGACAGGTAACCACTTCTATATTTGAGACTTTGAAGTTGGCAATTTCCATAGATGTGATGTTGTCATATGACGCGTCAGGGAAAGGGACATTCTGTTGGTGCAGAAATTTTAAAAAAAGAACAACTGATTCTTATTTCAAATCTAGCCTGTACGGCCAATAACTGAAATATATTCCTGTCCAATTAAAAAAAGAAGAGGGGGGGAAAAATAAGGAAAATTAGATTCCTTCAAGCATTCCCTAATTTCATGATGAACATCACCAAAGTTACTGCAAACTGGGCATTTGCCAGTGCTTTTAATAACTGCTGTCAGCAGTTTCATGTTTAGGAGGTAATGCGTTAAACCTGTGCTAAAGAAAAGGTTCCTCAGCAGTTTTCCTCCTTTCTTATCCCAGCTGAATTCTTCCTAAACACCTTCCAATAACCTTATCTTCTAAATATTTCAGTGGGCTCCCTTCCTATTCTTGAATATTATAATTGCTGACAAAGGTCAAGAAGATCTTGTGTTGTTACGAGGACCAGTCATTATACAAATGCAGTTACAGGACTGGCTCCTTAGTGAGTTATTCTGTTGCCAGACCCATTTCCCAGTACAAAACAAGGAATTGTGAATTTCATATATTCACATAAATTGTCATAATCTCAAATATTGCCATTTTTCCATTATTACAATTACATTTCAATGTTTATCTTCCATTAATTAATATTCTACATTCATTTGATATATAACTGATGGAGTTAAGAAAAAATGTAGTCTTTTTTCATAATGCTTGTATTTTCATAGCATTATTTGGAAGTATTTTGTATGTAAGTCATCTTGTTCATTTACTATATAAGTGTTGACTTTGCCAATAGGGTGGATATTTCCCATAGCAAGGGCAGACGTAATTATTTCAAAACCAGCTGTGATTACCAACACACCCAAAGTGCCATAAATGTCTCAGCTAAAATTCCATAAACAGCTTTTCATTTCACATTTGAAATTTTGAAATGTTGATTTCAAAATAGCATCTTCCTGCAAAGAACCTGTTTTTCTGCAGAAAGGATGTTAGCCCTAATAATATTTAACAAATTCAAATTCCAATGACTGTTCTGTTAACTTGAAGTCCCACACTAATGCCATTGATATGTTATTTGTCATCCTTGTGCTCTCATTCTTCCAGGACTACATCATCACACACCAAAGCAGGATAGCTGTGGCATTTAGTAATTCTGTGTGTGTTTTGAGCCAAATTCACCCTTTCATTTTTTGCCAGCAGAACGTAGGCTAAAGGCCTTCAGCACACACGAGCCGAGGAAAGATTCACTAGGCGAAATAGCCTGAAATTCTGCCCTGCAGAGATTTGTGCTAGCCACTGCAGTCCCCAGAATGCTTGTAGCTGAATCTGTTCAGGTTTCTCCGCAGGTATGCTGACCGGTATGATTCCTGAAAGGCCTTCTGCTCTGGAATTTCTGTGTAAAAACTGAAGACAGCTGTGTTCCCTTGAAGTTAGGTGAAGATTTTTCACCCATCATACAGGCTGTCTGGAACAGCTTTCCCATAGGAGAAGTCATGCCAGAAAACCTACTAGAAATTTTCTTTTTAAAATAGAGCTTGATAGATATGTAAGGAGCATTATATAATATGGTGTCTGTGTTACCACCGAGTTGCATTGTAAATTCACATGGGTCTTGTCAATATTAACACATTATGAAAACTGGAGAGCTCTGAGTTTAAGGAACTTTTCAGTTTGGGGCAGTGCATTCAAATCCACAAGTTGTTTTTTCCCAGCAGTGTGACCTCAGTTGCAAGTAAAGGCAGAGAGAATGTGAAATTCACTGAACCAAAAAAAGAACAAGCAAAAAGATTATGAATATATACTAATAAGAGACAGTTCTGGAGCCTGGAATATGTGTTTCCTGTTTCCATTACTTACTTCGTCAGAAGCACTTGAATGCAGAGGCAGTCTCTGGCCAAAGTTGGATGATAAAATAAGGAGTGAGTCAGGGGATTTCGGGAAGAGAACGGATAGTATCAGGCTAAGATTGTTCAGTATTCTCTGGAGATTTGGGTTTGGCACATCTTTCCTGTACCCTTCTTGTTTTTCTGATGAAATAATTTAAACAAAACTTTTCACATGCCCAGTAATCATTGATTCTCAAGTACCTACTATGGCAGTCAGTGTTGGAAGGAGTTGTGTTTGGCTATATAAAGTATTATCTACTATTAAGTCTCAGAAGAATTGGGTCCCACAGGCTGGCACTCAGCGTCAGTAGACAGGTTGACTGTCCTTTCCGTTCCTTCATTCCCGATCTGGAATCCCTAAATAGCATTTCAACTCATGAAGGTACTGTGAAGTATTTTTTTTAATATTTTATGTAGCTATCATTATCTCTTATGATGCTTAGAATCATCACATTGAAAAGTTCGTGCAGAAATGAATACATACTGAATCAGAGCAAGGCTTCAGTGTTGTGCAGTAAAGAAATGCAGAGGGGTAGAGTCTGTCAGATGGGGCAAAGTCTCCTTTGGCTACCTCTGTCCAGCCTGGGAACTGAACTGGAAAGAATACTGTGTTATCTTGTGTTTGAAGGCTGCTCCATAAAGCAAGTAGAGATCGAATTAAGGTTGTGCAGGGCATGAAATCTTGTAGAAGGAGAAAACTCAGCAGTAAAATATCCAGATCAGAAGGTGTTTATGAGTACAAAACAAATTACAGGTGCAATAAACTGCAGCAGATTGAAGCATCCCAAAGGTTAATAAGATAACCTACATAGTATCATCCAGGCATTAAAACGGTGCATAACATTCAGTGAGTAAATGTTGACTTCTGTGAAAACAAATGTCTAGATTTATCCAGCGCCATACAAAGGATGAATAAACCTTTTCTCTAGAACAGGGGAACAGTATATAGAAAATTTTCTAAATATTACCATCTAAGTGCTTTGAAATACTTGTATGGTCAGCATGCATTTCAAGCATAGTTTCGTTTTCCCTTCTCTCTGGTACTTAAAGGTGGGGAGGGGAGCTCTGTGGTAAACCTGCCTTTTTCTTCTGAGCATTTTTCCTTCAGCAACCCTACAGCAGCACTGGTATATGCTTTTGCCAAGACATCCCTTCCACATTTCATGCCCTGTTTAAAAAGCTATAAAATTAGATGCTAAAGATATTATTTTAAAGTTAGTAAGACTGTCAAAGTCAACTCTGTAGTTGTTGACATAAGCTTAACAAACTGGGTAACCTGTTCCAGATCTCAGATGGTTGTTCTTTAAGAAAATGAACAATTAAACCTTACTGATTCATTGCACAGTTTTTTAGTTATTAATGAATCAGGATTTTGGCTTTAAGATAACTATGTTTTGAATATATGTATGTATTATATGCTAACTAAGTCAAGAAGCAAATTTGTGTGTTACTTCTCGATAGTTTCTTATGTTTCAAAAAGAGAGCAACTTCAACTATTTATAAACTGTAATTAAGTTTCTTTACAACATGACTCATTCTCAACAAGCAAGTCCTTTTTCTTTTGCTTTCTTATGAACTGTGTGGGAAAATTAGGGTTCAGTCACTGAAGAATTTACTCAATGCTTAATTACCCAAAACAGCCCTCCAAGTTCTGCTCATGTAGAGCTTTCATAAAGATGTGATTTTCCCCGCACTATGGCTTTCTAAAATTTGACTTTTTAAAAGTGATCTCTAAATTGCAACATAGAAGCAGTCTTTTACTACAGTATTGGCTTCTTTCTCAGTCTGCTTCTTTGAGCTCCTCTTATATTAACAGTGTGATGCTTAGGAAAGCCAAAGTAAAAAATCATCAGGATTAAATTCCTTTGAACATGAAACTGAATGAGAAAGCTTTACTTTCCTGAATGAGCTAATTGTTTAAATTTTCCAAGGGAAATGTTTCTATTTCTGTGAGAGAAGGGGTAAATGGGACTTCCTCTGACATAATTTTCATTTTAAATCTGAGCTTGACAGCAAGATTTTTACCTTCATAACCAGATATTACTGCTTAACTGCATGACTTGTATAAGCTTGCTAGTTGAAATGACTCACTCACGTAGATGAAGTTATTTTTAGGGAGATAATTTGCACTGCTTAGAAGAGAGGAAAAACGGGAGAGAGAGTCCTACTAAGAGCTAGATCCCTCATTATAGCTTACAGAGCTTGTGAACCCAGCATCTAAGCAAAAGATGACTAAGCAAGGGGTCTGTTGGTACTTTCAGGAATTTACAGACATGAGTCATCTGCTTACTTTCTGCAGACGTATCACCAGGGTACTTTGTGAGTCAGCTGTTATTTGGAAACAGTACTTGTATTCAACATGAATACGTTTTTGTAGTTTTTAGGTAACTAGCATGCCAAACCAAAGCGGGCTTTTATAGTTTGCCTGGTTCAGGTGTTGATTTACAAAAGCAGTGCGTTGTTTTTAACTGTGATGCATTCTTCATGACAAAGTGTAGATGTCTGGGAAGTAATTATGATAACGCTTACCTTACGTATCGCATGAAGGCAGATCTGAGTTTGTATTAATGCAAGGATTGAGAGTCAGATTGCCTATACGATCAGGTAAAAAAAATTTTCTTTATCAACCTGTGCGACTATGAGCAGAATTGGACCTTTATCTTCAAAGCACCTTGCTAGCGTTGATTACCAACGGTATTTGCTTATTTTTCATATACGATAAAACGCTTCTCCCCAAATCCAAGCATTCTGTGCACTCACAGTGTCAATGGATGAGCATCCACTGTGACGGAAGTGAGTTCTTGCCTTCCCTTCCTACTGCTGAAATAATAGATGGCTACCTTGAGATATGTATAACACTTTGCAACTCAAGGCTATTTCCTGTTTACTGGTCTTTTAGGTGTGGTTGTGTTCCAGAATTAGGGACAGGTTTTTTTACTTGGTCTGGACTCATCTCACACCTTGTATTAAGGAAACACTTGGGTTAGAAAAATGGGAGTCTGGCCATTTTAGGTGAAGGGTAGTGTTAGAAATCAAAGGCAGGTCAAAGTTTTCAAAACTCTACTTGCAGTTCAGGATGATACTGCTGTTGGCCAGATGTGGGATGCACAATTTTAAATCTAATTTGATTATCTGATTTAACAGTTTATAATGTAAGTAATTCCTGAAAATTCCGATACAGGTTTTTGTTAATAAAAGAAGAAAATGTTTTCTGTTATATTCTGGTGATACTGGTGTTGGAAAAATATTCTTATAAAAGAAAGGGTTCTTGTAATGAATGGAAGCATCTCTGTAGTGATAGCAATGTTTTGATTATCCATTTAAACAGCGTTTCTAGTGCTAGATACTTTCTTAAGTGCAAACCTTTAGTTTTAGGTAACAGGAAGAAAACTGGTGCTGCTTTGCCCCCATTATGTAGACAGAGGTTTTCAAAGACAAGTTAATGAAAGTTAGAAATTCTCAAGTAAAAAGTTAAGTATGAGGACTGAACTATTACTCGAGTGCTTTCCTAAGGTTTGTTATTCCTTTCACACAGTGATAAAATACACAAGCATATAGAGTAGCTTCTCCTTCAAGGAGTTGGTACTTAAGAAGGAAAAAGATGCACTAGAGGAACAGAGTTTAAGCACTCAGAGCTGAAGAAGTATATTTATAACGTTAAAACGGAGAGCCTGTCTCCTTGCTTCGTACTCTTTTCCACGGTGAAGTCCTTCAGAGGCTGCGGCACACATGTACCATCTGTGAGGGGAGGAGACAGCTTGCTTGCTGATAAATGGCCTCGATACACCAATGTTTTCAGGGTTGTTATTTAATAATCATGTTATAAAGAGGAATTTGACAGAGCAATCTTTGACTCTAACCTTAGTTACAGCAGTGATCTGCCCTCAAATTAGCAGAACTCTGCCCATGTCATTACCAGTTAAATATCTGCTGGAAGCTGCTGTGTGAGCTGAGTCACCAGGACTTGGGGAGTTATCACGTGTAGCTCAGACACTGGGTCATGAACTGAGCAAATGCTGTCGTCCACAGTGATTTGTTGTATTTTGAGACTACAGCTGGAATATCACATTCACTTTTGTGTACTTCACGGCTGCAAACAGTTTTACTCCTAGAGCTTGGAGGGTAATTGAGGGAAAAGGGAGCTATGGTTTGGCTGATGCACATCCAAATACTCAGATACAATTAGAAAAACTGAAAAATGAAGGGAATTGCAGGATGATAGCATGAGATTTAGAAAACTAAAAACTATCTTCAACTGATACTTCAGTCTATGAGCAGAGATTTCAAAGGCAATGCTCCATGAAGCATTTAAAAGTAGAAAATACAATGCATTACCAAGTGTATTGGAGGGGAGATCCTGTTCCACCTGAGGATGGGTTCAGTCCTGTAATGTTCCTTTCTCTTTCTTAAAATTCTGGTTTGTAGTGATTTTGCCACCTGCTTTGGCTCCTACTTCAGCTTTTACCAACTGTTTATTAAGTTAGGAGTCTTTCCTTCTCTTTAAAAAGGACTATGAAGTCACAAAGAGAGAATACTGAGAACTGAGGGAATACGGAGATTTACAGGGAGTTACTTTGCAGCGTTCTTGCATTGTGCAGAATTAAAGAATTGTTATTTGGAGGATAACAGAAAGTACATTACAGTTGTAGGTGCTTTGTAAATGAAGTCTACACCTTTAAAAGAAATGCACATTCTTCTGTTAATTTTGGTATTAGATTAGACATTTAATGTGAATAATTCAAGTCTGTTGTCATAACTCAGTTTAACTACAGATTTCTGAAGCCTCCTGAAATTAAAAGTAGACCAAGAAAATGTTAAGTATAAATCTGGCAATGAAAAAGTTAAGTTAAAAACCAGTTTCTGACCACATTATTAACTGTTGTAGACTATTTTATTGTTCTGCCAGACCTAGCTGATCATGAGACAGTGATAAGCAAAGGGAACTAAGAGGTTCTGATTTTTATTTTTAGTGAGATATTTTGGGTGTTAATGACTTTGCAGTGTGTTTTTGGTTTTGTGGGGGTTTTTTGTTTAACAGATGACGGCAAGTTGAGATCTTTTCCAACTCATGTGACTGAATCTTTCTACATCCTATATCAAATCATTTTACCACTTTAGATCTCAGACAGCTGTAAATTGAGAATGATAATGCTTTTGATGTCCATGGGGGCATTAAAATGAATTGGCTAACGCAGATAAAGAGAAATCTGTTTCTTGAATGGAAAACGTAAACAGAATGTGTTTTGTGAATTTTTGAAAGGGAAAATTTTGCTATAAAGGAAAATACTGCATTTTTTTTTCTATAACAAAATAATCAGGGTGTAAATGTTGTGATTAGCATAGAAATACACTAGCTAAACATTTTTTAAAATTATGTAATTTACAAAAATGTTTTGATAAAGCAAACTGTCCCATACCCATACAGTAATATGTTGGAATCATTACTTGTAAGAAATGCAGAAGTCTATGTTAGAAGTAATCAGCAATTTCTCCTGTTCTGTCACCTTTAAACCAATAGAAAAGAATGATATATTCCCAGTAAAAAAAAGAAAAAAAAAAGAAAAAAAAAAAAGAAAAAGAAAAACCCCACAATGTTGTATTTCTATGACTCTCTTTTTTCTTTTTGTTTTTTCTTCCTTTTTTTTTTTTAATTTCAGTTGACCTACCCCTCTACTTTCCTCGAGACCAACCAACCCTAACATTTCAGTCCGTCTACCACTTCACTAACAGTGGCCAGCTGTACTCCCAGGCCCAGAAGAATTACCCTTACAGCCCCCGCTGGGATGGCAATGAAATGGCCAAGAGAGCAAAGTAAGTCAGATTGCTGGTTGCTACTAAATATTCCATTTGCTACAGAGTCATCTGTCGGTAGAAATTTCATGGATTTAACTGTACATTTCCAGCATTATAAAAGCTGGAATCTGTTTTTGTTCTCATATAGTCCTAGTGTTTCCTGTATATGAGTATAGACAGATACTTCATTAATTACGCTTATTACGTTAGTGCCAGAGGACTGGTCAAAAGAAAACTCTTTCTGCTAGGCATTGTACAGGCACAGAGTGGTGACAATCTCTGCGCCAAAGAGCTTCCGATCTAAGTAGACAAAATAGCCCCCAGCAGGAGTAATCTGCATGATAGCACTTAGTCAAGGTAACTCCATGGTTTTGTGTTGGTGTTCGGGGGGGACCCTGAGGAGAAGCATGTGAGGTGGGGAGAGCAAGGAAGAAAAACCTGAAAGATATGGAATAAGGCTGTAATAAAAAAACACAGAAGAACAGGAAGAGGTAGTAGAGCAAACCACCAATCCGGCATGGGAGGCAGGCCTATCAGAACTTGAGAAAGTTCTCTGAAGGTCTGAGTATCTCTTTCTTTACTGCTTTTTCTGTTGGCTAGAAACAGAGAATCTCTGACTCCTTCCTCTGCAGTTTCTCTGCGAGCCCTTGTTTCAGGCTGGGGAGACACCACTTCGAGTAGCCCCCTGAAGATGACAGGACAGCCTCCCCAGAGTGGTTCTGTTGCAAGGGCAAGCTGCCAGGGGCAGTGGTGCCCCTATTGTATGCTAGATATTATCCCTGTCTTCTAGTGAAGCAAAACAGATTCTACCTGAATGGAGAAATATGGGCAATGGCCTTGCTGCAGTATTTCAGTTTTGCGAAGTGTAAAAACGTTCAAATAGCAAGAGATTTAAGCAGACTGATTATCAGTTGTTCAGCCTGTAAAGGCATCAAACTGCATAAATAACAAGGCATATTGGGATGAATGTTTTGAATGACAATCAGAAGATTAAATTAAATTAAATTAGCAAAGATGCGTAAATAAGGGTCGAATTAAAATAGTTCAGGCTGAGTAAATCAAATGAATGGCATGGTCAGAGACTGATTGTAATTTGGAAATGATGGAAGCAAACAACAATTGACTGAAGCATTTGCAGATTTTATACTAATTTAAATTTTATGGAGAACACCAAATAACATTTGAATTTGGATTTTGATGCATTGTAATAGAAATTTTTTGCTACTATTTAGTTTTACTACCATATCTATCCATGTCTAGGAGAGCCATTTCTTGATCAAATGTGATTTTTTTTGTGTGTGTGGATTTGTTTCTTTAGCAGAATATTATGAGTATATTTAAAAAAAAAAAAGAAACAATAACTGGAAGCATTACTGTGGTCTTTTTTAATGACTGTACTACAAAATGCATTTCTTTTGCAGCTGCAAGCTTACAAGTACCTCTGTGCTATCTGCTAAGTGCATTCATTTATGAGTGGGTGTATACAAATGGACTTCTCTGCCCTGCACTTGAAATTTAGAAGTATTACAACATTTTTTTTGAAAAGCACTAAATGTGTACACTTACTATCACATGTACGTTTTGTGAGGTTATTCACTCTTGTGTTTGAGCCTTTGCATTTAAGTTTTACACTGGATACATAATATGAGAAAGATGATGAGAAGCGGGGGAAGAAAGTATGCTGCAATGTCTGAAATAGCTATCATTGAGCTGCAAAGAGACAGAGAAGCTGCTCTAGTTAAAAGCACTTTGCTTGCAGGAACAACTAGTGATTCCTGACTAGGTACCATAAATAAATCTCTATCAAGAAGTGTGATGTTATGATACATGTTAGCATATTTTAAGAAAGATTTTTAACACAACTGAGTACCTTATGTAAACAGCATCTAAAATATTTGCTAGGGCTTCTTAGAATAGGTTAGTGTGTTTCAACACAACCAAATAATTTTTCATTCTACTTTATTTTTACTGTAGCCACATTATGGGCCAAGTATATAGGAATATATGTAGATCTATAGGAAAGCATTCTGATTAAATACATTAGTTGAAGCACCATGTCAAAACATCCCAAATAAAAACAGAAAAGAAGGATACGTGATTTAGCCTCTAGAAGCAATGTAATTCTGCTCAGCTGCAGTAAATTTAGCCCTGGATAAATCAGAGACAACTTGTTTGTGTTTCTAAATACTGTCTGTTAGGTTTTGCTTATATGTAGTCTTTTTCCCTCTTAGCCGAATGGTCTCCCAAGTGCTTGGCATCCTTTGAGACAAAACAGCTCTGTTTATCTTTGTGGCCCTACTGTTCTAGGGCCACAGGATCTCCCACTTGATGTTCTGGTGTCTGACCAAATTCCCCGCCGTTATTCTCAGACACTTGAGGGGCCAGTTTACACCATCTTCCTCACTGTAGCTTAAGACACCATCAGGGACGGCTTTTGCTTTCTCTTGCACCAGCTGGGTTCATTAGCTGTCCAGGATGTAGAAGCACCACTAACTTTGAAATACCGTCACTCAGAGATTTCCTCATCCTCAATTTTGGCAAACCCTGCCTCTGTTTTCAGCAACTCAGCACAGCCTGCTTATTCATGGGCAGAGCTGTCATAAGTTCATGCCAAAGGGACTTTGATTCTGTGCCCAGCCTTCTCCCAGGGTTGGGTTTTGGGGTGTTTTTCCAAACAGGTGAGCCCATCCAGTTCCTTCAACTCAGGGGCTAAACTTGAAAGTCTTGGTATCCTTGCTTATCTTTGTGGCTCCCAGCAGAGGTAGGCATCTCTTTTGAAGTTAGGACTTAACCCTTTGCTGTAGCCTTGAGACAATCAGTAGTAATTATAAGTAGGAGCAAAATTACTCCCCTAAAATACATACATAGAGAAGTAGATTGTATGCACTCACACTTAGACACATATCACCTGAATCTAAAAGGCAAATTCTCAAATCAGAGTATCAGCTTAGCAGGATCTTTTTCATTCACAGAGAAAAACTGCTTGTGTTCTTGCTAAAGTAATTGGACAATTTGTGCCTGTCTGATAAAGTCCATGAAATCGAGTTTCTCTTTCTGTGTCCTCTTAAGCAGTTTTTTAAATCACCTGTCTCCTTTGAGGCCCACTGACTTAGATTCCTCGCTGAGAGATAGCATCTGGTAACTGAAGCTTGCTATTGTCTTATCTCAGGGATTGCCCTCTGGCTTGATTTAATTCTGAGGGATGAATCAAGTCCTGATTAAATAATGTGATTCCAAATGCCTCCAGATTGCTTGTTTCTTAACTAAAGGCAAAATTTTAACCTGTTCCTCCAGCTAGAAACAGGGAAACCAAAAAAATTAAAATTTTCTTACAACCTGCTGAGATGCCATTTCCTCTCAGTTCACATCTCAGGCTTTGCCTCTCTTAGGTCATTTATTTATATGTCTGTGGCCTCCTGCGTAAGCAGCTTCTCTAAAAGATTTGGTCCTAAAATACAATAGCAAGCCTAAGAAAATACAGCAAATTATGGAAAGTTAGCAGCCTTGTTTGTGGTGTACGTGTGAAGTAAAACATCTCTGTGCGGTTTCCATGGGAAAGCTCTCTTGTTTTTTGCTTAAATAGGCATTCAAGTGTACATAAATGGAGTCTTTAAAGAACATGCAGACTCTAAGCCTGGGATTTTAGGAAGGAATACTGTAAATAAAGCTTGTTTGTTTATACAAATTAAGTTCAGTTCTTAGATGCACTCTGGCCCAATTTCTGTCCGACCCAGTGGTGCTCTGTAGAGTTAGGTTATACCTCGGGGAGAGCAAGTCAGGACTCAGTTTACTCTTTTATCCTACATAAATCCACCTACTTGTCATTAAAAATAGCAGGAGGATGGAAAACTGGTATCACAATAAAAAGTTGTTCTGAGGCTTCATATTCTTTTTTCAAGGTGGCTGATAAAACTTGTTTCTGAATAACATTGTCCCTGGCCATTCACCAGTGTTTGCTGAATGCGGTGTTAATTTTACATATCCCTCTGGGCTCTGTAAGGGTAAAAGTGTAAAAGGGCTCAAGTGCTCTCAACTGTATATTGGCTGTTGCTCTGCCATAAGGTCAAGTGCAGCTTAAGATTATATGAGACGCGTCTTGTGCAAGCTACATATGTATAACCAGCACGGCTGCAGCTACGGTTCGTGCTCAGCACGAGCGTGCTATGATTAGAAAGTGTCAGGCTGGTGCGCTGGGTCGGAGCAGTTTCAGCATCATCTATACCTTTTCCTTGAATATCTTAAAATTAGGAGGTGTGTATCAAAACTAGGTTTGAAGGGGGAAGGGGATATAAACAGGCCCGCTAGTAAGGAGCCCAGGGGCGGCATGGCAACATTGGGGGCAAAATCGACAGCCCAGCTTAAGTGCATGTACAGCAATGCACGTAGCATGGGCAACAAACAGGAGGAGCTGGAGGCCCTTGTGCAGCAGGATGGCTATGACATAGTCGCCATCACGGAAACGTGGTGGGACGACTCTCATGACTGGAGTGCTGCACTGGAGGGCTATCAGCTCTTCAGAAGGGATAGGCAGGGTAGGAAAGGCGGTGGGGTGGCTCTGTATGTTAGGGAGTGTTTCGACTGCATAGAGCTTGACAGTGGTGATGACAAGGTGGAATGCTTATGGGTAAGGATGAGGGGGAAGGCTGGAAAGGCGGATGTCCTGTTGGGAGTCTGCTATAGACCACCCAACCAGGAGGTAGAGGTAGATGAGGCATTCTATAAGCGGCTGGCAGAAGTCCCACAATCGCTAGCCCTTGTTCTCATGGGGGACTTCAACTTGCCAGACATCTGCTGGAAATACCACACAGCAGAGAGGCAGCAGTCTTGGAAGTTCCTAGAGCATGTGGGGGATAACTTTCTAATGCAGCTGGTAAGCGAGCCTACCAGGGGAGGTGCCCCGCTTGACCTGCTGTTTACCAACAGAGAAGGGCTTGTGGGAAATGTCGAGGTCGGAGGCCGTCTCGGGCTTAGCGACCACGATATGATAAAGTTCTCGATTCTGGGCGATGCCAAGCGGAGGGGCACCAAAACTATTACCATGGACTTCCGGAGGGCAGACTTTGCCCTCTTCAGGACCCTGGTTGGGAAAGTCCCTTGGGAGGCGGTCCTGAAGGGCAAAGGGGTCCAGGAAGGCTGGGCCCTCTTCAAGAAGGAAGTCTTAAGGGCGCAGGAGCGGGCTGTCCCCGTGTGTCGTAAGACCAACCGGAGGGGAAATCGACCGGCCTGGCTGAATAGGGAGCTTTTGCGGGGACTCAGGGAAAAAAGGAGAGTCTACCGCCTTTGGCAGAAGGGGCGGGCAGCTCAGGAGGAGTACAGGGATCTTGTTAGGTCCTGCAGGGAGGAAATTAGAAAGGCAAAAGCCCAGCTAGAACTCAATCTGGCCAGTGCGGTAAAAGACAATAAAAAATGCTTTTATAAGTACATCAGCAATAAAAGGAGAGCCAAGGAGGATCTCCATTCTTTGCTGGATGTGGGGGGGAACATTGTCACCGAGGACAAGGAAAAGGCTGAAGTACTTAACGCCTTCTTTGCCTCTGTGTTCAACAGCCAGACCGGTCATCCCCAGGGTACTCAGGCCCTTGAGCAAGAGGATAGGGATAGGGATAGGGACCAGAATGGAGCCCTCATAGTCCAGGAGGAAGCAGTTAATGACCTGCTATGCCACCTGGACGCTCACAAGTCTATGGGGCCGGATGGGATCCACCCAAGAGTACTGAGGGAGCTGGCGGAGGAGCTTGCCAAGCCACTTTCCATCATCTATCAACAGTCCTGGTTAACAGGGGAGGTCCCTGATGACTGGAGGCTTGCCAATGTGACGCCCATCTACAAGAAGGGCCAGAAGGAGGACCCGGGGAACTACAGGCCTGTCAGCCTGACCTCGGTGCCGGGGAAGATTATGGAGAGGTTCATCTTGAGCGAACTCCACAGGCAAGTACAGGTCAACCAGGGGATCAGGCCCAGCCAGCATGGGTTCACAAAAGGCAGGTCCTGCTTGACCAACCTGATCTCCTTCTATGACCTGGTGACCCGCCTGGTAGATGATGGAAAGGCTGTGGATGTCATCTACCTCGACTTTAGCAAAGCTTTTGACACCGTCTCCCATAATATCCTCCTCGGGAAGCTGGCAGCTTACGGCTTAGACAGGCATACTCTTCGCTGGGTAAAGAACTGGTTGGGTGGCCGAGCCCAGAGAGTTGTGGTAAATGGAGTTAAGTCCAGTTGGCGGCCGGTCACGAGCGGTGTTCCCCAGGGCTCTGTTTTAGGGCCAGTCTTGTTCAATATCTTTATCAATGATCTGGATGAGGGGATCGAGTGCACCCTCAGTAAGTTTGCAGACGACACCAAATTGGGTGGGAGTGTCGATCTGCTCGAGGGTAGGATGGCCCTGCAGAGGGACCTGGACAGGCTGGATCGATGGGCCGTGGCCAACTGTATGAGGTTCAACAAGGCCAAGTGCCGGGTCCTGCACTTCGGTCACAACAACCCCATGCAACGCTACAGGCTTGGGGAGGAGTGGCTGGAAAGCTGCCTGGCCGAAAAGGACCTGGGGGTGTTAGTAGATAGCCGGCTGAACATGAGCCAGCAGTGTGCCCAGGTGGCCAAGAAGGCCAACAGCATCCTGGCTTGTATCAGGAATGCTGTGGCCAGCAGGAGCAGGGAGGTGATTGTCCCCCTGTACTCGGCGCTGGTGAGGCCGCACCTGGAATACTGTGTCCAGTTTTGGGCCCCTCAGTACAAGAAAGACATTGAGGTGCTGGAGCGTGTTCAGAGGCGGGCAACGAAGCTGGTGAAGGGTTTGGAGAACAAGTCTTATGAGGAGCGGCTGAGGGAACTGGGGTTGTTTAGCCTGGAAAAGAGGAGGCTGAGGGGAGACCTTATCGCTCTCTACAACTACCTGAAAGGAGGTTGTAGTGAGGTGGGTGTTGGTCTCTTCTCCCAAGTAGCTAGCGATAGGACAAGAGGAAATGGGCTTAAGCTGCGCCAGGGGAGGTTTAGACTGGAAATTAGGAAAAATTTCTTTACGGAAAGGGTGGTCAGGCATTGGAACAGGCTGCCCAGAGAGGTGGTGGAGTCACCATCCCTGGAGGCGTTTAAAAAACGGGTAGATGTGGCACTTCGGGACATGGTTTAGTCTGGTCTACCCTTGATTAGTCTAGAGTGGGCTTGGTAGTGTAGGTTAATGGTTGGACTGGATGATCTTAAAGGTCTTTTCCAACCTAGATGATTCTATGATTCTATGATTCTATGATCATGTGAAGATCCTAGTTGCTATTTGGCTGAAATGGTTGCTTTAAGCTTTAATGTTCCCTGGCAAGGAGAAGAAATATATCTTTTGGTCTAATAAAAAGATATTTGGAAAAAGGGGACAATTTTTGTGTTGCCCTTTAGACAAACTCAGTTGCAATATGTCAAAGGCTTGCTGTTGTATTCAGTATATTTTGAACGCCCTCATGATTTTTTTTTTTATATCGACATTAACCAGTTTTTCAACTCATCCTTTTTTTTTTATTATCAAGTCAGAATTATTTCACATTTTAGGCAGAATGTCTATTACTACATTTTGCATTCTTTTAAAGTAGCAGGTTTCTCTATTTTCTTGAAACTTTTGTTTTCTATCTGTGCTACCTTGAATCTCACCATGAAGTTTACATGTAAACGTTGCACCTTTTTTATAATCTTCTCTCCTTGACAGGTGTAATTAAGGTAATAAGTAATTTGTTATTGTTTGGTTTGTATTTCAGTATTTTTCCTGCTTATTTGTAAAAGTAGCAAATTGTATTTTCATGCACATTGGGCATCTTTAAAGAGTAGATTCCAAAAACTAACTTGTTTGCATTCACATGTACTCTCCTCAGAAAGCTCTTTTCTTGGCTGTCCGTGTGTTGCATGTTACCTTAAACTTAAGAAGACATTTAGAAAAATGAGAGTAGGGATCAGAAGCACAAAACATAAGGACATAATCCTTCCGTATGTGTTTGTGTCTTTGTGTCTGAACATTTGCAAGGCTCAGAGGATTCCTTTCGGAGAAGAGCAGCGGGGTGGGTACGAACTAAGGGGTGAGGTGCTGAGCTGTGTTGCTTGTTTAACTCTTTGGTATTTGATAGTCTCGCATCAGAAACTGAACAAAAGTGATTTCCTTGCCTGAAATTGAGTAAGGCTGACATTTTGTTGCTGCTGGTGGGCTCTTTTTCAGAACGCAAAAGGGCCAATACACTGTGACAGCCATAGCGAGAAGAGATGTGGTGACCCCGCCATGTGATGCTTACAAAGAAGTTAATTTGATTTCATAGACCATTAAATCAAAACTCTGATTTTCTGTGAGAGTGTCAGCTGATCAAAATTAAATGTGAAAAGTAGGAATGCAAGTAGAAAAATTTGTTTTGTTAAAATACTTAATGATTGCGTTTGTCCTTGTAACATTTTCTGCGGTTGATTTACCAGCAAACCTTAATAACAAAATTATTTTGATTATAAGATATAATAGACAGAATAGATACAGGTTTTAATTAGTATTTTCCTAAGATATTGGGTTTTTTTACATTGTTCCTCTGCATACACTACAGAGTACAGTGCATACACGTGATAGTCGCACTTCTTGAGTCATATTTTTCATGTACTTTTCTTTAAATGTCTCCTTGGATAATTAAGTCTGACTCTTAAGTTATGGTATGTTAGTTTCTGACAGGTGCCTGCCAGGGATCTTCAGTGCTGTCATGCATTATGTGGATTTCAGCCAAGACAGAAGGGCCTGGGTATTTGTTTCTGGTCACTTCTCATTAAAGCTTTGACTATGGGAAAAGAAAAACAACTATTTAAAGATGAGGAGTATAGGTGCTATAGGAAGTGCATAGAAATAAAATCTGTTAGGCAACTAGTTTTCCTGTGTTTTTATATAGGCATTATGTATATGTGTGACTGTACATACGTGCGTTTCGATATATAGTAAATATTCTTTCTGTAAAAAAGGATTCTCTCATATTGACAAGAGAAATGTACCAAAGAGATCGGAGGAGTTGGCTTGGTAGAAGTGGAATATAATAGCACTTTGCTGGAAGACTACTGCTTTGTAGGAATTAAAGGCTAGAATTTAACGTAGGTGGTTCTTAGATAACCAGGGTTAGGTGTTGTTCTAGAAATACTATGATAAACTGTCTGATTAGGCTTCATTAGAGAACTCCATTATACATTTATCAAAGCTGCTAGATCTATATTAGAACATGGAATTATAGTTAGGAACTGATGCAAAAAATGTCCTCCCTTGCTTGAGAGAAAAGGGTGGAGAGAAATACGTGGTTTTGGAAGGAGCTGATGTTTAGTAGCCCAGATAAATACTGCTGCTTGATCAATTAATAAATAAACAGCTAAGTAAAAATAGTAGGTGGGCTCCATGGTCTTGTCTTTTGGGTAATATTTGCAATTGCTCTGTTAAATGCAAAGAACAGTCATACTAGGTCGAACTCATCATTCATTTAGCTCAGTATCATGTCTCTATCAATAGGCAGTAGCATATGCCTGTGGAAGAGCATGGCAGAGCATGTAGTCGTATTTTCCTGGCACGTTCTACCATCTTCAAGGATTTCTATATCCAGAATTGGTACGTTTCTGTTCAGGAGCCTTGCTTAGCTTTCCTTCTGTTTGATTGCTTTTTGAACCCACATCATAACATCAAAAAATTCTCTGGCGAGGGATTGCACAGATAATGTGTGGTGTGAAGAGTAAGCTTTGTCGGCTTTTTGCATTCCTACCTTCTGCTAGCTCCAGTTGTTACCCCTAGCTCTTGTATGAAAAGAGGCAGCAAATAATTAATCCGCTGATCCCCTCCATAACCTTTATGATCTTATGAACCTCTTCATGTCTCTTCTGTCACCTTTTCTTCTGCTCTGCTCACTCCTTCGTTCTACAGAACCTTTCCGTGTTTCTGATCACCCTTGTCCCGCTTCTTTATCCCATTACTATTTCTGTCATATTCTTTCCAAGACAGGGAACTGCATGTTACTCATGATACATTCACTATGTGTTTATATGCTGATGCAGTGATATTATCTGGTTTACTCTTTATTCCAGTTCTAATAACATCTGCTTTGGTTTTCTGCGTATGACTGAAGGTTACACTGATATTTGAGTACCAAGATCTCCTTACTATCTGTTTTTCAGAACCTGTGCTTTTTGTGTATGTAAAATTGAGTCTTTTTCCTCACCTATCTCCCTTTCATGTTTGTCAATATTGACTTTTCACCTGGTATTTTATCTCCCAGAGCTGTAAGAACCATCTGCAGTTCCTCATAATTGTGCCTCATTTTTCCTGCCCTGACTAAATGGTTAGCATTAGCAAACTTTGCCATCTTCTTTTGCTCAATTTCACAGATCATGTAGGAATATGTTGAACAACACAGGTCAAAACACCCATTTCTGTGCAGTTGTCAGGTGACTTCACCCTAATAGTACTCATCATTCATTCCTATCTTTTTTTTCTTATCTTGACCTGCTATTTATCCACTCATGGCTTTTTTCTCCTGCTGCGATAATTCAGTTTTTTAAAAGCCTCTGAAAAACCTTCCCAAATGCCTGAAGGGAAGTCGAGCAGCGCGTCACTTGAATCTTTCTTGTCCACATTGTTTTGGTACCTTAAGAAAATAAGAGATTTGTGAAGCAATTTTGCCTCCTACCCAATATATCGTATTTACTCAAGTCCACTAATTCTGGGCTTTTTTTAAATTTATGGTTTCTTATAACAGTCTCTACCAATCTGTAAGGTACGACCATGAGATTTACTAGTCCACAGTTCCCTCTATCCTCCCAGACCTTTTTTTAATTGACATCACACTTCTCTGGTACCAAGCTGTTTTAAGCAGGAGCTTACAAGCTGTTTAAGAGTTTAACTTTCTCACACTCGAGTTTCTCTAGAACTCGGGTGTGAATATCATCTGGGCCTGCTGATTTGCTTATGTGTGTTTTGTTGATTTGTTCGTTACCTTTTTGGCTGACATTTCTGCGTGAGACAGATCTTTCAGTACATCCCTTGTAAAGCAGGGTTTGGGTATGGCAGCCTCTTTAAGCACCTCCACAGTGAACCTGGATGCAAAAATTGTTTCATTTATTCTTTGTGACTTTATTTCTTCTGAGCATTCTTTTTACTTTTTGACCAGCTTTTGTACTGTTTGACAAGTTTTTATTTGGAGGGCCACAGCTAATTTGTTCCTCAAACTAATTTTTGATCTGCATTACTCTGCTTTTACATATAAGTTTTAGGAGTTTATTCCCGTCTGTTTTCCCCATTTGGAGAGGTCTCTGACCATTGGAGAATTTCCTCTTACTTCTAATAGCAAACATACATCTTTTAAATAGCAAAGAGAAATAACTTCTTTAATATGTTTTATATAATCACAGATGTGTAGCATCTCATCGCTTTCCTTCTGACTGGTTTGTCCTAATGAATATCCAAGGAGGTTTCTTTTATGTTTTGGTATGTTGCCTTCGGCCCCGGTTGATAAGCGATCTGGCAAAGCAAAGCGGATGGCATGATGAAATCAGTACTTTCACCTGCAAGCAAACTTTGTTTTCAGGGATGCTGGTTGTCAGACTCGTTATGGATGCATCTGTGGTGTAACCCTTCATTTCTGCCTCTGAAGTACAATTAAGGGATTCAATAATCTCTTAAAGATCATTCAAATTTGATTATTACTTCTGTGATCTCCTCTCTTCTTGAATCTCTACACTTGTCTTTCCTTACAAGCCTCACTCCTGAATGTGTTTTTGCCCAGTCTTTTCTGCTCTCTCCTACTTCTTATATCGTCCCTACTTCCCCCCCTCCTTATTTCATCACATTCTTCACCCTGCCTTTTATACTTAGAAGAGGTTCCTAGTTGCATCTTGTCTGGCATTGACTCTCTGCTTCAAATCTACTAAATAATTTGCTAAATAATTGCTCTCCAACAATAGAGTTCAGTGTGCACTTACGTAGCCTAGATAGGAGGAAATAGTAAGTGTCTTGAATAAATAGTATCTCTTTAAGAAGTTAACCTTTACCTGGAGTGGAAAAATATGGCTATGGCACTTCAGCAAATAGGAAAAATAGAACAGGCTTGTCACACTGTAGCTCATAGGACTGGAAATTTCCTGCAAATTAGCACTATATTTAAAAAACTGTGTGAAGATTGAATTTTTCCATGATGGCCTTGGAATATCGTTCTCATGATCCACTGGTAAGGAAGGGGAGTGACCGTGCTGTGACAGAGATATTCCAGTGCCCCCTTCGCAGACACCCGCTACCCCGGCACTGAGTAATCCCCGAGGGGAAAATGGAAGTTAAGAAAGCAGAAGCACAATTTGCTATGATCTAAGACCACAAGCCTTCATCTGACTGAAGCAAGTCTATTTATGTACATTGTGGAGAAGGTGAAGGAAGTGAAGTGTTTATCTCTTGAACTGGCAAGCAGAAGGCATTGATAAAACTGTTTCAAAACGAGAGGTTGTGTATGCTTTGGGACTCTTAGAGCCACTGTGTCTGTGCAGTACACCTTTGTAAATTCCCAAATATCTATATCGGGAAACGGTGAGAGAATAAATCCCAGAATCTTGATTTCCAGATGATTCAAAAAAGGTGCTTGCATAGTTACTGGCCTTGGTCTATAGGCACTGATTATGTCCAGTAGCTGTATTTTTTATCTGTAATTGTCAGTAAAGGTCCATGCGTTTGGGAGCATGTATATTCTTGGAACCGAAGTTATCATCTTTTGCAAAGTGATGATCCTACTTATGCTGCTGCTTTAAAATAAACATTAATTGCCAGCCTACATAATGATCTACAGTCCTGGCTCCACAGCAGTTCCCTAGAACTCCCTTCCTTTATATTTTGCCTTTAGTCAGGTTGTTATATTTATGGTTGTTTCGTGATTTGAACAGATTGTCAAGATTCATTTTGCTTTATGGTAAGTTGGGCAGCAAAGTCGTCTTAATTTTTACAGCAGAGCTATGTTGAATTCTTGACTTTATTTATAAAATCAATTGATATCATAGTTTTTTGGAACAGACACACAAATGTATAACCAAATGAAAATGTAATTTTTATTTCTGTTTCTTCATATGGAATAACGCCACCTGTTATTTCTGCAATCAGGAAGCCATTGAAAAACATGTCTAAATATAACCATTTCTTGTACCTTTCTGTGTGACTTGAATCAGAAATGGTAATAACTCCAACAAGAACTTCTGGAGGAAAAAGACATTGTTAGCAAAATACAGAAAACAGTTTTTGGACATGAGTGAATTTTAATGTTTGAACTTCAGATGCGTACTTAGTTTCACTAGTTCTACTACTTCAATTTCCTGTTATGGTTTTGGTAGCATGTGTTTTGTTTTGTTTGTAATTTTGGAGACAATTTTCTGTCCTGTAATATTATGAACGGAGCTGAAGGCAACGATATTTCTTAAAAACTTCCATTTTGATGGCTGCCCACTGCAGACCTTCAGCTCTCGTTGCTTGATTACTGTCCCATCCATCAGCCTGGCTGCACAGTCAGTGCCTTGTGTAGATTGGCAGGTAGAAGTGGGCATAGAAGTTTACTAAACTCTTTGTAAGTAAATCACAGCAAAAGGAGGTAGAGGGAGAGAAATATTAAAAGAGGAAGAGAGATTATGTAATGAATTTGTTTGGCACCTGGGAAAAAAAATTGCTAGCAGCATAATGGCATTGTGCACTGACTCCTTTGTACATTTGTGTGTTTAGCCAGTTACAGTAGCAGTAATTTAAGAACTATTGTCTTGCTGTTTTATAAACACTTCACATGTTTGCTTGGCATCACCAGTTTTGGAGATGTATAAAATGGAGAACTGTGTAGACATTGTGTTTCACATAGAAGCAAAATATTTGCTATAGATAAAGCTGCCTAGTAAGGAAATTATAAACCACATCCCAGAGAGCATACCATCAAGAAGCTTAGTTTAGAAACATGAATACGTGCCAAGTAGCGTTATGTATATTTGAAGTGATAAAGAAATCCTGGAAGGTACCTTTATCGTTCTGCCGCTATGTTTGGATAAGTTTTAGTGATGTTCGGATTCAAACAGTGATTTAGAAATGCTGCTGTCTCCTGAATGCCTAGCGCATGCCATAATAGTCCTGATTTTCATTAGCTCCTGAGCCTTTGCCACTTGGCGCCCAGCCATGTTGTGGGCCTGCTTGCTACAGCCTGATTCCAGCTATGCAACCAAAAGTTAGAGTGCCGAGAACTATTTGTCACTTCAGTCATCATGATATCTTAGATCTGGAAAGAATGATTAATTTGTTTTAACAATCATTTTCTCCTAATAGAGGTGTCATAAAATGTCTAGCGTAGAATTAATCTCCTGTTACCCCATAGTTTTCCCAAAGCAGGAGACCGGGTTATTCTGCTCTGCCATTGGTGCTCGTGTATCTTTAGCCTGGTGAGGAATGCTGTGGAAGTGCCTGTGAATAAATAGACAACATGGTTCACCCAATGGAAATATGTTTTTAACGCATTATACATAGCAAAAATAGCAAAGAGGTTTAAATGTCTCACATCTGAGTTTACAAGGAAAAAACTATGCCTCAAACGTTGGCATGAGGCCTATTAGAAGAATGGCCTCTCAGTAGGTTTCCAGACTTTTGCATTCAGCCCTTGTTAAATGCAAGGTGTGGAGATGCAAGAAGAGGACGGTATAACCCCCTGTTCAGGACTTAATGAGCACTCCTGGAAAATGACCTAAATACAGTCCCACTATTGGAATTAATGTAACAGTCTATTAATGGAAGTGCCTTTTGTTAATTAGTACTAATTGTGTTGAATTAGATAGCTCCTGACAAATGGAATTTAAAAAGAAAATGATTATATATAAAAAAAAAGGTTGACATCTTTGATTTTGTCCTGTTATAAACAAACAGCAAATCCCAGAGAGTTTGGAGAGTTATGGTAAATATCTTCTACACCAGAGATGAATTATTAGGGGTTCCATGAAGCAAACCAGCTGGCTGTGACTGTGTAGTCACAGGAGGACAAACCCTCGTCTGGCACCCAAAAGGGATTGTTGTAGGTGTTCAGTATTTTCGAAACAAGTTTTCATTGTGTCAAAACAAGTTGCAACAGGAACGTAAAAATACAAAGACACGCTGCATATGTATGTATGCTCCATGCAAAAATACCTTGTACTTCAAAAAGTGAATAGTCAGGTGATGTTGATAAAGCCTAGAGAAGCTCTTTTATAATTCTAATATGGCTATGCTGTTGAAATAATTTATATAACAAGATTTTATTGCAAAGTGTCAGCATAATAATACTAGTCTGGAAGGAATAGGTCAGAGACCTCAAGAAGCCTCAGGCTGTCCTTTACTCTGACCTACGCCCTTTTTAGTTCCTGTTTTCACTTAATTTAATTGGAAGAGGGGAGAATGTTGCTATTCTAGCTAATTTATGAAGATCAGTCATTTCTGGACTGAATTTTTTTCTGTCAGGATTCTATGGATTTGAAGAAACTTGTAGATGTCTTGCAGCAGTTCCTCTAGGGCGCAGAAGGAAAGAAATATGGGATGCAAAATTACGCAAATCCTAGAGTTGCAACTCCTCTAAAAGAAATGGACAGCAGTTGGGGCAAATGCCTGGGATTCTCAGCTGTAAGTAATGCAGCTGAAAGGGGTACAGTTCAGTCCTCACCTCAGTCCTGGGGTAAATAAGTGTTTGCAGAATATTCAAACATAAACTCACTGTTAAACTTACTGGACAATTCAGACAAGAGGACTGCTGAGAAGGGTGTCCTAGCTACAGACCCTACTCCAGAGGACTTGGAAGGGTTACACAGAACTATTCAGAGATCCCCACGACTACAGGAGTGCCTGGCCCAGTCAGGCATATTAGCTTGAAAAGGTCGAGGAAAAAAACTCCACATTTTCCTGTATGCCTTGCCTAAACTAGGAGAAGAGGCATGTATTTATCAAATACACTAGCTACTATGAATACACTAAGGTTGTTCTATAATTAGAACCCAATATTTTCAGAATTAAACCATTGTCACAGTAGATACTAAAACATTTACAAGAATGAATTAGAATATTGAAATAATGGGTAGTATTTAAGAAAAAAGTTTGCTCTCAAAGCCAATAGTAGGAAAAACCCACATACAATAACCTGAGTCTGTCTTCTGATGAGAAGAAACACAATAGATGGGCTTGATACAGTGAGAAAAAGTAATGACAGCCTATGTGTCTTTGTGACAAGATCGAGATTTCAGCTCAAGGACTTGTATTTGCCCATAAAGAATGTGCAAGGGCAGAGTACACAGTGCTGGTAGTAGACATGTTGCCATACAGCTAAGTCTGTGCTTGATGTGGACCAGCAGGATTACTTCATCCCCTTCCTTTTCCTCAAATAATCTCTTGATGGAAAAGGCCCTTGAAACACCCACATCTTGAGCTGAAACGCATAAAATATATCAGTGCAAATAGGGCTAGCATGGACGAATTTGAGATCAGCGTGCGAAAAACTTGGTACTTTTGAACTGAGGAGTTTAATGGGGATCTATTTCATGAATGACTTAGGAAGATGATTCATCACCCCATGATGAATGTTCTTGTCCCAGACACCAAAAGCAGAAATCTCATTGGTACAGCATTTTGTATGTTTTTTCCCCCTCGCGGAGTTTGAATCTCTATGTTCTGCTCCACATTTCCCACATAAAATTTTTAAGACAAATAGAAACACCTAGACAACTCTTCTAACTTTATTACACAATGAGCAGTAACTAGAACACCATTGTATAGCTGGCTATAGCAGCAGTCAAGCAAAAGCAATAGCAAAAAACAAGTGAGTTACAGTTTTAGAATTCTTTCACCGTACATATGTGTGAAGTGTTTGATGGGAGATCACAGCTATGTAATTTACAATCTTTTCAGATTTTCAGCATAGGAATCTGAAGGCAAAAGGTATTATCAAATGGTCAGTGCAGATTTTCTACCAACTACATTTTAAAAACCCAGCACTAAGTTATACTGGAAAAAACATTATAATTGGAGTGAAATTTCACAAAAGCATGTGAATTCTGAGTCAAGTATCTTTTAAGCACTGCAAACCCACACCCTAGGATTTAGATATGTATGGGCTTCTGGAGACCTTGTACCACAGTCAGTGTTTTATATCACTAGAAAACATGTAAACAACGAGTGATCCAATTCTACCTTCTTTTAGATACTTACCATTTGCAATAGCAAGACTTTCTTTCCACTGGATAATAAGGTGAAGGAAAGATAAGTGCTTTACTCTCAGCAGATGTCCTTGAGCGTAGCACCTGAAATTCAATGTACCGTATCAAGTGTATATAGTGGTTAACTACAGCAAAATGTGTTGTTTTCTGGAGTGCTGAAGAAAAATTTCCATAGAAACCCCATAACTTGCTACCTTGAACTTGGAAAATGACCATTTGAGGGAACAAAACAAATAGGAAAAAAAACAATAGATTCTTACAGTAAGACACTCAACAAAGAGTTAGACATGTGCCTGTATGCGTATGAAGATTGGCACCCACTCTAAGCTGAAAAGAAAGCAACTCTTTAAACACTATTTAAGCTAAGATCTAAACCATTACAAGAGGATGCAGAGCCATTGTACTCAACACTCACGTAAAGAATATCTGTGGACTTTGTACGAACCAGTTTCTATGTACTTGAAGGAGCATTTTATGGAGTTCTGAGCTTGGTGTAAGGTCAGTGTGACACAGACCCACCGACAACATGGTAGAGTAAAGCAGGAGAAAGAAGGAACTCCGTGTTTCCCAGAAAGAATAAAAAGCATTGATCAAAAACTGATTTCTGCCATATGACAGCACCTAGAGAAACCATGGATCAGGTTAGCTTCTGCATCTTCAGTGTAATTTAACAGGTACCCAAATTACTGGGGTATTTTTAAATAATGGTTCTCTAGAGCTGAAAAGCATATCTAGTGGATGTAAAAATAATAATTTCAAAACACTTCTGAGATATTTGAAAGTATCATGTGGCAAAGTGTCTGACAAAAAATAGAGATTTTTATGTGAATTCCTGTGGTGTAGCACAGATCAAAGTTATCAAGGGTGTAAATTTGTGTGAATAGGTTTATGTGTATAGGGTATGAGAAATGAATCTTTTTCCAAAGTTCATGTTTACATTCACAGTTTCTGTGTGCCTGTGTGTGCAGGATGCTGGAGTCTTGAGTGTGTTTATCAATTTAAAACCTTTCTAAAAGAAGTAGTATTCCATGTGAAGAAGCCCATTACCATCCAGTCTGTAGCAGAGTATTGTCCTTCAGAAAATTTTGTATTTCTTTTAAAGTTATTTCATGTAATCCATTGTGACGTAATATGTCCATGTCATGGTCCTATTTGTGTGGGAACATGTACACTTTGACCTCAGTGCCAGTTGGTTGATCAATGAAACTTACTCGGCCAGTAACTGGTGCTTGTTCTGTTGTCCCTTACTGGTAGTATCTGCAGTGGACAAAAAAAGCCAGAATTTCAATTTCACAGGAAATTCAAATATTTTAACATATGGTTTTGTCCCAAACTTCAGATGAAAAGAAAAAGTTATGAAAAAAATTTTGCTTGGAGCATGTGAAAAAAAAAAATGCAGTTAATGCGACACTAATGCATCTGCTAGCAGTAACACAATGCCTCCTGGAAGTAGAAATTTTAATGGTTTATCTCATCATTCTTCATGGACTGGATCCTTTGAAGAGACTACTTCTGCTGTTATGTTTATGCTTACAACTCCTGTGATGCACCAGGGCCTTGTCTGTGTGACTAGATACATCATCTCTGAGGTGCTGGACCGCAAATAAGCAGGTTAATATCAAACTCGTTGTTTAGGCTCACTTCTAAAACCAGAACATCTCTTCTCAGGTCAACCCAAACCAAAGTACCTCATTCTTTTCCTGATGAAAACTCAGTAGCATTTCCACAGAAATGCATGCAACTGGGTAAAAATGTAATTTTCCACTGAAAAAGTCATGTGATTTTTAAAAAAAGGAAATTCCAACAAGCTCTAATAATGAGTAATGTCTTTGCTGCCTGTTCTACTCCTTCATATATACCGAAAATAAGTCTTGTTACTTTTATACACTAACACTTGCCATTCCCTCCCTATACGCAGTGTTCATTAATATCGAAGCGGTTTAACCTCCCTTCTACTTCCCCATCTTTCCTCTTCCGTCTATTAAATGTGCTGTAACTGATACAGTCCTTTCAAGTACATTGTGCTTTTGGATCTCTTTGCAGGGTCTTTTTTGTTTTGGTTTGGGGTGGGTAGTTTTTTGTGTGTGTGTGTATGTGTGCGTGATGAACCATAGTTATCCAAAATTTCTTTAATCTCAGATACCTAGGGTGTGTGGGAGAGGGGCAGAAATGGAGGAACATATCCTGGGTAGACATTTGGTACTACATTTGCTTCAGTCTGGACAAGACCACAAATGATAAGGGCAAACGTAAGCATATACTTTAAAGTATGGAAAGAAAATAGTAGATATTTACAAATTATGAAGTACTAATGGAATTTTTGTAGTGTATGGAACATCTCCAAGAGATTCATATGAACTACCAGTGAAATAACATCCTCTTTGAAATAGTACATCTGATCAGAATGTAGGGAGGTGTTAGGTTTAGTTTTGCAGCAAAGGATACAAGCTCTACTGCAGGAATCAGTGAAAAGAAAGGATGTCGGTGTAGATAAAGATGGTGTAGGAGGGTGTATGTGGTATCAGAAGCATTCGTTCTGGAATTTACCCTGCATAAAAGTCATTGAAATATAATGCAGTAAGTGTGGTTTTAATGCAAAGCACAGAAATGCTATAAAGGAGGTGTTTCAGAAAAGAAATAAAATGTAGGAACCTACTTCTGCTTATATCCCATTTAATGATTAAGAATTTTCACAAGTTAGGAAAAGGAAAGTTTTAAGTAACATTTATCAAGTCAGTAAGAAGAGCATGTGCATGGAAGAAGAGTCTGCAGAACAGCTATCACAGGGGAAGGAAGAAGCTGCTTAAAATAAGCAAGGAGAGGAAATTTAATTAAATGTTAGGACAGATAATGCAAGGAGAAATAAAAGGATGATAGGTCCTGGCATTGACAATGTGCAAGTGATACTTCTTGAGCTAGCAAAATGATGTAGAGCTGACCAGGACATATATAGGCTACAGTTTCAAATGTATGCTATAAACACACAAATACAGAAATGGCATTGAACTGTTAAGATCAGATGACAGGCATACCTTCTCAGCTGGTTTATGTATGCGTGCGTGCCAGGATGAACAGTCACTTTTGTGGGCATAACTATGAGGGCTGCTTTCTGAACTTTGATTCAATAAATCAGAGTGTGTTCTGTAAATACACAGCACAGTCTGTGTATGCTATAAAACGTGTGTGCTGGTTTTGCTGCTTTTCTTTTCCGTTTCTGGGCTCAGCTCCTCAGTCCAGAAATGCTTTTACTTTCTTTTGCTCTATTAACCTTTGGACGGCATCCCATGTGTGTTTACAGCTTTTGTACAAAAGCTGACTGCAGATATCTGTTAATTAATTTGCCAGGCACAACTTCACAAAGAGAGGGGAGCGTTCTCTTTTGTGATCTTTCAACATTTTTAGATGTGAGGAGGTACAACTGGTGTTCAGTGATGTCCAAAACTACCCGAATTATGAAATATATATCATGATTCTGAAGATGATCAGCGTGTGTTTGCTTCAGGAGGTATACCAGCAGAGAGATCAGTAGCGTAATGAACATAATTGCAGCTATTCTCACTTTTTTTTTTTTTTTGGTGGGGAGAACAGGAGGAGGTTCTCCTTGCATAGGAATTTATAAAGACCAGTGATATGAACAGAAACCAAAATGTTTTTAAACAAAAAAGTAGAGAAAGTGAAAGTTCAGTGCAAAAAGTAGTAGTCAGAATGATGAAGCAGCTTCTAATGTAACTTGCAAGTAAAGGGTATCATTGGGACACATAAAATACGTTTAGCGCATGGTTGAGTATTTCAGTGCAATAAACTCGAAGGTACAGTTCAAACTCAATTTTGGATACTTAGGTTCAGCTCATTTTCGAGATTTATGAGTCACTCAATTCTTTGTAAAGAAGATAGGCTAAGATCCAAAATATACAAAGCACATCTTAATTTATAGAATAATGTTCTGACTTTCAGAGTCTAAGAAAAGAAATTACAGTTCATCCAAAGTGTTAGTATTTATTCACTACATCTTATGTAAACTACTGCCATCGACAGTGGCTCTGTATTGCGTCAAGGTTTCTGTAAGGAGACAGATAAAGGGCTTATCTCCTGCCCATATTCTGACTTATTTTCACGATTTTTCTGCTCCATTGAGTTGTCTGTCTTTGGGCCTTTGATACCATGTGAAGCTTTCTTCAGCACGGGGAAAATACTCAACTTTTTTTCTCAGAAACATGGTGAATGTCAACTGCATCAAAAAGACCCAGTTATAAAATGCTGCAGGCAGTGGCATAGCCACGGTTGTGGCTTATCTAGGTGTTTCTCACCTTTACAGCCATTCACAGGTTTATTTTCCAGGGCGTGATACAGTTTATCTCTGGAGCTTTGCATTGCATAAAATATGGACAGTTCATCAGGCTCTTCTGACAGTGTCAAGTTACTGATGTTGACCACATTAAGAGGTTAGGGGTGAGCACACTGAAGAAAGAAGTACTGCTGGGTCTAGAAAGCTCAAGTGTATGGATCTGCTGCGTACTAAAATCTTGTAAGAAAAACACTACCCGTTTATGAGATCTAGTAACAGACTCAGCATGGTAACGTTATGCTTCTCTGTTAAAACCCTGGCTACATACATGCGCACACCATGTTTACTAGTTTACTAAGTTTACTCCTTCCTAACCGTGCATTTTCTGTTTTTTCACTAGGGCATATTTCAAAACGTTTGTCCCTCAGTTCCAGGAGGCAGCGTTTGCTAATGGGAAGCTTTAGGCAGCCTCGGGCACACAGATGATACTGGACAGATCCTTCCGTCTGCACGTGTCAGCCCACAAGAAGAATGCCTGGAAATGGGTTAGACTGTCTTGATAGGTGCTTTCTTGCCTCTCAAATGTTTTTGGTAGCATCAGTTTTTGTCATATTTCTGAAACAAAGACCTCACTAGTATGCTTAAAACTGAATATTTGGTATTTGTCCTGTCCCTTTGCCTCTGCCACCACCATTCCTTTATATGTCCACTGGATGAAATTTAAAAGGGCATGTTTTGATGTGATAACATTCTCTTGTGCCAGCAATGTCCTGTGTGTTATGCCTTGTTTCCTTGTCTTCAGATGGTGTAAATTGGATATTTTCTTTTCCCCCACAGAAATACTATGTAATTTGTATATTTAGTTAACATTTCCAGCTTATCCTAAGAAAATATAAAACTGCCGTATGTACCAGGAATGCCTAATGGACTGTACAGTGCCATATTCTGCCTTGGAGGTTTGCATCTCGCTGTGGTTGTTATTCTCGCAGGTATGGATATGAGTTGCACAGTTCAATTCTCAGTGCCTTTCAAGTTGGTCTGATATTAATATGGCAGGGTGTTGGAGCGTTTTTTTTTAATATTTCAGTTGGAAGTTGATCTTATATTGAAATGCTATGCTTTTATGCTTTCGTTTTATTTCCAGTTGTACAATTTTGGTGGTTTTCTAATGAATTCCCCTTGCCATTACAAAAAAGTTCTGCTTCTTTAGCACCAATGCGCAAGAAACTAGTTATATAAATCAGTATAACAAAATAAAGCTTTTTTATAAACCTGTAATTTTTCCAAGTAAGATAAATACTGCTAAGAAGTAAACTTTCAACAAAGGAATGAATGATGTCTTGGAAAATAACTGATGAAATAATGTAGGGCTATAGGTATTTAGCTTAATGCTTAAGTTCAGCATGTCTTCTCAGAAATAATTTTAAGTGTATATAACTGGAAACATTACCTCCCCTAATCCTGCAATGCCAAATGCAAAATCCCACCTATTCATCCTTTCTTTCACGCTTGTGTCAGGCACACCAGTTGGGGCTGTCACAATGTCACTTCCCAAATTAATTTGTAAATAGTCCAGGGTACTTTCCAGTAAGGAATAAAATTAACAGTGTATGTTGCTTATAAACGGCATGTGGAAAATGTGCCCTACTTCTGCTAAATATAAGGAACTAAATGAATAGTAAGCAGATGATACAGTGGCACTGGAAATAATTTGAAATTATTCACTGTGGCACCACTGTCTGCTTATGCAATGAAATCTCATCAAATTATTTGATTGGCAGCATTCTCCTACCCTTTCTAAAACTTGTTATTTTACATTAAAAATAGCGCTTTCCAGGGGAATGTCCACCTAGGAAATGTTAGATGGGTTTTGAGCAGTGAAGCTTAATAATTAAGAATTATGCAAATAATTCAGCTCTAGGAACTACAGGTATTTTTAGCTAGTTTATAGGCAAAATTTTAGTTTATGTTTAATACTGAAGCTTCTGGCTGGAAATTAAGCTGCAGGCAAAATCAGAAGCCTTATTGCAAATCTGCGGAGGAGGGGGCATATTCTGTCCTGTGACCCACCCCCTTGGAGACTGTCGCTGTGTTATCTGAGGGCTGTAAACGGCTCCAAAGGTCTGAGCCTGAATTCCCTCGGTGGAGGCATTGCATTAGGCTTTTGCATGCAAACCAAGATTTGCAGCAGATGTTGAGGGTAATGCCTTTATGTGAATAGCAAAACCGTAACTGAACAACCTTACCTGACTGAAAACAGGCATTGTTTGGTATACTGGGATGATCTCACATCTGCATTTCTTCAGGTAAAAGTCAAAGCCACACACACATATTCAATACTAAGCTAACTCTTACGAATGGAGTGGGAGGAGGAGGATGAAAAATGAAACACATTTGTTCTCATAATGTTCAAAATCTGATAGAAACAATCTCTAGCATCTTCAAAAGGTAAAAACCAAACCCTCAAGTTGCCTCAGTGGATTCCTGGAATCTTACATTTATAACCTTGTGTTTGATTCAGTGTTGTAGTGATTACCCCATGAACCCATTTGCTTTATATACCTGATTGCTTTATATACCTGATTGTCCAAGTGGCAGCAGTATTTTTTTTCTTATCTTTTCAGAAGTTACAATGATTCAAAGACTAGCAATTGTAAAACGTTTCAAAAGGAGGTCCACTGTTCAGAATTAGTAGGCATTTTCAACCAAAAATACATCCTTCACCTCAGTCCTCATAATTTTTGACAAAGGACTGCCTTAATAGTAAGGGACTAAGAGTTTTAGAAGCCATGCAGGAAAAGCCTTTGAGGATATAAACAGCCTAAACCAGCAATTCCTTCTGTTGAATTCAATAGTTTCACCAACTTTTCACTAGCATATATGAAAACAAACTGATGGTTTTAGTCAAATTTTATGTCATGCTACAACTGGTAGTATGTAAAAAAAAAAAAAAGGAAAAGGTAGAAAAGTTGAGAAACTGAACTGTTTGTGTTTAAGATAAAGTCTGCAAGCCTGTCATTTTTCAGGTTAGAAGAAAAGGCATTTTTCTTACACTTAATGAGCATGTTCTTTATTTCAAAGCCACCCTGCGCTTTTTGACCTGCACAGTATTTTGTGGAGCCCTTCCTGATAGTTCTCAGAAGAATGTATTGGGGCACTACAAATGGGGTATTGGGCGGAAACCATGGAAATAAGTGAACTCTCCAGAAGGAGGATTACCATATAAATACAACACTGGAAAAGAGAGTTAGTTTGAATAATTTTATATCGAATCAAGTATGTGTCGAAGGCATTTAAGTTAGCCGCAAAAGTTGTAATCTAGTAAGTTGGAGTTATTTCTGTTATCTCCTGTTTTATGATAATATCCCTTGTGGCCAGTTTAATGGCAATGAGACTTTCAGTGCTTTCTTTCCTATTATGTGGTATATGCAATTAAAATAAGCAGTCAGGCTAGTTTCTTTGGTTTATGAGAACCACAAAACATAGGAGAAAAATAGCAATGTTCTGAACATACTGAAAAGCCTAAATTCTACTCTGTCATAATTTTGATTGAAAGAATGCAGTAAGTCTCTTCTTACTAAGCCCCATTAATGCATGATTTTCCAAAGGTCCTTAAAGTGCAAAATTACAGTCAAGCCTTTATTCATCTGCATATGTGATCCACTGTGCTAGAAGTAATACTGAATCTTTCGGATTCAGAGTTCAACTTTTTGTGAACTTTCTGGAAAGACTGGACAAACAGCTGGAAGAATAAATAAAACTTAACTATATCATACATAGTTTGGCCTTCATTAATCTTTCTGTTGTGCTGGTCATCACTTTGTTGATCAGTCCATTTCATTTGCTGAATCAGCAACGTTTTCATTATCGTCCATGTCCTTGAACATCCTCCCATTCATATATGAAGTAGACTTGACTCAGGTTTTGAGAAGAAATCTTTGCTAGAATTAGCATGGATCTCCTACATGTTGTTAGACCCTCACTAGGCATGTTTCTGTGTACGTTTCCTTCCTCTCATCCTGTCTGGCATTTGTGGCAATAAGCATCTTCGGTGAATCAGTCAGGAGACAAGGTTTAGCAATGAAGTGCAGTACCTTAAGTCTTACTTCAGGTAAGTACAAAGAGACTTCTTACCTACGAAAGAGGGGAATAGGTTTGGTTAGTCTCTGACAAGCAGTGCCTCCTAATACAAGGCTAGGGGTTAGCAAAGGTCAAAAACCTGTTTAAGTGGTGAGTAGGGACTGCTGCTTGGACATCCTCCTACTCCTATGTCAGTACCCTTAACAACCAGAGAAGCAGCCGGCAGTAGAAACCCGTAGTAGCGTGTGAGGGTCACCCCTGCAGGTCTGAAATACGTGTCTTGTACCACGTCTACACGGCAGCGATACACGGAGATGAAGGGGTAGTGTCCTCTGTCAGTGGAGAAGGGGAGTTTCTCACCTTTCCAGCTTTGTGAGAAGGGCGTGCTGCGAGAAGGTAAGGAGCTTTGGACACAGCTTCTGACCATGACTCTTAATTACAGGGTGCTGTCCCTGCCCTGTGAAGCAAATGAAGTCTGTGACCAAACTTGACTGCCAGTGAACGCTCTTCCCTTAAATTACTTATGTCTCTCTAATTGATGTATTGTAACACTCATTAAACCTAAAGGTTACACTGGTTCTTATTTCTCAAATGTGACTGAAAATCCCTTAAGTCATCTCCTTTTCAGTTTTTATTTTCAGGTGTCTGTAATGTTCTGGGACAATTTTGTTTCATCCTTACTAGTTACTGCTATTTTTAGCAACTTTGAGGTTTATGTTTTAACAAGGCAACCAGTAGTTCTTCCGAGTGTGTGCCAGCGTCATATGGACCTGCATTAAATACAGAATGATTTGATGTAAAAATAATCAGCCTTACTCTAGAAGCTGTTTTTTTTTATTTATTAAGCTAAGTATTGTATTCTCCACAACAGAGTAATTCTGAGAAAATACTTTGTTGTAACCCAGAACAGAGAGGATAATCATGCTGATGGCATTGGATAAGTTTTTTGCACCAAATCTTAATTTGCGTCTTAGCATCAGCAGGGGGAAAGTGTATACTCCTTTTCTGAAGGAAGCCTGCACCTAAATAAACCATTGATCAGGCTATATCTTTTCCTGTTTGTACTTTGAAACAATAGGGTTCGTCCCTATGGGCAAAGCCAGTAAAAGTCTGAACAATGTACATAAACAGTACAGTTTTTTGTAAATTTTTTTTTTAACTGACTTCTGTAGATTCAGAGAATAATTTCAAACTTTGCACTGGGGGAAGGCAAACAACACAAGTATGAGAAACATGCAAGTAGTTTTAGCTACGTAAGGAATCAGACTAGCAGTCTGATATTCTGCAAGAACTCAAAGGGTTCTGCCATATATTTCTAAGCATGTGGCTTGAAAAGCCATGGTGTGTAGGTGATTTTAGTGCTGTTTTTCCTATTCTATCTCGTCTTACACTTAAAAGCTCAATTCTTGGTTCCAAGGCACTGCACAAACACCATTTTGTTAAAATGGTAGTTACCAAGCAAAAAGGCAGGGGGGGAACTGGGATCAGCTGCTCAAAATAGGTCTTAAATCATCAAGAAATCAACAAAGGAAGCAAGGTTTGGCGGCTGCCCTGCCACTTGCTGAGTCTACAATGTGGGCCTTCAAACGTGTCCCCAGTGCAAATTAAAAAAAAAAAAAAGCAGGAGGTTTTTCTTGCAGTGCTAAAGAATAAATAGAGTTTTAAACAACAGGAAGTAAAGCAAGCATTTAATTGCAGGCATGAAAAGCAAAATACACACTAGAAGTCTAACGTTATTTGTGCCTACAGCTCCCCGCGTTTCTCCTGTCACCAGAGAGGGTGAAGAATTAATGCCTCATGCTGCAGCTGCCCGTGGTGAAAATTTATCCTTGGGGTGCTCCATGTTTTCATTAAACTCTATTTAAGCCCTAATGATGCTTTTTCTACCCCTGAGGATGGCAACACGGTACCAGGGGAAAGCAAATCTTGTGCTATCAGGGGTTTCTGTTCCACTGCTGCTCCATTTCAAGCCCTTGATTTGGGTGGGGCGAGTACTTTGTAAGCCATCAAGCCTGCCAGCAAACAGGGTACATTTTATTTCCTCTGTGTTTATTTGAAATTATTCAAGCTGATTATAATTGGACATCTTGTTTCCTTTATTCCACTGTCCCTTTCAGCAAAAGTTTTTTAGTACTTGTTTAAAGATCGGAGCTGTTGAGGTTATTTGTGTCTTTCGAAGGGGATGTAGCACTGGTGTGAGAGTAGCAGCTCGAGGTTGGAGCCGTGTGTTTCTTCTCGGAACTGCACAGTCAGCAGCAGCCCAAGCATCGCACACCCCTCCCAGCAAACCTCACTCGAACTCGGTCTGACAGGATGACAACCAGGAGTGACAAAAACTCTGACCTTTTTTTGCTGTTCCTTGGAGGGCTAGCGAAACAGCCTCAGCTGGTTCAGTTGCTGTACGTGGCCTTCTCCACTACCCAGGTCCCCCTTGCTCCCTCTCCACGAGACCCCGGCTGCAGGAGGTAACGGGCTTTGGTTGCTCATCAGCCAGGGCTAGGTTCCTTTTTGTACCCAGCAAAGGAGCTGTGCCAGGGGGGAATGCCACCCTGCTGCTGCTGAAGCCGGGCATTTCCTCTTAACGCCTCGATAGGAGGGCAGCTGCAAAATCCAGCTGCAACTCAAGTGCAGCCCTGCCAGCTAAGGGTGATTTCTTGTGTGTTTTGGCCAACTGAGCCTGCTCTCTGTTCAGCTGCCTCCGTTCTACTGGAGAGCAGACACTGCAGAAAACTTTCTCCTTGCATCGCCAGCCCTAGAGGCATCTAAAAAGTTGAGGGGCCATCAGCAACCAGCTTCCCATCTGAACTTTTCTGTCCTCGTTATGAAAAGGGGAAGCAAAATGTCCAAATAAAAACTGGGTTATAGAAGCAGCTTGTTTCTTACATTTCTTCAGTTCCATGGCTTGTTTCAATGGTTGTTTTGTCATCGCTCTGTGGTGAAAAAGATACTGTAGCATGCTGCGTTTCCTAGACTTTCTGCACTCATCTCCCTGTCCCTTGTATCCAGTAGGTGCTGTGTCTCAGCATCTCTGCCTCTCTGTTTGACCATAGGGGTGCTCTCGGGCAGCCCACAGGTGAACCGGGAAAGAGGACGGCATCTTCTGGTTTCAGCAAGAAAGAAGTGAGTTTGGGTGAATGAGTTTGTGCTGTGAGAATTGGGCTCATCTTCTTCAGAGCACCCACAGCACTTGTAACCAAGAAGAAATAACAGCTTCTGTCTAATGGGGTCAGATAGCTAAATGGAGCAGTTTCCGCACAGTGGTGGCTGGTATAATTATACGCTGGGCCATGGCATGTCTGGTCCTAATAGCACCCAGAACTCTTGTGAGTGACTCAGCCACTGCTTGAGGCTAATTATGGGCAGGTTGCATGAAAAACCCCCGCAACTTGATCCTGCCTTCCTCTCTTCCAGTGGATGGGTGTTCAGCACCAACACGGATTGCTCATGCAAAGCTGGGTAAATGCCTGCTCATGAGGAAAAGGCTTTTCAAAGCAAGGCTGTAAACAACACTCAGAGGTGCCTGGTTCGAAGAGGAGGTGCTGTCTGTCGGGACATCGCTCGGTCAAATCTGATTCCCCGTCTCTGGCATTAGCCGGTGCTGGGGTGCTTCGTAAGAGGGATTTCAAAATAATCTGATCACTTGGTTTGTCATGCTTGTTGTGGACGACAGGAGTATTTCTTCTGCATTTGTAATGCCTATTTTGTTGAATAAAGCATTATTTTTATTATGGTGTTTTAGAAATGGATCATGAGATTATTTGGCACCTTTTAAAATTGAACCATGTATTCAGCACTGTGATACACTCTGGCAAAAGGGTCCCCACGTTAGCTATACTGTGTGAAGTGTTATTGATCTTTTCTGCCCCAGAGATACCTTGGAGCAGGCTCAAGAAGTAGGTCATATGCTTGAAGTCAGCTCAGAGAAAATTCTCTGAAGGTGCTGGAGGTTACCAGCATCACTTAGTGCATTTTTTGTATAGACCCCGTCTTCGCTAAGAATAACTTATACTGATTTTAAAGCATATACAGGAAAGAAACATCAGAAATATATACCTATGTCTAGTGTTACATACACAGGATTTGGGGAGCTGCAAGAAGCTGTTGAAATGAATTTGCAGGGAGTTTCATGATTCCTTCCTTCAAGCCCTGTCGGATTATCCTTACAGGGAAGACTTATCAAAAATTCTTCCTCCAGAAGCAACACCATCAAAAGTACAAATCTCCAGGATATCAAGCCCAGGGCAGAGAGCATTTCCACCCAGAAGATACAGTCCAGCAGTGGAAGAGGTGCCCCTGGAGGTTGGGGCATCTCCCTGGAGATTTGAGAGACATGAGTAGGCAAAGACGTCATGGTCCTGATCTAGCAACTGGTGATAGTCCCGCTTCAAGCGGAAGGTTGGACTAAATGACCTGCAGACATATCTCTCAGGCAACTTGGACGTGTTTTTATTAACTTTTTTTAAAACCTATGATACAGATCTAAGCACAGCCAAGCACAAGCTGATATTATCTACCCTTAAAGATTGTTCAGAGGCAATAGCACATGGAAACAAAATGAAGAGCGAAAGCGGTAAGATTTCAAAAGTTCACTGTTTCTAACCATTTTCAGATCTTAGAAGTGCAAAGACACAAATTCTGTACTTTTTTAGCCACTCGCTTGTGTTAGAGGGCACGGCTGCAAAAACGTGGCTGATGTCTATGCAACACAGTGCTCTTAAGTAACTGCCTAAGCTAATTCTAAGCAGAGTCGCTTGAGTACTTGAAGCACTATAGACATATTGCATCATCCCTTCATTTTTATGAAAGGTACCTTGATGTTGCCTTGAAGAAAAACCATGTTTGGATTTGAAAGTAGGCTGGGCATCTGTAGCCAATGCTCCCTGTATACAAACAAGATGCTTCTTCAGGGAGGAGCTAGGGCTGGAAACTGGTCCAACATGCATTGAATTCTAGTTGTTTGGAGTTGTTTAGACTATTTAAAGAGCAGTTCACAAACAGGGAAGAGTTAAAACCGAGTGAAGTCAGCTGCTTCATGGGCCACCATATCAGGGCAGAGTGGAAATTGTAGCAAGCAGCCCTGTGCATGCCAACCTGAGGGTCCCTTTTGCAGGGAAGTTAGTTTTTACAGCCTGACATCTTGCTATAGAAAAATAAGAATTGTTTTGAGGTTTGTCTTTGCGCCTAGTCCTGCCACTCAAGATTAAATCTCGCAGACAAAACAAGCTGTTTGGGAGGCGGACCAAGAATGCCTTTACAGTGAAGAAAAATATAAACACTCAGCCAACTATGATTAACTATTGAATGCAAAACACTCCCTGGGTTTTGTTTATTTGTAGACTGTAGAGAAAGCTCCCAAACCTGCCATGCTTTCAGTGTAAAAACATTTCAGCCTCTGCAACCCACTGTTGCTGGGGGAAGGAAAAGATTTTGTCCAAGCTGGTTTTTAGGGGCCTCTTTTTTTTTTTTTTTCCGAAATGTGTTGTTTATTTGGTTTTGCAAAGGCGATGTACCCGGTTTCCTCTCATTGTGTGTATTCCTGCCTCCAGCTGCTCACACCTGAGCTGGACTTTGGCTCCTTCCCCTCTCGCCCCGCCGGGCAGGATGGGCCGAGAGCGCCCGGCTCAGCCACAGCGCTGCCAGCCGCACTGCCACGCATGGGATCCTGCTGTCCTCCGAACGCTGTCCAGATGAGCAAAGGGAGAAGTTGTAATTAAAAACAAAACAAAAAAGACCAAAAAAGTGCTTGTGAGCAATTGCTTATTGCTCAAAGACAACTCTGGGCATCCCCAAGCTTTGAGGCGGCTGCTGGAATGACAGCATATGAAGAGCCCAAGCACTTTGCAGTGTGCTTCATGGGTGTATTTACCTATTTGTGTTAGCAAAATGATAATGTCCAAGTTTACAGCCGGTTTTAGATTTCAAGGAAGGGCGAGAAAGTGGGTGCTGGCAGTCGGAGAGGGAAGAAACAGAGGCTTATTGCCGCTGTGCTGCTGTCAGTCTGGAACGACACTGCTGAGTGCAGTGAAATTATCCTGCCCTGGGAGGACTGACTGCAAGTGTGTTTTGTAAATGTGGAGTAACTGTTTATATGGATTTTATTCTAGTTTTATAATCCAATTTAAACCAAGTGATGCCGCTTGAGCCATGCACAGCCTGGGTGCTGTGTTCATGCTGTAAGGGCTAAAGGTGGAGGCAAGTACATGGAATTGTGCAGGATTGCTTTTCAAGGTCAAGGAAATGCAGAAAGTAAACAGTGTTAATTGGGAAAGAAAAGCAGGATTATTAAGACTCCTTCAGCTCCACTTTTCTAAATTACAGGAGTCAACGCATTTGTATTTTGTCATTAACTTATTAGTGCGTCTTTAGATGCAGTGCTGGACAGGCCTGTTGGGAATTTTAACGTTTAAAGCTTCACTTTCATCCCTCTGCTGTGCACATGCATCGTTGAGCCCTCTAAGGGAAGGGCCACACAGCACGGCTTCCTCCTGTTGTAACATTAGTTATCAAATGGGTGTAAATTAAAGCATGGGCTCTGCAATCATGTCTGCTGGTGTGACAGCACCATGTGTTTCACGATGAAGACAGAATCAGGGCTCCTCAGTCCTAACTCCCCAGGTTGTGTCTTTACCACTTTAAGAAGTAAAACTGCAAAGGGGACAGTCTTAATGGCAGATTAGACAAAAACAGATTTGGCTCTTATTTAGGAGCCAGTTGAGTTCTACAAAATGTAAGCCATACGCACTCATTTAAACGCAGGGTTAAGTGCTCCTGGAGTACAGCTTTTTCCTCAAGCTCAGGGGAGAAGGCCTTTCGGTATAGTTACTGGAGGTGTGATTGGTTCACACCAGTATGCACAGATATGTCAGCTTTTGGGTTTGGTTTGGTTTTTGTGTTTTTGGGTTTTTTATTTTCTTGAAGGACTATTTAGCTTATTTCATTGACACTAAATACAAAGTCACCTCTGGCTGCTCCCTGAAGTTACAGGGGAACAGACAGACCCCCAAATTAACTCTTCTGTCATTTTACCATGTTACTCTTTAAAAACAAAACAGGATCCAAACCATACTGCAGCAGTTTCTGTACATGTAAATAGCAAAACTGATAACATCTAATCAGCCTCTTTGCCAAGGCAAGACAGCAAGAAGTTCTTGCTTTATAAAATTAAAAATGCTTTGTAGTTATATAGGAGTTTTCATGCGAGGACATCAAAGTGCATTACAGGTATTAATTAATTAGGTTTCACAACACCCTTGTGAAGTATTTGTGTCCATTTTACAAACAAGGGACTGAGGCAAAAAGCAGGGATGTGTCTCGTCCAGGGCGGCATGGCCGCTCCGTGGCAGGACGGGTGCAGGGCCCGGCCGTGCTGCAGCCAGCGCCGCTGCTGCCGCCCTTGCCGGGCCACGGGGAAGCTGTGCCCCCTCTCACTGTGAGGCTGGGAGACGGCTCCGTCCTCAGCCTGGGTCTCTCCTGCCACATCCCACCGGCATTGCCCGGGAGCGGACGTGCTGGGAAGGGCGGTGCGGAGGCTCCCCGGCTGCCCTCGCTCTGCCCCGGCCGCCGCCGGGCCTGTGCCTGAGCTGGCGCGTCCCGTCCCACAGCCAAGCAGCAGGATGGAGCCGGTGGGGCGGCGGAGGAGCGGCGCGAGGCCGAAGGCTGTGCTCCTCCCCACACGGGCTCGGGGCTCTTCACCCCACTACATCACACGGCATAGCCATGCCCTGAGTCACCGGGTGCGAGATTTCAGTCCTTTAGACGATTGTCTAAAGCTGGAAGTCTCTTGACGCTGGCTGGGAACAGGCAGAGTTTCCCCAGGAGCCCGCCGGCCTGCTGTCGGCCACGTTGGCATCGTCCACCTTGGCTGGCACCAGAGCCCAGGGCCAGGCCGCTCCTCCGCCAGCCCAGCTCTTCGGAGGCTCCGGCTGATCCGGGCGTGCTCAGCACCCGTCTCCCGGTTGCCTGTGGGAACGAGCCCTGCGTAAGGCAGCAGTCCCTGCCAGTCCTGTTGAAGAGGTGAAGAAGCTGCCGCCACCACCTTCTCGTTCAGCAGCTGCGTGGCTGAGGGCAGCCACCGTGCAGGCAGAGCTCCCGAGGATTTCCCCCATCACTGAGCAAGGCACCCAGGCCCAGCAGGAAAAGGGACGGCGCCCAAAAGCGAAACCTGCCGGTGTGGGCAGCACGAGTGTGCCCAGGAGAGACGGGTTTGGGCGAGGGAAGCGCGCGGGTCCGGGGCCGAGCGCGAGCAGCCGGCTTCGGAGGCGGCCGGGCTGGAAGCTGCTTTCCCAACAGGAGGAAGGTGGGGGAGCATTTGCATGCTGCTGCTCTGCCTTCCTGCTCCAGTGGCAAGGTATGCCTGCCTCTTGGGAAACTGCCCCAGAGCTCTTTGATCAGCAGAGAGAATAATGGAAAAAATTTGGTTTAATAGAGGTCAAATTAACATAGATTCCATTGGCTAAATGGGTAAAATCTTAAAATAGAAGATGTTCCTTAAGAAGAAAAAAAAAAAAAAAGATTAAGACCAGATGAGCCTTGTCCAACTAAGAAGCATAAAATGTTCTTCCCAGCATGTTGTGGTTATTTTGTAATAACCATGCATTACACTGATATGCCTATGTAATTGCATACAGGGAGAACAGGAGTAGCATGTAGTATAAAATTGCCAGACACCATCAGCTACCATGAAGTAAAGACTGTTCGTAGTGGTCCACATTTTTCCCTTATCTTATACGTCAGTAATTCCCTTCCTTGTCTTGTTTTGCCCCATTAAGATTTTTTTTTCCAAGATCTCACCCCATAACTTTAGGAAGAGGGAAGTGTCCTAGAAGGCCATCTCATTGTTTCATTCACTCTTCTTGAATCCTTAATGGTTAACCTACTACAAACAGTTTGTAAATGAAAGATGCCAGAAGACAACGTAGTATCTGCTTTCAGTTCTCCTTGATCTCACCCAAGTTTTTGATCTCTTGACTGAACTGAAACATGAAAATTCCTCTGAAAGCTGCATAACTATTAAAAAAAAAAAAGACAACAAATCCAGTTGGCCAAGGCACAGTCTTCAGGCCCCAGTTCAAACATGGCATTTAAGCACTTGCTTAACTTACTAATTGAAGTCAATGGGATTTCAAGCACTTTGCTGAAATGGGAGATTTTGTGGACAACATTTGTGCCAGTACATTTGTAACACAGAAATCAAGTTGTGCCAGGTTTATTTTGGCTCCAGGTTTCTTTGTGGTTGTGATTGACAAATCCACAGAATTGGACTAATACCAGAGAGGTGATGACTATAAGAGAAGCGATGACAAGAAATAATAAATTTTGAACTGGCAAACACTTTAACTTGGGCAGCCTGAAAACCTCTACATAAGGGAACAAAGAGGTCCGTTTATGCTGATAAATGCACTCTTTTCAGGAAGACCTCCAGTTAATCAGCAACTAATGTGCTGGGACAGCTAAAAATTTTGAAGCAAATCCTTTTGTAAGTGGTGTAACTACACCGAAGCTTTTGGAAACGGGCAGCTTTACATCACTCGATAGCCTAGTCATATAATCTTATAATCACTTTGAAAAAGATTCATTTCCTGGAGAAAAAATTTCATGCCTTTGCGTTGCAGGCAATAGGACGGAGCTCAGCATGGTAATGGATTTCGTGTCTGTTTCTGGAGGTTGTCCAAACCCACCCCACTAACCAATAAATCACTACCTAATTGAAAAGATTCACAGAAACAGATTACAACATCGAGGACGGAACCAGTACGGTAAGAATTAGACTGACAATGTCCATACGTAGGGTGTGGTGTCAAAAGATGAGCCTGCCCTCACTTGCCCTTCGCCCTCCTCTTCCTCCTCCCGCCACTCCTTGCTGCCAGATTGCTCCCTTCGTCCTCCACACCAGCTCCGGTACATACCTGGTCTCATGGATAGCAAGTTTGACTCACTAATCCAGTGAAAAAAAAGCCCAACATTTTTCAGTTGGGTTCATTTTTTCCTATTTTAACGAGTTGACTCATTACAGTGCCATCAGCCAACGCAAGCGGGGAGAGAGTGGCCAGGGGGAACCTCGGTCCTGCTGGTCCTACAGGCAGTTATTCCGGGTTTGGCTACCTCATGATAACACACCTTGACTGTGCCATGGCAATTTCCACTTTACTGACACAGGGCAACACGGACAAGTCATTGCCGGTACATCAAAGAGCTGGAAAAAATTAATCAACAGCACCTCCGAGCTATTAGGCATAGACTGTAGCTAGATAAAATCATAAATAATGAAATCCCGTAAGGATGTTGCACAACAAGTATTGAAGCAAAGCTCATAAAACTCTTCTTCGCTGCATTTGAGCATTTTCCTTCCACAGAAGACATCGTTTTCTAAAAGCAATTTTTTTTTTTTTTTTGCATAGCAAACTCACGCTGGGCAGAGGCGGGAAGGGCCCCAGCCCATGTGATGTCAGGATAAATATGTGGGAAGCCAATGCAGCAGAAAATCCAGCCAGAGGAATGTCTGGTGCAGAGCGAGTGGCGCAGGAGCGGGCTGGCTGCCTCTCCCACCGTCCACGGGGCCCACGAGGTGCGAGCGAGTGCTCAGGCTCCGGCCGTGGCCAAGGTCTGGGTGGGGCGGCAGCGTGGCTGCAGAGCCTCAGCCGGACGTTTGTCTCCAGCTCACCCACCTTCTGAGGGGATGCCGTCCCAAAACGCGTTTTCCCCTCCCAAGGGCATGCTGAGCAGAGTGAAATGGATGGGCCTGTCTATCTGATGCAGAAGCAATTAGCCTGAGCTTTAATGAAGGATTTTAGCATCTGTGTGTATGAAACCTTAACAAAAGACCTTTGCATTAGACTCTGCACGTCTGTTGTAAGCAACAAGTAACAAGAGCAGATTTAGAGATAAAGATAATAAAAAACACTGCATTCCCTTGCCCAAAAGCCTATAAATCAAGACTTTGGCTCTTCACTGCAGAAATGCTCTCGGATGTAATTGGAAACAGGCAGCACCAATCTGAAACACTTCACCCAGCTCAGTTAGCGATGGCTTGGGTGAGGAGGTTTCCAGCGCTCCTCGAGAAGAGGGTCCCCCTTCCTAATTAACCGGTCCGTAACTTGAAACCCTGTACCACCACCCTGCCTGTCCATTTTATCTGAAACTGCCCAGGGACTCAGCAGCAATGAAGCATGCACTCGAGTCACATGGGTGAGGAGGTCCCTGTGGGCCCACCACCATCCGCACGCTGGACAGGCAGGCTGAGGCACGGGGCAGAGGCACCTGGGTTGCAGAGCCACAGGGCAGATGGCCCTCTGCGTGGGGAGGAAGAGGAAGGACTCCTCCGAGCCTACTGATCCTTCCCACCGCGTGCCTGGAGTAGGGGACACGTGGTGCCACCACTGTACAAACGGCATTTCCTCCCCATGCGCAGCATACCCGTGTTGGCCTCCCTTCTGTGAGATCACCCCTGGCTTTGCTCCACTGGGGGAGAAGCTCCCGTCACCTCCAGTCCAGTCACAATGCTGGAGGATCCTCTATGACGAAGACGGGTCATCTACTCAGTTTCTTCACTCTGGGTAGCATTTATGCCTCGGAGCCCCATCTATGGTGGCTCAGGTGTCAATCATGGTTTGAACTCAGAGGCCAAACAGCTGTCTAAAAGATACTTGCGCAGGGAAGTTGTGCTGGCATAAGACAGATCATCAGTTTAACCCCATAACACACCTCATATGAATATTCTTCACTTTAGCTGCTCTTGCTTTGGAAAGTGCTTAATTCAAACTGAAAAGGCTGCTCTTACCCGGAACCGTCCAGAAGATGACCATAAAGCTATAGTTATATATCAGTAATAAACAGTGCAGCTTGCCATGGAGAAATGAGCACAGCAAGTAGTTCTGCAGAGCGCCCGTGCCAAGCCAGATCAAGGCAATAGAATTTATAGCTGCTATTATCTGTGTGAGTTATATTTATGACTCCCCTCCCCATTGGTCCGATATCTTCGAATCTCACAATATTTGTATATTCCTTCCCACAACATTCCTGCAGGTAAGGAATCTGCAAACAAGAAGCCCAATATTGGAGCCTCTCCAGGCAATATGGAGCAGGGTTTGGAAGGTGGGGAAACTTCAGAGACCTTCAGCAGTTACAGATACATCCACGAAAAATAACCAAATAATGTGATATAAGTAGTTGCGCTATCTATGAGGTTAATAGCTGAATTCCTCTGGGTTGGGCTGTGCAAGAGTTCAGACTAGATGATGACAGTGAGTATTTATCACTTGAAAATATACCTGAACTCGCAGCCTAAGCAACCCGGATCTGAGACTCCTTGATACAGGATAGTTGGAGGCGTAGGAAAATGGAAGTGCTCCAAGCCCAGAGATTCATCATAGTAAGGGGAAACAATAAGCAAGTTTGTATAAATGAAGGTTTGATCATTTTGGGTTTAAAATAGTCCTTAAATTCTGTCCCCAATTCCTCAGCACCTGAGTTGCTATCAGTTACTTTCAGAAACTACTAATCTCACATAAAACAGTGCAAGGGACTAACACAGGACACAGGATAAATGAAACAGCATTCGTTTTCTGTTATTCAGAAAGCTTTCACAGTTATACGGGGAGTTTATATTTTCATGTCATTTTTGCCTAAATTTTTTACAGTTACATTGATTGCATTGTATTCCGAAATGAAAATAACTTTTTTTTCCCCCTGTCCTTTGAACCTGTGATCTTTTAGGGGAGGACAGCCTTGAGCAAAGCACTGCAGACTCAGATGGTTTTGCAGGCTGAGGCGGTTCTCTGCAGGAGGGTTTGCAGTCTGGCGACTGCAGCTGGGAATTGCTCTTCTTCTGTGCCGGTCCCTGGGGCCTGACAGATGCTCTTGGGCAAGTTTGGCCTCAGTTCTCCACGCTGTTCAATGACGATAATTATTCATACTTACCTTGGTGAGCTTAATTAATACTTGTAAAGCACTTTGAGATCCTTGGATGAAAGACTCTGTTGACAGACAAAATATTTTTACGGTGACTGTCAAATTAAGGTCCTCTGAGCTTCCTCAGCAATTGAAGGGTTAATTAGCTCATGCCAGGAGCCTGCCAGCCCCAGCAGAGACAGAGTGCCGGGGATGAAGGTGCCCATCCCTGGCCTCTCCTCACTGGGGCAGCTTTGTTGAAGGGAACGCCTTCGCTATTCACAACCCGGTGTTAGGAGATAATGTCCTTGCAATGCACACACGCACACGCATCTTCCACCTGGTTGTGTCGTAACTGTTTCCCTCTCCCTGGCGTGCATCCCACCGCCCGGGGAGGGAGGCGTCAAGCTCCTGCTGCCGGAGCTGCGGCGGGTCACCTTCCCTTCTCGCATGCAGGTTGTGAGTGCCGCTCGTCCCCTTGGCAAGCACTTTCCATCCACAGATGAGAATCTTCCTGGAGGAGCCCAAGAGGCTGACACTGGAGCAATAAGCAAGTGAACGAGCTCTTCAGCTAGCGAGGCACTGCCCAGCTCACTGCAGGAAACCAGCTGCGTTTCCTGGGCAGGTCACAGCATGGTACTGCACACGGGAGGAAGGCACCCATGAGTAAACCCTGCATTCATGAAGTGTGACACGGTGTCTTTATGTAAAAACAAGGGAAGCCTGCACCTCCCTTGGGGACCCCATCCTCAGGCACCACAGAGGAAATCAGAAATGATGATTTTAGCGAAGGGGAGGTCGGTCATGGTTTTGGTCAGACACCGCAGTTGGACTCTCAAAGCTGAGGCGAGCAAAAGGCCACAGCACAGTTTGCCATTGCACCCTTTGTCCTTCCCAGCATCGCCACGGCTTTGGGTGGGCAGCTCTCAGGAGTGGAGCCTGCAGACCCTGCTTTCTGGGGTTCACACAAGGCTGAAACGGCTCACAAAAAGCACATCAGCTGCTGCACAGGCAAAACCTCCCGCCCCAAGGATTCACAGCATCGCACTCGTAATAGTTCAGCTCAGCACAGGTCTGCAGAGGGGGAAAGTTGTTGAAACCTGGGGGTGGATGTGAGAAAATAAGGGGTGTCCTTGCCAGCAAAACCAGGGAGAGGACCAAACCTGGGGCAGACGGCAGCAGATGGGCTCCCCCGAGCTGCGGCGCATCTCTGCACCACTGGCAGCCTGGCTGGGCAGCCCTGCACCATTCCCCACTGCCCATGTGAAGGAGAAGAGCATGGCTGCGTTTCCACTGGTGATGGTATTTGCTTACCTTCTGTGTGTTGGGTTTTTTTTAAGCTGGGATGGGGACATCTGGTTTGCTGACTTCCTTTCTCAGCTCTCTCTCTCACTGTGCACTAACACAGCCCTGCACTGCCTGTGTCTGGCACAACCAAGCCTGCCCACCTCTCGTTTCACAGTTTTCCTGTTGCAGAGAGGATGGTGTTTGCCTCGGCAGAGCACAGTGCTTTACTGGGTGAGCCCAGCCCTGGTGCTCCCCTTCCCTGCACGGACCACAGCCGACCCCAGCAATGGTTCCCCAGGGACCATCTTCCAGCCAAGCATCACGTCTCCAGCACTGAAAGAGGCACGCCAGATATTTCACCCCTTCTGCTCTCCAAAAGTATTTAATGGCAGAAAGCATGAATCTGGTACTCGAAGCTCTGCTTTCTGGCCAGCCTTCACCTGGGAAAAATCCCCAACCAAAACCAATCGCTCCTTTCCCCAGGTAGGAAATACTGAAATTTGACTCATGGGATTTTAGACTGCACTTCGTATGCGTACATTTACCAAAAGGCAGCATCTTGTGCCCCAGCTAATTGCCCTTTGAAGCAGCCTGAGGAAGGAGCGTGAAGGTTTCTTAGAACATTAAAAGTAGTAGTGAAAGTCACAGGCCCTTTTTCCTTTATACAGTCGAAGCCGAATTTGAGCAATAACCCTTCTGATGTCTCTGGGGGGAGGAGATGTGACGTCTTGAGGTAAACCACACATCCCGTAACTACCACTATGCCGTTCGTGAGAGCTGCCTTGCTACAGAAGTGGCAGAATTGCTTTTCAGCAAAAGTTACCACGTTTTTCAGAGGGGAACGATTCCAGTCAGAGAAAGACCGGGCGGCGGGGAGGAAGAAAACCCGACCGCAATAAAGCAGCCATTGAACCTGAAAGGAAAAAGACGTCAGCATCTCCGGCAGGGGCTCTCCTTTTTTTCCTGGTATCTCCGTGAACCATAATTATGTGGAAAGAACTTGTGGGTGGGACTGGCTTACTTACTGACAAGCTGAACTTCATAACCTAATGCCATGACGTTGCAAGGGAAGAGGCTTTGGCTTGCCTGCCTCGTGGGACCTGCACACTCGAGGAGGTGGTTCAGGAGTGGGTGCCCACCTGCATGTCTTCATTAACCTTCACCCAAGGGATGGGGCTGAGGCAGTGCTGGGAGCGCAGGTGCTGCCTCCCGGTTGGGGGAAGCCAGGTGACGGTGGACATTCAGGAGGAGATGGTCAGGGAGAGCAGAGGAAAGGTCTAGGTGCTACGGAAGCTGAGCTCCATCCTATCTACTTTCCCAAGAGAGATCTAAAAGGGGATGGAAAGCCCAGGGGGGAGGATAATTTGGGGCTTCTGAGCTCCTCGGTGTTCCAAAGATGTGCAGGAATTCATGGAGGAGAGCCCAAGGGAAAGCTGGTACCACGAGCTGCAGGTGAAGACAGGGATTCTTGCTGTAGAGTTTGTCCCTGGTAGAGTTGGAGGTGAATGGTGCAGCTTGTCAAAACCCTAAATCCCTCTGAGGTGGCACTGTTGCAACACATGGGAAGGAAACTGGAGCCAGCAGGAGGGACTTGAAGCACCTTGAGCACCTTGAGGTGGACCCTGGAGGTAGATGCAGTGCCGTCCTAGACCTCCCAGTTTAAATCATCACAGCGAGGTGGCTGATGAGAGCCCAGCTGAGGGACAGATGTTAGGAGAGCTTCTCAGCCCCTTGCTAGGTCATGCTCCACCCCTCATCCATTTAAATAAACATTAGCAGAACAGTGAGGTGGCTAAGGAATGACTATAGGCAAGGTCTGAGGTGTACAGCTGGTCTCTCTCCAAGTCTGTGACTGAAATAGAAGTCTAAATATATCTGTAGCTGAGGACTGAGGTGTGCTGTCCAAGTTAAATAAGGATATACAGCCCTGGAATGGCGTGGAGAGCTACGGGTTAGGTCTGTGCTGAGGAAGTGCCTACCACAGTTGGCTGCACTAGAGGTTGCTTTTCAGCTCTTTAAGGGCAGCATTTTGCTAATCATCTCTTCCGATCTAAAAGTTTTGGTCCCTTGCTGTCCCTTCCCATCACTGTTCTTCAAACAAGCTGGGTGGGGAGAAAAGTGACTGTCATCTCATTGATACATACCCGGTTCTTGTCGGTACCTCTCTGGTGGGGCAGCGGGTGGATCGCTGCTTACTTGGCTCTAAAATCTTGGATAACCACATTTCTAACGTCACAGCACTGAATGGTGTTTCCTGATATCCACTCCCGCCCACAATCGCCGAGCGCTGCAAGGACACGGGCTCCCGGGTCAGCATAACCCAGCGCCCGTGCCAGGAGGGAGACACCGGCGGCACTGCTGGCTGTTTCTGCTCCTTCTTGTCCCACGGCCACCCAGCTGCCTGGCAGTGGGGTTGCCTGCACTGGCAACTGCGCTGATGGTGTCTGATATGTTAATGCCCGCGTTTACAGGCTCCCCGAGCACAGGGATGTTTAGGTGGCTGAACCTTCTCCTGTTGTTTTAAGGGTTCTGGCAAACAGTCAAGAACAAAAGCTAAGACAGCCAGTTCCCATTTGCGGGCACGTCCCTACATTTCGATGTGGCAAACCTTGTGATTTAGCAAGTGAGAGCCTTCTTGCCCCAGGGCTGCTAAAAGCTTCTTTTTTTTAAAGAAAAAAAAAAAAAAAAGAAGAAGAAAACAAACCTGTCAAGACTTCCAAGAAAATGAGAAAAACACCAGCATGGATGGGCTGCGGGACTGGGACCAAGCTTCTGACTATGCCTGCCCGTGGGGCAGCCTGCAGGCGGAGAGCCTGGCCCTTTGAAAGCTGCTGGGGGCTTTTTGTTTGGTCTTTTGACAAGCTCGTACTTAAGGAGAAAGGAAGAAAATGCCAGCGGCTTTTGCTGCCATCATGAATAATGTTTTGCTCTGATACAATTTTATGCTTTTCTCCCCAAAAGGGAGTACCCCCCTGGCTGAAGTGGAACACGTTGGCTCATAGGACAGTGTTCATCAGCAGAAAAGGACAAATTTAGTCAATCTAGTCTAATACTTTCCACTACTGCAGGCTGTGGCTGTGACTAGTGGGAGCCTGAGCCTGACGGGTTGTGTGCCCTCTCCAGGGCCGGCCCCTGGCATGGACAGAGCAGGTTCTCACACGCCAGGTCCCCATGGGCTCGCAGGTATGCATTGTGTTCAAAAAATGGGTAGATGTGGCACTTCGGGACATGGTTTAGTCTAGTCTACCCTTGATTGGTTTAGAGTAGACTTGGTAGTGTAGGTTAATGGTTGGACTGGATGATCTTAAAGGTCTTTTCCAACCTAAATGATTCTATGATTCTATGTGTGCAGGCATGTGTGCATTCATGCATGCACATGCGTGTGCACGCACACGTGTGCCCTCCACAGAAGTGCCAGAGGGTGTTTGCACCAAGGCAGATCACTCTTGGGCTGGCTCTGGGGTCCCAGGGCTGCACCAGGGTGGCAAGGGACAGCCATGGGGACCCTAACGGTGCCTATGCAGCGGTCCCAAGCTGCCTCAGGGACCCAGCCGTCAGCTGGTGGGCTCCAGGCTGGGGCCAAACCTCCGTGGTTGCTGCAGTTGCCAGCATAGGCTCACAAGCCCAAAGGCAACACGCACAAGTTGCCTTACGTAAGGAGTGGTGGCATCCTTGCACAGAAAGAGAGCAACCTGCCACTTTTTGGGGGTACCGAATGCAGCAGAGGTGTGACTGTTGGCAATCTTGAGCCCCTGACCCTCACGAGGTGGTAGTTAGCTGTCCTTGGAGGACCCGGATGGTCTGCCTGTCCTCCTCCTGTAGCTGCCGGGTCCTCCTACTCCCTGCTCCCAGCCCCAGCCTCGGGCACTGCAACTTGTCGCAGCCTGCGCCAGCTCTGCTGTCGGTGCCCAAAGGGCAGCACTGAGTGAGTAGAGGGGACCGGGCTACTTATGTATGGCTTCTTGCTGTTTATTTACGTGCAGCCAGCAGTGGGGCCAGCTCTGCTGGTGAAGTAGAGTCTGTCCCCGAGTACCTGGCTGTGCGTGTCAAACCAGGCACCTTAAATGAGAAGCCATTAAAAAAAAAAAAAAAGGCAGACAGTCTTCCTGAATCTACACACAATAGTGTCAGTGGGAGAGATCTGTGGCACGGCACCCAGCTGCAGAGCTGATACCCAGAAAGCCAGGGAGCAATCTTCCTCTTTGTTTTACAAATAGGTATTGCCTTTGGAAGCAGGATCAGCTGTAACATATTTATTGCGAGAATGAAAGACAAAAAAGCAGAAGTCTTTGCCAAGAGCAAGTGAAATGGGCATGCTTTTTAAAGAACTACCACAGGACCGATTACCTTTCCAAGTAATTAAACATTGTGAAAGGTTATTAACGTGCCGATAATAGACAGCTTTGCAAACTGCCAGCACAGCATGATCTGACAGAGGACGGCAGGATGGCAGAGAGCAGGACCCCTCTGCCTTCCGGGCTTTGCAGCCCGGAGGCTGGATTCAGCTGCAGGGACCAGCCTGTACCTGGCCAACCCAGGAGTTTGAGGGTCCCAAAATTTCCATCTGCACCTGAATGGCTGCAGGATTCGCTCTTGCTGGCAGAGGGGCTGTGAGACTGTAGCTGCCTGCACCAGATCGGCCCTCCCATGGCGCACCCCGGCCGGGGGCAAGGCAGCAGGTGTCCACCGGCAGCCGAGGGCCTGTCCCCACTTGCAGCCCGATGCAGGTTAACACGTATTATTTCTCTTTAAACTGACTGGCATCTGCAAACAGCATCTCTTATTCCGCACCCGCTGGTATTTTAACGTGTGTTGTTAAACCCACTGTGGAAGCAGGCTTACCGAGGGATGGGATGCGTTTGCCTGCAGCCACATGGGCATGGGTTCGGCCCAAACTGAGCCTGCCGAGCGCTCCCACCGCTGTCCCACACCCCTTCACCAGCTCTGGAGGATGCCCCCGCTGTGTTTACCTGGGCTTCGCCCTCTCACTTTGGGAGCACTCTTCCTTCGTATCACATCCCCATCTAAACAGTTGCCTGCAGCCAGGGGCTGTCTTCACTGATCCCAGCTCCCGGGTAGCTCCTGCATTTGCATCATGACCCCGAAGATCAAACCCTCGGATCACATCCTAGCCAGAGGAACAGCAGATGGGCAATCACTTGTCCAAAGCAGCCACCTCCTGGTCCTTCCCTGAGACCCCAGGCGGAAAAGCTCTGCTTTTTCCTCGTCTTTCCATAGATAACAGCAAGAGGAAGAAGGTGGGGGAAAGCAAAAAGTGCAGGCTGCGGTGGAAAGATTTGATAACATCCTGGGTGAGAGCATCCTTGTAACCCTCCAAAAGCTTGCCCAGCATTATAAACGCTTGGTATCTTTACCGGGACTCAATGTTTGTGTTGGCGTAATATCATGCATTGCTTTAAAAGAACTTAAAGTGCCTTTGCATATAGATTATGTGTAATCTGAGCTTCTAGGTCATCCTGCTGCTTTCAAAAACCCCATTCTATATTCCTGAGCAAACCAGGAGTTTATTATGGGAGGCATTTGGACTGGGGCATTTAAGAAATACTACGTAATAGCAGTCTCCACCTAACGTCCCGGAGCATTTGGCTGATATTGCTGGTACTTAAATGTCATCAGGATAAATACAGAACTAAAACAAATTGGGATAGTTCACATTTTCCTGGTGTGACTCTTTGGGGCTTTCCACGGGCCTGGGCAAAGAGCATGGTACTGCTTAACGCGTGAATTGGGCTCTCCGTAAGTGCAAAAGGCTAGGAGCAAGATTTTCAAAATGTGCTCCTATGAAACAAATGGCCTTGGTTGTAGACTCCAGGCAGCCACTCTTTGCAGCGTGAGCAATGTTTCAGCTTCATGGTGCCACCAGCAAGACATCTGGGGCAGCAAGAAGCTGAGTCCCAGCTATTCTGTGCCACATAATGGCTTACAATGCTGCAGCCAGCAGGGAATCGCCAGGCTCACCAAGACCCATGTCCGCAGGGGACAGGGACCTCAGCCTGGTGGGAATGCCATCACGCTGCTTCCCAGAGTGCAGCTGCACAGGTGTGGGTTTGGTTTCATGCGCTGGCACAGTCCTGTGCCACCCTTTATCACTGGGGCAGAGCCTGTCCTGGATGGCAAGAGAGGAAAAATCTTCGCTCAGATGCTCAGATGGGTCCTTGGTCGATTTTTTTCTCCTAATCGCCCAAATTTTCAGAAAGCGTCAGTGCTCCTAACAGATGTTTCTTTACCAGGGATGCCAAAGGACGAAGTGGCCCAGGAAGATGGGAAGAGGAGCTCAGTTACAGGGACACCCACGTGGACGGAGACGAACCAGGCTGTGCAGGGACAGCAGCTGGCTCCCAGTGCAGCTGCCCAGCCTGCGAAGCCTCTCCCTCCCTCCAAGGCTTCCAGCAGTGCACAGCTCGCTACGGTAGGAGACAGAAAGGACACTTTACAGGTTCAGTCAACAAATTATTTTACCTTTGTGTCTCAGCTGTCTCTTCGCTTGCTCCCCGAGTGAGTTGTGCCACCACCGCCTTGAGCCACGTCTGCAGGCGCTGTGCTAATCAATATTACTTGCTGGGGAAAGTAAGTCTCACTTATTGGCCACACATTCCCCTGAGTGCTTGTGTCAAACTCTTTCATGTCAGCTGAAGGAAGGCTTACCAGCAGAAAGGTCAAACTGCCGCAACTAGATCTGAGCTCAGCCATTAACTCGAGTGTGTTTATCTGCCTCCTGCTATCAGGAGGATTATCTGTGTGTGCTGCACGCCTCCCTCCTCCTCCTCCTCCTTCTCCTCTTCCTCCTCACTGCTGTGCTGCTGGGAGTACTTTGGAGGGGCTGAACCACTCAGGCAGGAACAATGAGCTTGTCTGATAAGTTCAGCTGGGTGATCCACTTGGCCGGCACCGAGTGCTTCAGAGAATAATGTCCGAAACTCTGTGGTACAAGGATATGGACTGGTTCCCCTCCTGCCAGCGCAGGCTGCGATGGCACCTCAGTGGCACGGCCGTGGGCCTGATCCTGATTGCGCCTGAGCATGGGCACTTCAGGCAAGATGCTGTCCTTGGCCTCTGTCCAGCTGAGCCACAGGGGTGCTGACAGGGGCGGGTTTTACCGCTCCTGAGGTACATTCTCTGTCCTTTCCACTGCTCCGATGCAAGAAAATGTGTTTGTTGAGGCCCCAGTCACAAAATACAGCAAGAAAATATTCAAGTCCCTTGCTGGACTGGGCAATGAGGAAAGAGCCAGGTCTAAGCTCGGCAGGGCAGGGCTCCTATCCCATAAAACGCCTCCTGCAGCAGCATCTGCTGGGGCCGCCCCGGCAGTGCCGCCCGGGATCTCACGGGGAAGCCCCTGGGCTGCAGTGCGGCTGAGCCTTGGTGGGCCCTTTGGCTGCTGGGACCGGAGGTGGTGTCTCTGCGAGAGGCAGGAGCGGGGCAAGGCAGGCTCTCGTATTGCTGAGACAGGTTTGGAGCTGGGCAAACAAACACAGGTATCAAGATAAGACCGTTCATCTCATGCCAAGAGGTGTCTAGAGCTCGACTTGTGGGATCTCTATTCCCATCTCTCACATCCCGTGTACTCTGGGGCTAGGAGGGAGCTTGCTCGTCCCTAGGCTGGTATCTCCTGAAGCTGTTTTCTGCTTCCCTACACCAGCAAAATGCCGTAAACTGTGCGTCGTGGTCACTTTTAATAAGCCCTTGGTCCCAATCCACTTCTTGCACCTGCTGCTCAGTGGGTTGGGAGGATCTTTGTTCTGGAGCATTTTAAGAGGGCTGAAGCTGTTTCTGCTTTGAAGTAGCGTTTGGCTTTGTTGGCGTCTGGGATCTCTGCAGAGCTGACCCTGCACGGAGCCAGCTGGCCCGCTGGCTACGGCACCGCACCGCAGCTGTGCCGCGAGCCTGACTGAGCAGTGCCAGAGGGGTTCGGTGCCGATGCTGCTGCGGGACCGCCCCGCTGCTGCCCTGCCCGCATCCCAGGCCCTCAGCATCACCCAGCCCTGGTTCCAAAGAGGGAAGAGCATCACAGCATCTGTATTTATGCTGGGCTTTTATTGGTATCAGGATTGGGAAAGCGTTAAACGATGTCACCTCATCAGCAGGCTGTGGTAAGAGTGGCAGGATTAGTGTCATTACCCTGAACAGGACGTATGGCAGCGCTCACCCCAACATGAACGTGGGGCTGCGCCTGCTGTGCGCTTGAACGCAGGGACGGTCTCACTGCGGTCACCTGAGATCAGTCGAGGGGAGTGACTCCCTGCCCTAAAGATATGGTGCGCTGCTGGAGCGGGGCCCTATGGCCGCCATGCGTCCTTCTGAAAACAATGGGGTTATCGGCAGGAGAGGGGGCTTCACGGTCCAACAGTACGTGGGTAGGAAAAGCACTCTGCTTGGTGAAAGGTGTTTGCCGAACCATGTCCAGAAACCCTTTGAAGCAGAAAACCTCCGTTCTGCCTTGGATACGCTGGAGTACTTAATAAATAACTGTAATTAAGTGTGAGGTGGTAGCTTAAGAGCTTGTTCCCAGAAGTTAACATCAAAACACTTGCTCTTAGCACTTAGGGAGACAATATGAAAGCAGACTTCACGCACAGATGAAAGTACAGTTGTCAGGAAGGGCTGGAGAGCCCTGGAAATGCGTACACTGCTTCTTCAGAGAGCTCAAGGAAAAGGTCTCGGGAAGCAACAGAGTTGGTGCTTCTGTAATAAAAGTCCTTTTTCATGAACGGTGACCGAGATAGCACCAATTTGGGGAAGTTGGGAGTGAGTTTTAAAACAGGAGGCGAGGAATCACGTGGGGAGAAGAGGCCTGTGCCCTTTCTTGGCCTATCCTGCAGCTCCCCACACCCCACTGGTGCGGAGCAGCCGCAGCCCTGCCACCCCTGGAGTCGCCCCACAGCCCCGGGGGCTGCCCTGCCCCACAGCAGGGACAGCCACAGCGCGTCCTGGCTGGCCTGCACTGGTGGCAGTGCACGTTTAAGGCGATGTGATTACAGCAGGCTCCTTCACAAGAGATACCTAAAGGGTTGTTAAAAAAACCCAAAAGGGCGAGGAGAAAGAGGAACGCGGTTGCAATTTTCCCCCTTGATCGCAAATCAATGATTTTGCCCTTAGGCAGGTGGCACGGCGTGGCTGGTGCAGCCCGGCAGGGCCGGGAGGCTGGAGAAGGAGGTCCTAACTGCAGGCTCTGCCACGCGCTTGCCAAGGGCCAAGTCTAAGCCGCTGCCATGCGCCCTTATCCTTGGCTCCTGTAAAAACACAGGGAAAAGCATTCCCAGGTCTGGGTTTCAGTCTCCTAATTGCTCCCAAAATCCAGAAGCACGAGGAGCCAAGGTCTCATTTGCTTTACAATGATCCTCTCCTGCCCTGGAACCTGGGCTGGTCTTAATTTGTCTATGGTTCAGGCAAGAATGGACTAGGCAGACGTACATGTTATCTCTTGTTTTTTTGGAAGCAGGGAGCCTCTTGCACAATGAAGCTTGGTCTGGATGCGGATTAAAAATGCATGTGTCTGGGGCACCGCGAGCCAGGCTAGGCTGAGTTACTTTGATCCGAAAAAATAAGAAAGTATTACGAAGGGCTGATAGGGAACGAGGAGGCTCCGTGGGGCTGCTCATTTTTTCCTCACGGGACATACTGATCACTTCTGTACGTGCGAGCCCACCTTAGCCAGACGGGGTTTGCACCCTCACGCCAGACGAAACTCTAGCAAAGTCAACGTAAATACGTGGTAAAACGTCAGTGTTGCATCCAGGGGCTGTGGGTCAGGCACTCGTGGAGGGCAAGGTGGTGCCGGTCCAGCCGTGGAAGAAGTTCACTGCCCGGCAGTAGCTGAGGGTTTGGCCTCAGGTGCGCTTTCAGCTTCCTACACTTCTTACAGGGCTTTTAACTTGAGGATTTACAAGTGTCAACTAATTGCATCCACATTAACTGCAGCCGAATATTAAAACAGCACTTGAATGTCATTTCAAAGGAGCTGTTCCCTGACTAGGTCTCATGCAAATTCGGCAGGACAGGGGTATGGATGTGCCAAAAATCACGTTGGAATAATGTTTGAAAACAATGCTCAAAATGTTTGTGCTTGAGCTGAAACATGAGGAGAGCAGGTATTCTAGGTTTAACGATCTGCTGAAGAAAAATTACAGATACAATTCCAGGAGGGGGGGATGAGAGAACCCGCCTCTTTGTCTCACAAAATGCCTCAAGGCTAACGCTCCCGCACCCCCGTCTCTGCCTCCCCCATTTCTGGCCGTCTGTCTCTCTGCCCCTGGACCAAATACTTTCGCGTTCCTCGCTGCACAGTAGCGTGGTTTCTACAAGCCCACCAGCCTGATTTAAAACATGACCGAAGCCGGGGCTGGTGACCCCAGATGACAGCAGTGGTTCCCAACGCCTGGCAAAACCCCGGGCCCAGCAGCAGCCTCCACCTGAGGAGAGCTGGAGGCAGAGCCAAGGGAGGTGACCAGCCAAAACCCAACCCCTTTTGGTAAGCTGCTTTATTACAACACGCGTTTTGCCCTCTCTCTCTCCACCTCTTAACAACTGCAGCCCGACTCCTCTCACATCTTGAACTAATTCTCTTTCCAGCAGAAGGAAGCACGTGCAGGTCATCTGCCTGACGTGCGACCCAAGGGGAAAAGCACCTCGCGGCCTCGCCGCGCCTGCCAAAGCACCTCTCCCCCTCCCCAGCCCCTCGCCCCTCACGCGGCGCAAGTTGGAAGCACGGGCTTGTTTTTACAGCCCTGTCCCCACCTCCCCCAAAGTCAGATGCTGCGGCTAATTCCGATGGAGAATTTCAATTGCCTGGAAAATGAAGGTGCTGAAAACCGAACGGCATCGGCAGGAGTTTGAGTCCCAAAAGCCTGGCTCGGTGCTAAAAAAGATCAGGCGCTGAAGGCTTATCACCCACGGGCTGCGCCTTTTCCGAGCTCCCCGAAGGCTCTGGGACTGAGAGGGGTGCAGCTTCTCCCTTCCCAAGGAGGACAGCGCGTGTGGAGGAAAGCCCATGCCTCTCAGATGAGCTCCTGTGGGAAAACACTTTGCCCACGAGACAGCTTAAATGGGATTTTAGAGCTTGAACTTAGATGACTTCTCCTTCCCTACCAGCAAAAAGGACACGCTCAGGGCTGGGTGAATCCTCCAGGGAGGGTGAAAATGCAACACTTTGGGTCTAAGAGCAGCTTTTTAACAATCCGCAATCTAGCACCATCACCGTATTCGCTGCAGGTGCCCCAGGAGCCCGCGTTCCCCCTGCGGATGGCTCTGCTCTGTCTGCTTCTGCCACCTTCCAGCCTGTGCCAGGCAGTGACCTGGCAATGCCAGGGCCACCTCAGGCGGGCTCTCACCGGCCCTGCCCCGGGAGTTTGTACTGCAGGGCGGCCCAGGGCTCTCACCTGCCCCTCCCGTGACATGCTCTGACTTGGAGGCCTGGAGTGGCTCTGCAGCCAGCTCCCAGGAGGATGGAGGAGTCTGCTGAAATAATAAAAACAGGTGTAAAAGGAGAAATAAAAAGTAAAAATAAGAGAAAGAAAAAAAAAGGAAAAGAAGAATCTAGAATAAGAATAAAAAGAAGAAAAGTTAAAAAAATAAAAGTAAATAATAAAAAGGAAAAATAAAGGTTGCAAATAAAAGAAAAAATAAAAGTAAATAATGGAAAGGGAAAAATAAAGGTTGAAAATAAGAGAAAAAATAAAAGTAAATAATGGAAAGGGAAAAACAAAGGTTAAAAATAAAAGAAAAAATAAACAATAAAGAGGAAAAATAAAGGTCAAAAATAAAAGAAAAAACAACAAAAAGGAAAACCAAAGATTAAAAATAAAAGAAAAGTAATAAAAGGGGAAAATGAAGAATAAAAATAAAAGAAAAATAAATAATGAAAAGGAAAAATAAAGACTAAAGATAAAAGAAAAAATAAAAACAAAAGAAAAAATAAAAGAAAAAATAAAAATAAAAGAAAAACAAAAGGAAAATAACGACATAAATAAAAGAAGTTAAAAAACCCTAAAATTAAATTAATAAAAATAAAAATTAAATAACTAAAATTAAATAAAATTAATAAAACTAAAACCTAAATAACTAAAATTAAACAAAACTAATACAAATAAAAGGAGCTTAACACCACTCTGAAAACTAGCCGGGCTTTATTGACGCTGTGAAGAAACGGGCCGAGCACTGGGGTACTGCTGGCGCCGTCCACCCCCCCGGGCAGGGGCGAGCTTTAGCGCGCCCCCTTCCCCAAAAGCGCCCCCCAAGCCCAAGCGGCGCGCCTGCCCCTTTAAATCCCGGCGGCGGAGCCAGGGAATCCCTCTCGCAGCGCGTCATCCGCGGCAAGGAAACCCGCGCTCGCGTCGTGCGACGCAAATGACCATTTTTGGCAACGTGCGACAGCGGACGGCACCAAGTGGGGCGGGGGGGGAGGCGGGGCCTGACGGGAACACGCCGCCGCGCCGCCCCCGCCGCTCCGCTCCGCCCCGCCCGGACCCGCGCTCTGCGCGGGTCCGGGCGGGGCGGGCGGAGCGGCGGGGGCGGCGCGGCGGTCGCGGCGGGGGCGGTCGCCATCCCCGTCTCCCCGTCCCGCCCCCCCCGCGGCGGCGGCAGGTGGGAGGCTCCGCGCTGGCAAGGTGGGGCCGGTGTGCCGGCTTTGACGTGTGCGAGTGCACATGGTGCGGCGGCGGGCGGATAATAAGCGAGTGGGGCCGGGGCGATGCCATTGCTCTGAGTCACCGCGGGTGCGCGGAGCTGCTGCTCGCCGTACCGGGGGAGCCGCGGGGCGTAAGACCCGGTTGAGTCACCCCCGCGCCGGGAAAAGGGGCGGCCGGTGGTTGGTGGTGGTGGCGGCGGAGGAGGGAAAGGGGGGGCGGGAAGCGGAGCGGAGCAGAGCCGCTCCGCCTGCAGCCCCCGGGGCCGCTCCGCCGGCGGGGCGAGTCTCGCCGGGCAGCGCGGAGAGAGGACGTCGGCCGCCCGCACGGCTCTGCTCCCGCGGCGCCGCCGCCGAGCCCTCCCGTCCCGTCCCGTCGGCGCTTCGCTGCCGCCTGAGCCTCTTTTATTATTATTTTTTCTCTCTTTTTTTTTCCCCTCCCCCCCTTTTTAACCTTTTTTCCCCTTCTCCCCCCCTCCAAAGCCTTTTTTTTGTTTTTTTTCTTTTTTTTTTTCTCCCCCCCCCCCCCCCCCCCCCCCCCGTTCCGCGGCGAGCGTTGGGAAGCGAAAGGCGAGAGCCGAAGAGGTCGGGAGGGAGAAGGGGGCGGGGAGACGGCCAGGGAGCGGCGGGTGTCGGTGCGGGAAGGCGGGGACGCGGCTCCCCCGGCCCGACCTCGGACCATGTACCAGGACTACCCCGGGAACTTCGACACCTCCTCCAGAGGCAGCAGCGGCTCCCCGGGACATCCCGAGACCTACTCCAGCGGCGCAGCCCAGCAGGTAGGGCTGGGCGCTGCCCTTCTCCCCCCCCTCCACCCCGTCCCGTCCCGGTCCCCCCGGGGGCTGCTGCCAGCGCTCCCGGCACGGGAGTTCACCACCGCCACGCCCGGGGAGCGGCGCTCCCGGCCGAGAGGCGCCGGCCGCGGGGGCGCAGACGCTGCCGGGCCGCGGGCTGCCCGCAGCCGCCGTCCCGGCGCTGCCGCCGGGGCTCCCCCGCTCCCCTCCTTCCCCGGAGCGAGAGCCGCGACCCTTCCGGGCGGGACGCTGAGCCCAGTTCCCCCCGGTGGGGGCCGGGGGTGCCCACCCGGGGCTGTCGCGGCAGGGCAGCGGCTTGCCCCGAGCGGGGAGGTGCGGCGAGCAGGCGGCCGGCGGTGTCGGTGGGCAGACCCCGCCTGGTGCCCGGAGCAGCGGGCCGGGGCCAGCTCGGAAGTCAAAGGGCTCCCGCGGGCAGCTCCTCTGCGAGGCCGGTAACGCAAATACGCGGGCGCAGCCGACGCTTCCCCCTTCCTGCTTTTGTTCTCGGCGGCCGCTTCTCCGTCCCTCCCTCGGCCGCCCCTTCCCGGGCGCCGGGGCACCGGCCTGGGCTCCCTCCCCACAGCCGGGGCGTCTTCCCGGCACTTCGGGAGGTGCCGCCCGGGCTACTTTGAAGGCGCTGTTGCAGCCACCGTGAAACACGCAGGGGGGTGGCTCGGAGCGGGCTCCGGCTTTGCCAAGCGTCTAAAGCGGTCTCCCCGCTTCTCGTCGTGTCCCCCCCCCCCCCCCCCCCCCAACTTTGGCTCCGTGGCGGTGACATTATTTTTGCTTCTCCCGCACCGGGGAGACCCCGAAAGCCGGCGGCGTGCCGCGCTCTGCTCTGCCCGGAGAGCCGCCGGCCGCTCTCGGGCTGGCGATGGCTTCGTCCCGGGCGGGACTTTGGGGGGAGCCGCCGGAGCGCACCCCGCGCCCGCCGGCCCGGCTGCCCCCGCAGGCTCCGGCTGCCGGGCGGTGCTTGAAGAATGGGAGATATTTCCTGTGGAAGCGGAGTGAACTCACGGACCTAAAAGTCTAGTCGGGTGGTTTGAGGTTGGGTTTTTTTTTTTTTCTTCTTCTCCTTTTTATTTTCCTAAGAAAACATCTCGGAATGGCTTATATGCCTACATTGACTAAATCCACCACTTCTGGGGAAGACATTACACAATCGAGCCAGTTATACAAACCTGGGTTATTTCATAACTTGTTTACATCAGCTGGCCCAGCCTCGCGCTTTTTTTTTTTGTGCTTTTTCAGAGTTGATTTCCCCCCCCCCCCCCCCCCCCCCCAAATATTATTATTTCTTATGTGGCTTGTATGAGCGAACTGGCACCCTGAGCACATTGCTGTCTTCGCATCAAGAAGTCATAGGATCACTTAAAAAAAAAAAAAAAAAAAAAAGTCCAGTCTTAAACTTTGCCAACCGTACCAGCCCGTGACATTCCTCACATTAAAGAAGTTTTACCAGAAATGACTCGCCGCCGCTCCCCGCCTGCTCCAAACGCATCTCGCTGGTGCCCTCTGCGGGCTGCGGACCGAGGTTTCCAGGGATTGTAGCTCGGCTCCAGCTTATTCCCTGTTTTACAGTAAATGCCGGGACAAGGTAGGGAGCAGAAAGGGGGACTGAGAAGCTGGAAAAGCCCGGCAAGCTGCAAATCCTTCACTCTCCCTTTCCTCCTCTGACTCAGCAGCTGAGCTGGATTCAAGCACTTGCTGCAGCAGGTCGTGAAATTCCGGCGCCACTTAATATTTGAGCTGTCGAGGTCCGACCGATAACTGGGTTTTCCCCTTTTTATTTTCTGGGGCTGCACATCTTCCCCAGGCAGCTGGCGTGCGTGGCATTTGATACGGGGGCCAGAGCCCAGTTTCTAGGGTTACTATCTGAAACGGGGCTTTGAGCAGGACAGTGGCTTAGTGAGAACAGAAATGTTTTCTTTAAGAACCCGGGAGATTTCTCAAGGCCTTGTGCGTCGTCTTTCCCTTGATCCCTACAGATGTTGTAGATTAGGATCAAATGTAAGCGTTGCCTTTACCCTAGCAGTAAGGCAGTTCTGCTCATTCTGGTCTACGGAGATCTGCAGAGTTTTATCGCTACAGAAAAATATGCATTGCAGAAATTTTTTCTTGAGTTTTGTTGGTTTTTTTTTTTTTTCCTCCAAAGCACGAAAAGATGCATCAGTCACATGTTTAAGTGGAAACTGTGTCTCTGAGCCAAAACTTTGATGCTTTTTAATTATTTTTCCCATACAACGCAGCACTGGAACATTTTTCTTTTAAGTTGCGTGTCATGCTATTTTCCTAGTCGCTGACTTGCCATGTGGTAAACATAGACTTTAATGGGAAGAGTTTGTGTACTCTTTCAGACCCGTCAGCTTTCCCCTCAAATACCCCAGCACTGCGTCCAGTTTTCCTTCAAGGAGATGCTTAATGTGGGGGAGGCATCAGGGGCCTTATGTTTATTACAGGACATATCCCATACACCCTATATTTGATAACTGAGTCGTCGTTAAAGATTGTCTGGGTGGTTTTTTGGTGGTTTTGTTGTTTGGTTTGTTTTTTTTTCCATGGCCATTTGTAGCTGTTTCTAGACTGGTTTCTGGTGCTGCACAGCACTTGCAGTTACAGATGTAACTGAAGGTCCGGAGGGGAGTGGAGACCCAGCGGGGTGCGGTAGAGAAACTTCTTGTTAAGATGGAGAAGGGGACCACGGAGCCAAAGCCTGAAATGGTCCCATGCTCCTAGGTTGTGATCTGCTAACAGAGCCTGTCCCTGCCCGTGGCAGGACTTGCTGGAGACTCCCGTGACTATGGATTGGGGAGGTGGCTCTCCAACCTTGTATTTTTAAGGCTCTTAATACCAGGAATCTTTCTGTTTGCTGTTTAGTTGTTGCTTTCTTTTTTTTAATGATACCTTCATCTGCGCGTTGCTTGGGTCAGGAGGAGAGGGGTGGCTCCGTGGTTGAGCGCGTGCTTGCGTGTGTAGCCCTGCAATCTGGCTATCGCCACATCTTTTCTGTAGCACTGTGAATTCCTCGTAGATAAGGAGAACTGAGAGCTGGCAGAGTTGCCTCCAGGAGCCTCTCCCGGGTCGGGAGAGGAGAGCTGCGGGTGTCCTGGGAGAGGAAGTAGCAGGAGGGTGTCTGGAAGGAGGAGAAACGGGGAGGTGGGTGAGAGCAGGCAGTGCTGCCAGCCTGGCAGGGGAATCTGAGCTCTCTGAGGGGAGGGAGGAATGAGGAGAGCAGAGCAGCGCTGCAGTTTGGGGAGAGGTCTGGAGCCCCAAAGTGAGGAGGCCGGTGCCCAAAGGGGCTGTGCAGGGGAGGTGGCAGAGAATTTGGGGTCTGCCACTGGAACCAGCAGTGTCCCAGGGGTCAGAGCTGACTGCCACTGGGCAGAGCATGGGGGGCCAGCAGTGTTTTGGCACAGCAAAGCTGGTCCTGTGCGGTGTCCTAGCAGGGAAGGCGAGGTACGTGGGGAAAGCCTGCCCAGTCAGGAAGCAATGCCCGTAAAACCCAGCTAGCCTGAGCACCCTGTACCTGAAGACTCACCCTGTCACAGCAGCGTGTCCCTTAATCGATTATCTGGGAAAAATACTGCCTTTGGAAAATACAGAATATAGGTTTGGGGGCATTTTTAAAGATATTTCAAGGCATTGGAAAGGAAGCTGGTGACAGAGGAGTTAGCGTGGCACAGGCAGGGACTGCAGCCCAGCTGGTCTCTTCCCTGGCTCTGCAGGCAAGCACCGTGGAGCTGCCGAGGGATGTGGCTGAGCGGAGCAGCTCCCCTTGGCTGTCCAGGAGACCTCCACTAGTGTTAGAGAAGGATCCTAGGTTGAATACAAGAGTGACTGCAAGTGGAGTAGTCACTTTATCAATTGCCCAGAGCTGGATCTTTCTGTCAGACACGTGTCTCTTATGTGGCTGATCTGGCGGTGGGTCTGATTCTCCTGACCTCTGATGGGAATTTTTAGCAGGTCGTTGGGTGGCACCACTGCAAAGGTCGTTTCCTGTGGAATGCAAACGGTGTCTTTTGCATAGCAAAGCACCAAAAGATCTCCCAACGTTTTGCAGCCACAGCTTTCTAGCGTCCCTGCAAAGAAGACAGGACTCTTTCTTCTCTGCTTTTTGGGTACGGGAGGGGTAGTGGCACAGGCGGGTAAAGGTCACGGTAGAAGCCACTTGCAGAGCTGGAAGCAGAACTTGTGTCCCCTGAGCACCTGTGGTTTAACTAGCCTTGACCTTCCTCTCTTCTGGGAGGTTAAGATCCCTTTGTTAGTGTTGTGGAGGCACCAAGGCATCCTCTCCTGTGCCATGTGGTCACAGCCTACACTGGGCAGAGCGAAGGAGGGGATTTGCTCCTGTAAATTCCTCTGTAGTGTTGACAGTCTGCAGATCTGGCCCTCTGTAGTTAATCGGGAGAGGTCACAAAGGTGGCGTGCACTCTGAAATGTGGGGTGTGCTGAGGCTGTGTTGGACTTGAGCTCCTGGTGATTCTCTGAGTGGGGCTTTTGCCAAGGTCGTGGTGCCAGTTTCGTCCTGGCTGTGTAATTCCCCTACCCGCTTAACTCAATTCATTCCTTCCTTCTCACATCTATTCTTGCTAGATTTTGAGCTGTCCAAAGCTGTCAGGCAGCTTTTGTCAGTATTCAGACTGGATCTTCTGGTCTCCAGGCGTTGGCAGCTGGACTTATGGTTAATACTGGCCCCAGATGCTGTAGCTATCAGAATGTGAAATACTATTTGCAGTAGCCTTGGTTTAACAAAGCACTTAAGGTGCTTGACTAGGCACACCCTGAAAAGGAAATCTGTGTTGAAGTGCTGTCCCTTATCTGGGACGCTTACCTGAGCTGAGGTCAGGCTGATGCAAGGGCTCTCGCTTCTCTGGGAAGCTAGTTTGTTGACCCAAGAATGTGCATTTTTCACAGGATCATTTCGTAGCTTACAAATCAGCAGTAGTGATGGCTGCTGGTCCTACAAGCCCTGTCCCTTGCACAGCGATTGCTGGAGCAAAGCATGTTTGTCTGTAAAACCGAGTCTAACCATTGAAAGCCTCCCGAAGGAGCTCAGCATAGACAAAAGCATTCTTTCTCTCCTGCTTCCCCCTCCGGGAACAAGCGATTGTTTTCCTTGCAGTTTAGTGCCAGCATATTATCCAGAGGGATTTACCTCTGTCTGAAACAAGGTGTACATGTATTTTGGAGGAGATCATTACCTGCTGCCTTGGTTTTACTGCTGCCTTGTTTTGTCTAGACAGTGCAGAGAGCTGCAGGGAACTTGTCCGATCCGAATCCTAAGACCTATTTTATAGGCTGCTATTAAAATACATATCCTCGCACGTAACCATCCTGGGGCCGGATTGCTCGCCCTGCGTGTGCGGCGAGCGCAGAACCACTGAACGAGAAGCAAGCTGCTGTTCTTGCCATACCAAACCCTATGTGGACCAAGCACAAATTTCAGGGGAATCCTTTGGTAGAAGAAGGCTTGGTAACGGCAATTCAGAACTGAAGTTTCTCTTCCTTTTCTTTGGACTGGCAGAGAAGTGTTTTTCTAGAAACTCCTTAATTCCCCTTTCGCTCCACACCGGAAGGAGCGGTGGGCACAGGCAGGAGGCAGCGGTGGGGACGCTGCTCGGGAAGGAAGGCTGGCGTAGGGGATGCTGGGGAGGCATGGGGAGGATGAGGAAGGGGGCTGGGAGAGGGCAGGGCTGCTCCGGAGGGGAAGCGCCTGAGCCCAGCGCCTTCCTCGGGGGACTGTGGCTGCTGGGGGCAGCCTGGGAGGCTGCAGAGGCACCGGTAGCCTGTGCCTTTGCTTCAGGTGCTGCTTTGATCCTCACTGGTGCCGCTCCGGAGGGCCTAGCTCATTTCTGAGTAACCACTTATGTTCTGCTTTCATTGACGGTTTTTCCTCTTCTCTCTCTCCCTCTTCTCCCCTGCCTTTTCTCCTAGAAATTTCGAGTAGATATGCCAGGATCAGGCAGTGCTTTTATCCCTACAATCAACGCCATCACAACTAGCCAAGACCTGCAGTGGATGGTCCAGCCCACCGTCATCACCTCCATGTCAAGCCCTTACTCTCGCTCGCACCCCTACAGCCATCCGCTGCCCCCGCTGTCTTCAGTGGCCGGCCACACAGCCCTTCAGCGACCTGGTGTGATCAAAACCATTGGGACCACAGTGGGACGGAGACGAAGAGATGAGCAGGTAACCATGGCAGGGAAAGCAGCTTGGGGTGCCTCAGCAAGAGGCGTACAGAGATTCCCTTGCCCTCTCGTGGGATCTCCTGACCCCACGGGGGAGCGTTGAGGTCTGTCCCCTGCACTGTACAGGTGCTGGGGTTTCTCGGGGTGACGTAGGGTGTAAGCCGGAGGGTGATTTTATTGCTGCTTCCTCATCGAATGGCAAGACTTACCCTATCTCCATCAAACGCTTCACACCACTGGGCCGCATTGTGGCTCGGTTTCAAAAGCAGGTGAAACTCTGAAGTCGAGCCTTGGGTTTCAGTTTGAGTGTGTCCACCGCTCCAGGCAGAAGGAAACCTCTGAGCAAGCAAAGGAACTTTTATGTAGGGACTTTACAAAGCTGGCACCCAAATTACATCAGCTGGTGTTTTATATCTGCTCTGTGGCAGCTAGCGCTGCTCCAGTCTCACTTTGGGTGATACCACCAGTACCAACCAGCATTGTGCAGGGAGGAACGGCTTCCCTAGCGCACCTCTGCTCTAGTAGCGAGAGCCTTCTGGATGTCTGGGGTCTAAATCCACCTTCCCACTACAAACATACAATCGCTTGATCGCTTTACAGCGGTGAGGTGGAGATCCATAAGCAGAGATTTTTCTGCTCCCAACTCAGTGGCATTTTCATAGCCAGGATGGGGTGGCTTATGCCACTGCTGCCATGTGCTCAGCCTCCTGATGGAATTACTGAGCCAGGACCCTGCATCCTGTGCCTGGGGCAGGGAAGTGGACTTAGATGCAGGTGTCTCATTTGCTAGAAATCCTTTCAGCCCTGTGAATCTCTTCTCTGTAAGAAACAGCCTTCTCCAGGGCTGTCTGGTGAATAGCTATCCACCGTGCTAGGCTGATTTCTTTTCTTTTTAAAAAAAAAAAACACCCAAACCTAAAAAACCTGAATAGTCTAGATCTCCCTGAATTGTTCCCAAGCAGCAGTTGTGTGGGTCGCTGCAGAGCAGTGTAACAAGACGCACTGCGCACCCTCAGTATACCAGCACATGCTATTGCATGAGGTCTGTTTTTAATAAGACTCACCAGCCCTACTTTTACTTCCACGTCATCTGTTTTGATTCACAGTCTGATTATTTTATGTCTGGTCTTTAGACCTAAGAGGCAGGGAAGGGGTTAAAATCAGTTTTCCAGTGAGCTGCACCTCTGTGCAGGGAGCAGATATGGGTGCACTGAGGACCCGTTTTTGGGAGGAAGGATGGGGCAGCTGTGGTGGTTCGGGTGCGTGCCAGCCCTTTCCACCAGCCGGAGCTACCTCTCTGTTCCCTGCATGCAGGGCTGGTGTCCAAAGCCAGCGAAACTCTCACAGAACTGGGGGAATAATTAGCAACAACTAATTTGTTTGACAAATGCTGCCTCTGTGTTCACAAATTGGCCGTGAAGAGATCACCATATTCTCTGCTTTATTTGTTGTTCAGAGTTATTTGCTGAAGGATGCCTGCCAAGCAATTCCTGGCCTGTGGCTTGTTTGCAAGCCGTTCATTGTGGGTCATTCAAAGCCAAGTGCTTTTGATTAGACACGTGCTAAGGCAGTACCCGGGCGCTTTACCGTGGCTCTTTGGCTCAGGTTTCCGCTGTTGGTGCTTTGAACACTGCATGGGAGTACCTTTTTGGAAAGCATAGTGTAACGCTTTATGAAAAGAGCCTGTTTTGATGAACGTTTCTGCCAGCAAATGCACGTATTGGGCTTGGAGAAGCTACAGTTAACGCGTACAGCAGGGGCACGAAGAGTGCCAAATCCCACCGCTTTCAAACAAATCCAGCAACTGCTGACAGAATATTCCTTTTTAGACCCGGTATAATGTTAAGCATGTCCAGATTAGGGGCTGCAGCCCCATCTATGAGATTTTTGCAAAGCATAGTCTCTGAGACAGATAATTTAAAAATGACTGAAGAGGCCCTGGGAGGAGAAATTTCGATCCCAACATATTTCAATGAGGTCTGTGCTTCTAAAGCATGAAAGGGCTTCTTGAACACTGTCCGCAGAGGACCCCAGTCAGCACAGAATCTGCGTGCATGCTTAAAGCTTTGCTGTACTGCACATACTCACGTGCAATTACATTTTTACTCCACACACGTACAGGCTGGGGACTGATCAGGCAGAGCTGTACTGGAGAGAGTGGTGCCTGTGGGGGCTCCTTACTTGGGGGGGGAGGAATATGCCAAAGCCCTGCCAGTTGCTGCCCAGCAGGCTGGAGGTACCCCCCACCCTGAGATGGAGCACTGTGATCTGCTGATGGAAAAGCTTTCAGAACCTGTGTCCTGAAGTCCTAGAAGTGCTTGTGTCACTCAGTGTGTGTCCTGGGGCTCATGCTGTGTGCAGGTGAAATCGCAGGCACAGACCAGATCCGGAAAAAAAAAAAAAAAAGCAGAACTGAGCAAGGGGAATGCTTAGGGGCCGAGGTAAACTCCCTGAAACTGTGAAGGTCGAAATTAAGGAAATAAAGCAAACCAAACCAGAATGAGATTAGAATAAAACTAACACTAAAAAGAAAAGATAGAAAAAGGGTGAATGTCTCATTTGCAATTTTGACACCCCCTGAAGATATTAAAGCTGGAAGCTTTTATGAAAAGGTTTTTCTTTCCATTCTCCGCTGGCATTATGTGAGATCTGACACATACTTTGCTGGGTGCTCGTTTCACTTTTGTTTGCAGTCACGGGGCAAAAGCCCCAACAGCACCCACCAGCCCGGTGAGGCTGAAGTGCAGGGCACGAGGTCAGTTCGCAGTGGAGGAGGGTGCGTGGCCAAGCACATGCCATGAATCCCCATGGCCGTCTGTTTGTACCAGCTCTTGCACACCACGCACTGCAGCCGTGAGCCAGGCCACGCCGGCCCTCTTCACGAGCTGCTGTACTGGCTCCCTGGCCTTGGCAATGGTGCAAGCCTATCTGCCGCTGCTGGGATTTGTAAAACCTTGTCTCAAACCCCAAAAGTTAGGTCTGACTTGACAAGATCTTGTGGGCTCCTGCTCACTTCCTCTGGTTTTGCAAGTGTGTCGCTCCATGGGTTTCTATGGAATTGCTCCTGATTTACATCACTGAGGATGTCAGCTGGCCTCAGGAAGCCCTTGATATCACTGGAGCCTTGTCTGCTGATGCAAGAAGCAGAGTGTGTTATCTCACAGAATGCTCAAAAATGTGAGGTCAGATTTTTGGGTGGTATAAATCATTGTTGCTTCACGGACTTCTTGGGAGCTCTGCTGATTTTCCTGTCTCCCCCTCCACCCCATCCCTGACCTTCAAGCTAACAACTATTTTTGTGTGGGAAGCAGCAGATATTTTCTTTCAAGAAAGAGCACTTACAACATCGTGCTCTGGTTTTGCTTAATGTACCACCCAAGTTGTGAAACAATCAGAGCATCTTTTATCTGTTTGGCCTTGGTGCAGATTCACTGTCCTCTTACACAATCTTCCCCCTGCTCCATCTTCTCCTCACCCTTGTGCTAAGACCCGGTGCAGGCAGAGATACTGTGCACTTTCATCTTCTGCTGACATCAGTGAAGAGGGGGAGTGCTCAGCATCCTGCTGGATCAGGCCTTTTTTCTTTGCGTTGCGGTTAAATCCTCACAAACTTCAAGGAATGCCTTGCTCAGATCTGATTGTGGGTTTTCTTGGCACTTGCCTACAGCTGTCGCCCGAGGAAGAAGAGAAGCGAAGGATCCGGAGAGAGAGGAACAAGCTGGCAGCTGCTAAGTGTCGTAACAGGCGTCGAGAGCTAACAGAGAAACTCCAGGCGGTACGTGCTCTGCATACATTTCTCCTTCCTTGTTGCCTGTCCTTTGGACCAGCTCGAAGGGCATTGCTCTCCCTTCACTAGGACGTTCAAGGAAGATGCTACAAATGCATGCTACCTTCCCCTTCCAAGGCTTCTCGGTCACGTTGCTCCCTTATCAGTGGTGGTGAGGGCTTGGGCCTGGAGCTCAGGAGCCTAAATTCCCCTCGCTGACTGCCCAGAATGTCCTAGGAGCACTCCTCCCTTCTAGCCTCCCAACTAGCACCAGTCTCCTTCTGTAAGTGGAAATAAAGATGCTGTTTGCCTCAAAGGCAGGCTTTAAGGACAAAAGCGCTGAAGACGGTAGGATCATCTGAAAGCAGTAGAAAACGAGGCAGATGTTGTGTGTACTTATCAAAGCTGCATCCTTTAGGCTAACCTTTCTTTGGTGGGGATAACTGGTTTCCTGCACAAAGCAAGCACCGCAGAGATGTGTGGTCTGGTGCTACATGGGAAATAACTAGTGAAGTTGGAGACGGTAGAGATGAGTACAAGAACCGTGGGGTGGGTAGGGGACTGGCTGAAGAGGAGACAAGGATGGGTTGTGTTGAAAGAGGCTGGAGAGGAGGATCCAGCACTTCTGCTCAAGAACCAGCCTGGGGCTGGTTGTATTCCATGATCTTATTAACAAGTGTAGCAGCAGCAGTGAAAGCACACCAGTGACACATGCTGCCAACTCAAATTCGGGAGGTATTCTCAGTGTAGGGGAGGCAGGGCATCCTACAGGAAGAATTTAAGGATTATCACGACTAAAGTAATAGAATTGAAAGGAGTGCAAAGTGGGAGGTCATATCCTGAAGGACTGAGGGTGAGTACTTCTGCGAAATGGTGAGCTCCTCATACAGGAAGGTACTAATTGCTCACAGATTGACTATAAGCCATCAGTGTGATGTGACCATGGGAAGGGTAAATGTATTAATCCAAGGATGCAGTGGAGATGAAAGTGTTAGTCCTTTGTGCAAGAGTCAGGCAAGTGTCAGACCTCATCTGGAATATGCACTACAAAAGGAAAATGGAAACAGTTTAGAGATTGCTGTACACTACCTCTGTCTAAGAAATGAAAAGAACATGACTTACCTGACACAAAGAATGATGGGAGGAGATCCGAGTCCTCTCTGCTAAGGTGTCTGTCAGGCAGACAGCAAGGGAGAAGAGTTATTTAAGTCACGGGCCAAGAGAGAGTGGTAGAAGCTGGCCATGAGAAAATTAAGGTGAGCTCATGAGAAGACCGTTTATAACCCCTAGATTGGTGAAGTTTAGGAATAACCTACTGGTTGACACGTGAAACACAAGATGCTCAGCGGGCAATGACCTGGTGCCTGCTTGGCGTATGAAGAGTCTGGGGTGTATCTGCCCCTGCCAGATGGGGACTGGACTTGATGGCCATGTTCCAGGTGAGGACCAGTGCCAGAGCCTCCGATACTTACTTATTCCCCTTTTGTCTGCAGGAAACTGAAGTGCTGGAGGAGGAGAAGTCAGTGCTGCAAAAGGAGATTGCTGAGCTCCAGAAGGAGAAGGAGAAGCTGGAGTTTATGCTGGTGGCTCACAGCCCTGTGTGCAAAATCAGCCCTGAGGAACGTCGGAGCCCACCATCCAGCAGCCTCCAGAGTGTTCGGACTGGAGCGAGCGGAGCAGTGGTGGTGAAGCAGGAGCCTGTGGAGGAAGAGATCCCGTCTTCCTCTTTGGTCCTTGACAAAGCCCAGAGGTCTGTCATTAAGCCCATCAGCATTGCTGGAGGTTTTTATGGGGAGGAGGCACTCAACACTCCCATCGTGGTGACCTCAACACCAGCCATCACTCCTGGCTCCTCCAACTTGGTGTTCACCTACCCCAACGTGTTGGATCAGGAGTCTCCTCTCTCCCCATCTGAGTCCTGCTCCAAAGCTCACCGGAGGAGCAGCAGCAGCGGTGACCAGTCCTCGGATTCCTTGAACTCTCCCACCTTGCTGGCGTTGTAATCCCCCTGCGGCCCCCCATTTTCCAGTGTGTTACATCCCCCCCGGCACCATGGGGGGAGTCCCCCTCCATGGGATTAGAGACAGGCACAGGATCGTTCAAGCACAAGGACAGCAAGAACAAGGATGGGGAAGTGAGGACCAACGCCAGCTCCCTGGAGGCAGGAAACGGCAAGAGTGGGACTGACGCGCCAGGACTGTTTGGAGAGGGTGATGTCCCCTCTGTAGGGACTGCCTATGGAAACCTCTTCATGGCCGCAGTGGACTTGCGGAGCGCTCCTGGCCAGGACTGAAGGCGAGCTGCAGATAGTTGCTAGTTGTCCCTTTCCTTTGTGAATTGATCAGATCGGTTGTGCTCTGTGCTTACATCATTCTGGTTAGTTGATCTTACAACTTCTCTCTCCCCTCTCCCCCTCTCTCTGCGCTTATCATTTCCAATGTTGTCAATCCCATGACATTTCATCCAGTTGCTCTGAACTCTAAAGGCTTGTTAGGATCTTTCCTCTTGGGACAGGCTGCAGGAAACACATAGGGTTGCCCAGGCAGGAGCAGGGATGGCTGGGAGGTCTGGTGGAGGGGGGGACCAAGAGGAGCCTGAGGGCTCAGCAGCAAGGGCAGAGCTTGTAACTCTGGCCTGGGGCACAGACACAGCGAACAGAGACAGCAGGAGGCTCATGTGGAAGCCTTTCTTTTTTAAAATGTAGATATATTTATCCCCTTGGGCTCCTCAAAAAACAAGTTAGCATCTCAGGGCCAAAGTAGCATCAGAAGAGCTGCTGGGCTGGCACTTACCAGTGTCTTTGGCAGGGTTTTACCCCAGTTTGGTGGATATCAAATCTGCTGCTTGTTGTTTACTTTTCCTGGGCTACCCGCTGTCTAGGGAGTATTGCATCTTCCTCCCCATCAGGGCTCCTGACTCAGAGGCTGATCTCTTCCTGTTAGTAAATCCTCCCCTCCCCTTGGCCATATTTGCAGAACATACTACCGAAAAAGAGGTGGCACCACGTGCCTATAAATCTAGGATGGAGACAGGCAGCAGCTAAGAGGGTGAAACTAGCTGGCTTTTTCATTGTTGGGAAACAAAGCAGCATGCATCCACCGGTTGATACTAGCAGGTATTGTTTGCTCAGAGATTCCCAGTTTCCGAGGTTGGGGGGAAGGCACTGGTCCAACCTCCAGCACAGCACAGGCCACAAGGCGCTCCTGACCAGGCAGGAATGGCACGGTTGAAGTGATGACCTGTTTGAACTTGGACGGAGCTTCTGATAACCTCTGGTTATGAATGACAAATTGACAGCGGAGGAAAATTGATTACCATTATTTGCATGTCAGTCTTTGGCCTCTGTTTTTTTTTGGTTTGTTTTTTTTTTATTATAATTGATCTGGTTTTGTTGGGGTTGATTGGCCTGAAGACAAAATACAAACCAGAGGGCTCTTCCCCTAGCCCTGGGTCCTTGTCTTCTCCAACCTGTGGGCTTGGCTGCTACTACTAAGTGCTCACAGAGGGCACAAGCTCTCCAGCACTGATGTTCACTACTGAAAACAGTAATGTGTTAACCTATTCCTGCTTGGAGCCAAGCTCAATTCGTGTTGATGTCAAGGTGCTGACAAACCATGACCATGTGCACACTAGAATTGCCCAGCTTGCCAGCTAAGTTGTTAGGGGATAGCTCTTTGGTCCTGCCTGTTGAAGCTGTGGTGGCAGCTATTTATTTTGGTGTGAGATTTTCTTGTTCTTTTATAATTTTTTTTTTAATCAACTCAAACCAGGGTATTTCTTGGTCAGGCTGGACCTGGAGAAATGCAATATGCGATTATAGGGCCAGTCCTGTAGGATGCTAAACTGCTGCAGTCCTCACCAACTCCACTGGGAATTAATAGGGTTCAGCCTTGTGGAGCTGGACCTTTACTCAGAAGGGCTGGCTTCCCTCAAACCCTGGCCACTGCCCATTCCTTGAATCATTTCAAAGGGACACTACTTTGGCTCTAAAGGTAGGCTTTGCTTTTTTATTATTACTATTATTTTTAAACCCAGGTATTTACCAAACCTGCCAGAAATAGAAAAATATGAGTGATCCTTTTGCTTCATAAAGCTGATTGTGATTCAGACTTTTTCTTTATTGCTTAAACATGTCCATCATTACACTGGTGCTAGAGGTATCAAAACACCAAAACTTCCTTTTAAATAAAAGACCTTCAACTTCCCACAGTTAGCACAGAGGATCCTGTTTTCATAGGGTTTTATGTAGATGATATCACTTTAGGTCTCCATTTTTCCAGACGCTTGTTTGGGCCAGTCTGGATTGAGAATCTAAAACTGTTCAATAAAATGTCTCTGCATGTCATTTCCACCCATTTTTGGGCAGAATGCAGCATTGACAAGCAGTGAATCCTAAAGTGATGCAGCTACTTTTGAGGCCAGCTGACCAGGATCACTGTCTCCCAGGAGATCAGGAGCATTCCTACTAAGGGTTTCAGGAAGTCAGGTGCCTCCTCAAACCCAAGTAAGCCTAACAACAAAAAAAACTACCTTTGCTTGTGCTTTGCCAAAAGGAGCTGCAGCTGGCCCTTGCCCACTGCCTGCTACCTTGTCATTGACCTTCTCAGAGACAGGACAGGACAGTCCCCTTTCCTGTCCGGTGATACTGATGGGAGCCATGTGAAACTGCCCAGAAAAGAGGATTATTTTCTACTATCTGGAAAAAGCCCCAAATACCTTGTGCCTGCCTGTTTTGTCTGTCAAACCTCTTGGAAGATGTCTGTGTTGGGATCGCTGGCCTCCTGCCTTCTGTATTTTGTGGATCAGCCTTACTTTTGTTTAGTTTCTGGCAGACAGATACAACTTGAGTTCTGCTGCTGTTTTGGTCTGGACCTGCATTCTTCTTTTCAGCTTTACTGGTGTGCTTTTTGGGAATTGACTGTCTTCCCCATCCCCAGAACGGTATTTTCCATGAGTACCTTCCCTGCCAATTCCTAAATGTAGTGTCTCCATGTTCTGCATGTCATGGGGATGTGGGAGCTGTTATAACTAGTGTCTGACCAAGGGTTGTTGAAGTCAATAGAAAAAGGCCCAGGGAATTTCAGCTGGTATTGGGTCAACCCCCTAGTGACTGGCCCAGCGAAGCCTCTAATATCATCTTAAATTAATCAATGCCAAACTGGGAGGAGCAGTAGCAGCTGCATTGAAGGAAACATTCAGCTTCCAGGTGATGTTTGCCATTCCAGTTTTGCCCTCATTCCTCC